>NC_065594.1:79387033-79689533 GCF_024542745.1 Macaca thibetana thibetana | reverse complement strand
CAACAGATCCCAAATGTTATTTCAATGTGTAATCAATATAAAAATTATGGAGATAGTTTACATTCTCTTTTTGTCCTCTCGGTGAGTCCCGAGTCTTCAAAATCGAGTGTGTATTTTGCACTTCCAGCACATCTCAATTTGTGCTGGCCACGTTTCAATGCTCAGAAGCCACATGTCATAGTGGCCGTGGCACTGGGCAGCACAGACCTGACACACTGGGTGCATTCAGCAGGTGAGCAGTTTCGTAGGTGCTATGACAACTCAGGCTATTGCTGTGGTGGCAGCCATAGCCTCAGAGGTAATACTAGAGGTGCCTTCCACGAAACCACCACTGACCACTCGCCCCGACCACAAATGCTTCCAGTTTTCACACCTCACAGGCCCCAGAATGACACATTCTCTGCCCCAGAATGACCCAGTGAAATGTTATTTTATTCAGTGGAGATCTGCAGAAGAATAGCTACGCCCAAATGAAATCTAGCCCCTCCACCCTTTGTCAATTAAAACAATCATCGTGTAATTAGGCCCATTTCAAAAGTTTTCTTAAGTAATTTGACATGCCAACCACTTTACATTTCAGGTTTTTATTGGCTGAAAAGTCTGTCATGAAACACAAACACACCTGTCAGCAATTTAAAAAGGATGCACTAGAGAACTGCTCAGGAAATAATATCAGTGCTAATTAAAACCACTAGTTAAAAGCTTCCTGTTCATTCCTCCAGTTGCCCTAAAGGGTGACCTTTTCCTCCCCTTCTTTGGGTTCATTTTTTCATATGCAGCAAATGTGCCCTCCCTGCCTGGGATGATTTCAGATGAATCTCAGTAAGGGCCACTTACGTCACTGCTCTTCCAGGTGGAGGCCTTGGCTCAAGGCCGGGCAGGGTGGAGAAAGGGATGACATTCTCGGGCAACCTAGTTTCCAGGGATTACTCTAGGAGGGCTACTGAGGAGCTTGTTCTGGCCAAACCACACATCCAATTAGGAAGCGAAGCATCATTTCAAAAGTGCATTTGGGCAAAGGCGAGTTTTCCTTGGGTGAAAGAAACGGATTCTTGCGCTTACTGCTTTTTCTCAAATCCCTTCCTCTCTGCTCTGTGTGTGCATTTTCCAAACCTGTGGCACCCAGATCCCTTCTTCTTGCCACTCCTCCTTAGCTGCTCTTGAGTCTTTTTGAGACGGGGTCTCGCTCTGTGGCCCAGGCTGGAGTGCAGTGGCGCGATCTCGGCTCACTGCAAGCTCCGCCTCCCGGGTTTACGCCATTCTCCTGCCTCAGCCTCCCGAGTAGCTGGGACTACAGGCGCCCGCCACCATGCCCAGCTAATTTTTTGTGTTTTTAGTAGAGACGGGGTTTCACCATGTTAGCCAGGATGGTCTCGATATCCTGACCTCGTGATCCGCCTGCCTCGGCCTCCCAAAGTGCTGGGATTCCAGGCGTGAGCCACAGCGCCCGGCCTCTCCTGAATCTCAAAGCAAAGCATTAGCTACTCACCCACTGGATTTCTTCAGGACTTTCCACCTTTGGTAGCATCAGGCTGGAAGGAAGGACCCGGGATTGCAAAAGGGTCTCTAGATCTTCTTCTGCCAGACCGCTGGAAACTGAGTTGACTCTCACACATTTTTCAGTAGGGCCCAGATCAAAGTCTTCAAGAGTTTTTACAATTCTCAGTCGAGCTTCATTCTATAAGTGTCAATAAAAAGTTTATTGTTATTTTTATCACTGAGGGGAGCACCATCAAATGGTTTATGAAACTGTTACGTGGATTCAGAGTCTGAGCACCATTACTCTATCTACACATTTCCTGTCCACCAAACAAGTAATATTTGAAAGAAGTCATCCAGTCTGAAAGGTGAGCAGTTGATTTCTAGGCTTCATTCGCCACAGCTGTAACACAGCCGAGACGCACTGCAATGCCACAGTGGGAGTGTCGTCCTTCTCATTAGTATTACTTCCCAATTGGAAGAGGAAAATGGTTAATGGGTAATTTTTCACTGATTGAGCATTAACTAAGTGCTAAGCATGGTTCTATGTTCTTTACCTGCACTTTCTCATTTAATAAACATAAGAAATTGGCTAACATCTAGATTGTGGCCGTCTCGTCTGTCAGCTTCTTCACATTAGGGAAAAAATAAGGATTTTTCTTTTTCCACATGCAGCATGCTTTTTTTTTTTACTCACTATTTTATTGCAACTGAGTTGAATCTTGACATTCAATTAAGAAGATGCTCACAGGAATCTGACAATGCGTACTACAAAAAAAGCTCCCACTTCTTCAGGTGGAAGGCAAGGAATCCCTTCATGAAGAGCTTGACAAATACATTTTTTTCTTTGACTTGACAGGCTCTGCTCCACAGTTCAGAAAAGCTGAAAGGCTGAAAGTCTGCTTCAGTATTTGAACTGTCCCCAGAAAAACTATATGAAACCAAGTATGTTATTTATTGGTTTCAGCTTGGGGGTGATGAAGGTGGGGTTGGGGAGAGAAAGAAGTGCATGGAAAGGGTGAGGGCTGGAGTCAAGAGAAAGAAAGCACTTGAGGTCATTACTTCCTGCCAATTTCAGTTTCAAAAGCAAACTCCTCCAACTTGCCAACAGCCCTCAACAAATTCTCATTGTCAGAATGAACACTTATCAAAAGTAGTTTCATTTGGGAAGGGTTTTTATGATACTAATAAAACTTTAAAGCTTCTCACTGCTGATGAATGTAGTTTAAAAAAAAGTCTCCACAATACATAGCCATTTGAAAAGCAATACTGATCTAGAAAAATAGCAAACCAAAGTAGAGACAAAAAAGAATCATTTAAGCCAATATTGAGTCTTAAGTCCAAGCAACAAGACAACCCAGGACAGTAGATTTAAACCAGACAGATGTGGGTGTATGAGTGGGGAGGCGCAAGGAAGGCTTCCAAATGTGGTCTGAGTTAAACAATGTGAGGAAACGGTAGCTTAGAGTTGTCAGGTCAGATGGAAAGAGTACCTAAGACAGTTTAGGACCGCTCTGTGAAGTCCTGATTTACCGAGCTTCAGCTGCCAATAATTAGGCCAAGCTTAGACAAAAGCAACAGAGAGCTCAGACTAGCTAAAGTCAGAGATGACGTAGCCAACAATGGCTTGGTTCCACATCATACCTTTGTTTTATTCCATAGATATAAAACTCGCCCACTTGCTCTACCATGCACTCTTTTTTTTTTTTTCTTTTTTTTTTTTGAGATAGAGTCTCACTCTGTCACCCAGGCTGGAGTGCAGTGGCGTGATCTCGGCTCACTGCAATCTCTGCCTCCGGAGTTCAAGTGATTCTCCTGCCTCAGCCTCCCGAATAGCTGAGACTACAGGCACCCACCACCACACTCAGCTAAGTTTTGTATTTTTAGTAGAGACGGGGTTTCACTGTGTTGGCCAGGCTGACCTCGAATTCCTGGTATCAGGTGATCCACCCGACTCGGCCTCCCAAAGTGCTAGGATTACAGGTGTGAGCCATGGCGCCTGGCCCTAAATACGAAAATCTTGAAGGTGAAGGGCAGAAGTTAGCTCAGTATCTTGGCTCTAAAGCCGTCTAGAGCTGCTGGGAGAAATACTTGAGTTCTGGCCCGGCACGGTGGCTCACACCTGTAATCCCAGCACTTTGGGAGGCTGAGGGGACGGATCACCTGAGGTCAAGAGTTCGAGACCGGCTTGGCCAACATGGTGAAACCCCATCTCTACTAAAAATACAAAAATTAGCCGGGCGTGGTGGCACGTGACTGTAGTTCCAGCTACTCGGGAGGCTGAGGCAGGAGAATCGCTTGAACTCAAGAGGTAGAGGTTGCCGTGAGCCGAGACTACACTTCTGCTCTCCAGCATAGGACACAGAGCAAGACTTCATCTCAAAAATGAAAACAAGCAAACTAAAAAACTCTTCCAGCTTTTTCGAAGGCACATTTAGATCCATGGCTGTGGACAATCTAAAGCATGTTCTGCTCTGTGCAGCCTATGCAGCTACAAAAAAACGAAATTGCTGGAGTTTGGCAACATAACTTTCAGGTTCCCTTTTAAATAGCTAAGTCAGCCTTGCAAAGAGTCTACTGGGACAGTATGAATGGAAAACTGAAGGGAACTCACTCGATTTTTTAGGCCACACTGCATTTTAAAGCTTAAGTTATTTGAGTCATCTTCTCCATCATCTAATTTGCATGTGTGCTCAAGGATGCGGGATACCTGGCAACATCAACTTCCTAAATTGTTAATGTTGGTTGGTGTCAAACAAAATCTGATCTCGAAGCTGTTTGGCTTCACTTGGATTTGAAGGGACTGTTTGTTCAAAGCTCATGTTCTAAACCTGTTTGCGATTTTTATCTAAAGTCAGATTGCCATGGTTTCAGCACATTCCAGTTTACTTAGCAAAATTCGGCCCTTGTGAAATTGGCTGCAAATGAAGTACCTAATTCCAATTTTAGGCATAATCTGATTAGTACTTTTCATATTATAATAATGAGCAGTGAATACTCAGCATTTAAAAAATTTTGGCTCAGAATGAAAACCAAGCTCTTTCCACTTCATCATTCTGTACCTTTCCAAAAAGAGAGGATGGCTTTTGAGGTATATTGCCATACAACACCCTTATTAACAGGCTGTTGCTTGTTACAATTTACATAAACCAAGTGTGCATCCCTCTGGTATATATCCCAAAACACTCAACAACTTCAGTGAATTTATCCCAACCAACGAACATGTTGACTTTTTTTTTTCTTTTTGGTATTTTCAGGGTGAAATATGTGACTGTGCTAGCAAACACGCCCATGCCATCTGTTGGGTTGGGAGGAAGGCAGTTTCTAAGAACAATTAAGTTTAGTTCTGGGCGTTCAGTTCGAGAGAGTCACAGTCCACCCAGTTGTGAAAAGAAACAAATTCTGTTCATTTTATTCTCTCACTTGTTCCCTCTCTCTGCAACACACACTGTACTTCTTGCTAACAGCGCACTCAGCTCTCTCTCATCTCCACCACCTCGTCCTTCACACTTCACACTTTCCTTCTTTTTTTCTCTCTTTCTTTGGCTCCTGGTTGGCTCTCACCATCCCTCCAATATCCATCTTAGGTGGATTAGCAACAGGCCGTCTGGCTGAGCCGGCTCTCAGAAGGGCTCTCAGGGTGATCCCCTACAATTATTGGGAGGTAAGTGCTTCCGGGAGAAAGGAGAAAAAGGAAATTAAGGTAAAAGAGGCCACCCCAAAAAGAGCTTTTATGGGGGCTTTTATACTCTGGGAGCAATACAGGTTGCTTAAAATGAGGTTTCAGAGGGACTGCGTTCTAAATATGTTAATGCTACAGGGCAACCTTGGTGAGCCACTCTCACTGTGGAATGAACTTGTCCCCCAAGATCTGACAAGCTGGAGATGACTGAATAATGGAATTAAGGCCTTTATCAACAGTTACATTGGACCTTTGAAGAGACTAAGTACCATAGTGTGTTCCGGATCATGTCTGATTCCAGAGGTGGACTCTGCCCAGGTCATAGAGGAAGTTGGCACAGATGACAATCTTTGCAGGCCCCCATTCTAAAAAATGGTGTTCCCAAAGTTGCCGCATTCAATCGATATTTCGTGCCATGCTGCTCAGTGCAGTGGACCAGTGGCTAATAAACTTGTCCTTATCCATAAGCCACCGTATTATGTGACTCTGTCTGGGCCAGGAACCAAGGCGTGCTATGATTTCAGAGACTGGATTCCTATCACCTGGGGAAGAGACACGCTCTGGTGACGTAAGAAAGCGGAGAAATCAACCATCACCAAAACCTGCAGACTCTGAAATTAAAGGAGAAAATATGCGTGCAGTTGGTTCAATTGGCACCCATTAAAGCTAATAACTAATCATCCTCGCAAGTTTCTAGCTCAGAATGATCAAATCTGCAAAGAAAACAACATCCGTCCACTTTTACACTCCAGTGGAAGAGGTGGTCCCTCGCGGCAGGGCGGCACAGTCTCGCCATCTGGAGAATAAATCGAGTGTGAAGTACAGTATAGTTTGGGACCAAGCTCCGTGGCGGCAGCTCAGCAGTCAGTTCATTAGTTCCAAACTTCCAGGGATTAGAGCGGCATCAATTCTACTGTCGGATAGGATGAGACAGACAGGATACGAGATTCAAGGGGGACTGTGACAACCAAGAGGAGCCCCTTGGGCTTATTTATAAAACTACAAAGTATAAACATACCCAAATAAGTGCCTTAAATAATAGCATTATCACAGTTTCATAACATCTGAATTATCACCTTTCCCTTCGCCTCCCAGCCCCCGACTCAAACCTTGAATGTTAATGTATAGTTGTTTTCAGAGGAAATGGCAGAGACAGCCCTGGGGGCAACAGGAACAACGAGAAAGCTACGTGCAACCCAAGATTTGGTAATTAAGAAATAGGAAAGACTTTCTAGACTCCAGGGAGATCCACAACATTTGTGATTAAAGAAAAGTACAATGAATATTTTCATCCTGCGAAAGGCAATTGCCATGCCACGTATTCAAACACGTCAGTAAATTCTATCCCTTCTGAATTTGTCCATCTCATCCGATTTTCATTTTATCTAATGTGTAAAATGATGTCATGTCACGGGCATGAAGTTGTCCAAATTTTGAGCAGAAGGCCCCAGGAGCATCTCTATGAAAATCTTACTGAAAATGTCAAGATCAAGTTTGGTTTAAAATAAAAAACGGAATGAATTTATTCTATTTAAGGATCGCCTCTTTCATATAACTTTTCATCAATTTGTATTTAAAAACAGCATTGCTTATGACATAGAAGATCATCACTAGTCAATTATATTGAATTTTTCTCTTAAATCTATAAAATTTCACTGTAATAATGATCGCAGAGACTGTTGTAGTGAGTGCATTGAAAAAAAGGCAAATGAATTCTCACTGATGATTATAACCTGGTCGTGTGTTTCATCAAGCAAGGTGAGTGTTGAGTTTTCTATCCCATTATTTTTTCCACATGAAAAAGAAAACTTGGTTCGTCTCTTTTTGAAAAAAAGAAAACCTACAACTATATTGAGTATACTGTATGTTAACTGGCTTAAAACTGTATGTGCTGATTCATCTTACAAAGCGTTACATGCCAGGCACCCTGTTTACTCTGAAAATGTAGATTTTGGCAGAGCAAAGTTTTTGATATGTTAATCATGAAACATACATTAAAACACAGGTTTATAGTGAAATGCTAAATTGGCTTTCATTCAAAAGACTAAGAAGGCTGAGGATGTGTATAGATGGGTAGCTTATAATACATAATTGGTAATTCTGCCCTTCAGAGATATAATTGAAAAGGAGAGAACCTTACCAAAAAACTCCAACACTAAAATACAATAAATCTATGAAAAGAATTTGTTTTGAAGATCTCCAACCAATTAAAAATATTTTTAAAGATGTTAGAATAATGGCTTTGAGTCATACAAACCTATACATTTGTCAGAATTCATAGAACATATACTTTAAATTTGTGCATTTCATTGTATATAAATTTCACCTCAAAAGCACAAATATTGAACTCCAGTCACTCATATGCATGCAAGAGTACTTAAGGGGAAGTGTACTGCTGTCTGCAATTTACTTTGAAATGGATATATTAATACGAAGCAAATCGATGGATGGAGAGAGGGATGAATGGATGGTCAGATACAGATTAAGTCACCCAGAGTAAACATTAATGGGAGAATGTAGGAGGTGCGTATATGGGTTTCTACTGTACAATCTTCCAACTTTTCTTTTTTTTTTTTTTTTTTTTTTTTGAGACGGAGTCTGGCTCTGTCACCCAGGCTGGAGTGCAGTGGCGCGATCTCGGCTCACTGCAAGCTCCGCCTCCCGGGTTCACGCCATTCTCCTGCCTCAGCCTCCCAAGTAGCTGGGACTACAGGCGCCCGCCACCTCGCCCGGCTAGTTTTTTGTATTTTTTAGTAGAGACGGGGTTTCACCGTGTTAGCCAGGATGGTCTCGATCTCCTGACCTCGTGATCCGCCCGTCTCGGCCTCCCAAAGTGCTGGGATTACAGGCTTGAGCCACCGCGCCCGGCCAAATCTTCCAACTTTTCTAATGCTTGAAATTTTTGTACTAAAATGTGAGGGGAAAAGTTACCCTAAAACATTGACAAGTTTTGGAGCTGATTGATGTGTATATGGGAGTTCTTTACACTACTCTCTTTACATTTGTATATGTTTGAATATTTCCACAATAAAAAGTTAAAAACGATTCTAGTTAATGACTGAAATGTCACTGTAGTTGTTATTTGTGAGAAATAATTTTGGTGAAAATTATTTTTAGGTTTGTGATTTTGATAACAGCTTTAATGAGATAAAGTTCACATGACATACAATTTACCTATGTGTACAATTCAGTGGCTGTTAGTGTATTCATAGAGTTGGACAGCCATTACCACAGTCAATTTTAGAACATAAGCCAGGTGTGGTGGCACACACCTGTAGTCTCAGCTGCTTGGGAGGCTGCAGTGGGAGGATCACTTGAGCCCAGGAGTTTGAGGCTGCAGTAAACTATGATTGCACCACTGCATTCTAGGCTAGGTGACAAAGCAAGACTGCCTGAAAAACAACAACAAAAAAGGTATGTATCACCCCGAAAAGAAACCGCATACTTCTTAGCAAGTTACTCCCATTTCCCCAACCCTCCCAGACCTAGGCAACCACTATTCTACTTTCTGCCTCTATAGATTTGCTTATTCTCGAATGTATAAATGGAACCACGCAATTAGTAGTCTTCTCTGACTGCCTTCTTTCACTTAGTATGTTTCAAGATTCATTCATGTTGTAGTACCTATCCATCCTTATTCTTTTTTACTGCCAAAGTATATTCTCTTGTACGGATAGGTCACATTTTGTCCATTATTAGTTAATGGATACCTGGCTTGTTTCCACTTTGTGGCTATTATGAGAAATGCTGCCATGGACATTCATGTATAGGTTTTTATATGGACATAGGTTTTCATTTCTCTTGGGCGTATACTTAAGAGAAAGTAGAATTCCTGGGTCATATGGTAACTGTATGTTTGACCTTTTGAGAAACTGTCTGCTGTTTTCCAAAGTGGCTAAGCCAATTTCCGCTCCCACCAGCTGTGTATGAGGGTTCCTTTCCACATGCTCGCCGACACTTATTACCACGTGTCTTTTTTATTCTAGTCATCCTCGTGGGTATCACCAAGTGGTCTCTCATTGTAGTTTTGTGTTTCTCTGATGACTAATGATGTTGAGAATCCTTTCATGTGCTTATTGGCCATTTTTATATCTACTTTGGTGAACTATTTAAATCCTTAGCCCATTAAAAAATTGGGGCTATAGGCTGGGCGCAGTGTCTCACGCCTGTAATTCCAGCACTTTGGGAGGCCGAGGCGGGTGGATCACGAGGTCAGGAGACCGAGACCATCCTGGCTAACACGGTGAAACCCCATCTCTACTAAAAATACAAAAAATTAGCTGGGCGTGGTGGCGGATGCCTGTAGTCCCAGCTACTCAGGAGGTTGAGGCAGGAGAATGGTGTGAACCTGGGAGGCAGAGCTTGCAGTGAGCCGAGATTGCACCACTGCCCTCCAGCCTGGGTGACAAGACTCCATCTCAAAAAAAAAAAAAAAAAAAAAAAAAAAAGGGCTATATATATAAAAAAAAAAAAAAAAAAAAAAAAAAAAAAAAAAAATTAAAATAAAGTTTTCCTTTTAAATTATCTTTAAATGGACAATGTGGCACCGATTACTTATGCAACATTGTCAACCATCACCACTATTTCCCAAACTTTTTTTTTTTTTGAGGTGGAGTTTCATTCTTGTTGCCCAGGCTGGAGTGCAATGGTGTGATCTTGGCTCACTGTAACCTCCGCCTCCTGTATTCAAGTGATTCTCCTGCCTCAACCTCCTGAGTAGCTGGGATTACAGGTGTCCGCCACCACACCCAGCTAATTTTTGTATTTTTAGTAGAGACAGGGTTTTGCCATGTTGGCAAGGCTGGTCTCAAACTCCTGACCTCAGATGATCCACTCAGCCTCCCAAAGTGCTGGGATTACAGGCATGAGCCACCACACCCGGTCTATTTCCAAAACTTTTAATCACCTCAAACAGAAACTCCATAACCATTAAGCATCAACACTATTTTCCCCTGCCCCCAGCTCCTGGTAACCCCTAATTTACTTTCTGTACCCATGAATTTGTCTATTCTAGATATTTCCTATGAGTGAAATAATACTTGTTCTTTGGTTCTGGTTATTTCACTAAGCATAATAATGTTTTAAGGTTCATTCATGTCATAGCATGTATCCAAACTTCACTCCTTTTTATGGCTGAATAATATTCCATTTTATGTCTATTCCACATTTTGTTTATCTATTCATTTGTCGGTAGACATTTGGGTTGTTTCATAATTGGTTATTGTGAATAATGCTGCTATGAACACTGGCATATGGGTTTCTCTTTCAGTCCCTCTTTTCAATTCTTTTGGGCATATACCTAGGAGTAGAATTGCTGGATCACATAGTAATTGTACGTTTAGCTTTTTGAGGAACTGCCAAACTGTTTTCCACAGTGGCTGTACCATTTTGCCTTCCCATCAGCAATGCACCAGGATTCATATTTCTCCACATCCTCACCAACACTTGCTATTTTCTGTTTTACTGATACAGTGTTTGTTTTTGGTCACAGCCATCCTAGTGGATGTGATGTGGTCGCTCAGTGGGTTTTGTTTTGCATTTCTCCAATGGCTAATGATGCTGAGCATCTGTGTGTGTGCTTATTGGTCATCTGTTTATCTTCTTTGGATAACGTCTATTCAAGTCCCTTGCCCACTTTTAAACAGGCCTGCTTGTCTTTTTGCTGTTGAGTTATAACAACATCATATACCAGTTCTTTAGATATTCTGGATATCAAATCCTTATCAGATAGATGACTTGAAAATGTTTTCTTCCATTCTGTAGCTATCTTTTCATTTTCTTGATGGTGTCCTATGAAGCACAGAAGTTACAATTTTACTAAAGTCCAATTATCTATTTTTCTTCTGTTGATTGCACTTTTGCTATCATCTTGAGACCACTGACTGCCTAATCGAAGGTCACGAGATATATGCCTATGTCTTTCTCTAGGAGTTTAATAGTTTTAGCTATAACATTTAGCTCTTTGATACATTTTGAGTATATATATTTGCATATGGTGTGGGTTAGGGGGGATTGTGATATTTTTGTTTTGTATTTTCACTCTTTATTTCTCAACAAAATACAATGCAATTCCCAGGGGAGAGAAAACTCCAGTGGAAAGAAGGGGCTTACTTCCATCTGCCTCCTTGCCTGCCTTGCCCTGGCGCTGACTGGCAACTGCCTGGTGCTGGCTCTCTGCTGCCGTGGCCTTATCCATCACCTTCCCCTCTCTTCCTCCTCTTTACCTTGCCCTTTTTCCGTCTCCTCCTGGTGGATTTCCTTAACTATATGTGCCAGTCCTTTGGTATGTCTGTGAAGACACTGACAGGCATCCTTATGGGCCTCTGAGGCGCCTCCGACTCAAACTCATACGGTGATGTGAAGCTGGTGTGAGAAGACGCCCCTGGTGGGCAGGCGCTGCTGATGTTTTATGATTCAGTAGTGTGGCTTCGAGGTACACTCTGCACAGATTTTTTTTTAAGAGACAGGGTCTTGCTCTATCAGCCAGGCTGGAGAGCAGTGGCAGGATCATGGCTCACTGCTGTCTTGAACTCCTAGGCCCCAGCAATCCGCCCGCCTCGGCCTCCTGAGTAGCTGCGACTACAGGCATGCACCACCATACCCAGATAATTATTTGTATTTTTTGTAGAGACAGTGTCTCACTATGTTGCCCAGGCTGGTCTTGAACTCCCAGGTTCAAGCAATCCTCCCACCACGGCCTCCCGAGTAACTGGGACTATAGACATGCACTACCACACTTGGCTGCACACAACTTTTAAAAAAGACAAAGTATTTATGTACCACAAGCTTACATTGTCTTTCTCAATAGTTTTTTTTTTCTTTTTTTCTTTTTTTGAGATGGAGTCTCGCTGTGTCTCTCAGGCTGGAGTGCGATGGCACGATCTCAGCTCACTGCAACCTCCACCTCCTGAGTTCAAGTGATTCTCCTGCCTTAGCCTCCCGACTAGCTGGGATTACAGGTGCCTGCCACCATGCCTGGCTAATTTTTGTAGTTTTAGTAGAGATGGGGTTTCACCATGTTGGCCAGGCTGGTCTCAAACTCCCAGCCTCAGGTGATCTGCCTGCCTTGGTCTCCCACAGTGCTGGGATTTTAGGCATGAGCCACAGCACTCAGCCATCTTTCTCAGTACTGTTAACAACTGCCACGCTCAGAATTGTCTGTGGTTGTGGAATCTGCTAGCTCACAGCTCTTCCCACTTTTACTCTGTGTTTTCACAGCCTCAGAGGAGCAAAGTTAGAATTTCTGGTTTCTAGCAGGGCAGCAGGGAGCCGGGACAATCTGTGGGCAGAGGAATGGGAGTGGTGCCTGCTGTCTCCAAGGGGTCCCAGGGAATAGGTGGCAGAAGGATCCAGAGGAAAACTGAAAAATGCAATCACTCATCTGGTTGTTTTATGCACTTACGGCCAAACATCCAGATACTTGAAGGCATTTAGATAACAGAGGATGTGTCCTTTTTTGTGTGATTCCCAAGAGAAAACTTCCTGAATACCATGCCCAGATTCTGCCTGATGACCCTGGTCTGGTACATTTAAAACTTTTATCCAGAGGGATTAATCAAATGCAATCCACTGCACCAGGTGCTGGGGACAGGTGTGGGGGATAGGGAAACAATCCATAAATCACTCCCTGTTAAAGTCTGAGAATTTATCATCCACTTGTGGCGATGAAAGCCCCATGTAATGAGAAATGAAGTAACAGTTGGAGTCGGTGGAACAGATCCTGGGGCCCTTGGGACTTAGAAGCAGGGGACAGCACCTCAGGCTGAGAAGGGGGTTGCAGGAGGGGAGGCTGGGACTCGGGTGGCCTCTGAAGACTGAACAGGATTTCAGTAAGTGCAGAGGAGGTGAGAGAGCCAGAAATGGGCAAAGGGCAGCGGCAGGAACAGTAAGGGAACAGCAAGGCGATGATTTGTACATATGAGGCTACGGAGGGAGGGAGCTTGAACAGGGAGACAGACAAACAGGCAGATAGAGAGACAGGCAGACAATGGAGAGCCCCGAAGGGTAGGGGCAGCCCAGGGCTTAGAGACACAAGGGATGAGGCTCCATTCCATGGGGGAGAAAGGACCATGGTGGTGACAGGTCATGACTCGCAGCTCAGTTGAGAAGTATCTCTGAGAAGCTGCCCTGCAGCCCTGCCTGCCTTCGGGAGGATCCACCCTCAAGTTGGAGGGGGGGGTGTCCCTGCTTATTCCACCTGCCCAAGAGTTCCATCCTTCGAAGGAGGGTCTGGAGCCCCAAAGCTACTCAATTTTGTCTTTGGAATGGGTGTCTGTACGTGGGTTTCTGATTTGGGGTCCTCAGTCCAGGGCACTGAAAGAGTTCCGGAAGCCCCACAGTAGTGGCACGCGGACCTACTCCCTGGCACGTGCCTTCTAATTGGTCTCGCTTAGCCCGTCCTCAGTGGGGAAAGAGAAGGTAGCTGCCTTCCCCAACCGACTGGTACAAAGTACAGCCTGGAGCAAAGCTGCTCTCTCTCTCAACTCGCTATATTTATGTTTCCCCACTTCTCTGGGTTAGAGGAGGTAATTAACTGTTTTGGTTTAAAAGCCTCCTGCTGGGTCTCAGTCTGCGTGGGAGAATAAAAGTAAACAAGCAAAAGAGAACAGTGTCATCAAAGGACCTCGCACCTACCTTTCTTCATTATGAGGATGAAAACATGCCTTTTTCCACAGGTGCCATGAATTACCTGTGCAGGGCAGGGTCCGCGGGCCTTTCACTCTTTTTAATGGTAAATCAAGAGTGATTGGCTCATAATTTAATGGGGCAACTTTGCCATGGTTCCAGATACACATCAGATAACAGACACGTCACCTGTCTCTGGCCTGAGCAGTTTAGAGGGATATTCACAACGTCTTTCAGCCAGTGACTCCCTCTAGTTCTCCACTGACCTGATACACATTACTGGAAACCGATCCAAATTGTCCCCTTCACACAGATATCAAAAACCAATTTGTTAAAAAAAAAATAAAAGCAAACTTTTTTTCGTTCTTGTGGAGGAAAACACTCATTTCCCTGCCCATCACCAATTTCTGCAGGTACGAGTTGGGCCCGCTTGTTTCTGAGGATGCCCTAAGGTGGGTTATGACGGACTCAGCTGTGCCCACGTTGTTGTGGGAGACTCCTGTCTGCATGCCAGCTGCTTCTACAACACTTCTCTAAGGTGCTGACATAAAGAATCTTGTCTCCATAAGTCGATTATAAAGTTTATTCATAGAAGTATAAATGTCTAATGACAAAACACACATGGCCTTGCAATTAAACAAACTGAGCTAATGCTAATTTCAGCCAGCGGCAGAAGCCGGTCCTTGACTTCTTGTCTTTTGGATGAAGCACTGCCTTGTGTGGCAGAGCAGCATCCCAAACAAGGATTCTTTAGATTCAGCAGCATGCTAATTAGTCTCTTCCCGGAAGACACGAATGAAGAAATCAGGTAACACAATCAGCTATGTGAGGGCAGGAATAGAACACAAAGAAATACTTCTTGCAGGTACGTGATACTGCATCATTATTTTCACAGACTATTTTAAAAGTAGACAGGACTTTAAAACAAAAAGGAATAAAGAATATCTCCACACAGGCAGAGCTTGCAGTGAGCTGAGATTGTACCACTGCACTCCAGCCTGGGTGACAGAGCGAGACTCCGTCTCAAAAAAAAAAAAAAAAAAAAAAAAAATCTCCACACAATATTTGGTAATGTTGGTAATATCCATCAACATTCATAATGTTGGTTCCACCTTTGCGCGTTTTCATTTCTGTTGCTTAAATATATACTGCGTCCTTTAGATCATTTATTTTATTTATTTATTTTGTAGAGTCAGGGTCTTGCTCTGCTGGCCCAGGCTGGAGTGCAGTGGCTATTCACAGGCACAATTAGAGTTCACTACAGCCTCGTGCTCCCCTATTTATTTGTATTTATTATTGGTTGTTTTGCTTCCTAATTATTTCCCAAAGGAAACTATAACTGAAAAATGGCTTTGTTTCTTTCAGGTGGCAAATGTATAGGGATTTTTCAGGGTAGTACTTTTCCATCCTATTCTTCGTCAATTTTATTTTCTTCCAAAATCAACAAGGAAAATAAAAATATCATGTGGAAAAAACAGAAAACGGAGAAGAAGGACGGCCAGCAGGACACTTAATTTTTTTAAAAAAGGCAGACTGAGGATCACTGGAGAATGGCGACTGTTACAGCCAAGGGCCCCCCAGCAAGGACTAGCCTCCTCCCCTCCCCGGAGGCGGCTTTTCTTCGCAGCCTGTAGCGGTGTGCCACAGTTCCTCTGAAGATGTGTATCGTGGAGCAAGTGGCAGAGCCTGCGTCACGCCACCTCGCTCACAAACACTGGGAGCTTCCGATCTTCTATAATTAAATGTTTTCCTCGAGCAAATGCTACTAAAACAATGCCGTGGCTGGCGCCGCATTTGATTTCCATGGCGCTTTCCACCTTCTCCTCTTGCCAGCTCTTCACATCGACTGTCTCCGCAGCTTCATTCCTTCACTGGTGCCAGGCAGGCAGGCGCACTGCACAACCACTTGGGTTTTTCTTCCCTCTTTTGCGCCCGGTAAATTTTCATAAAGCATTTAACGTGAGAACAAGCAGGTTAATTTCCCGTGCCGTTGAGCCAGGCGCCCTGCAACACTGCCATGTTTTGGCTTCTGAGTCAGAGGCCTCGGTCCCAGTGGCGAGAACTCTTGCCAGAGCTTTCTCTGTGCAGACACCAGGTGTGATTTAGCATAACAGATTGTGTGGACGCTCAACGGCTTCTCTAAACCGTGCGTCAGAACGAAATTGTATCCTTCATGCAAGATGAAGATGAAAGTCTCCTGGGCTGGAAGTTCTGCCAGGAAGGGCCTCTGGACATACAGGAAATGGGAAAATCACCCCACTTTACAACACATGCCTAGTTTCAGGACCACTAATGTTCTCCTTCACAATATCAGTACCTGGTTAAAATCCCCCATCATATCACCACGCTGTTTTCCTCTGATGGTAGGTAGGCAATGAAGGATTTTTGAAAAATATACAAAGAGGATGGAAAAAATGGAATTGTAAGGAAATTTAAAACCTCATTGAATCTGGTCTTTGATACCTACTTAGTCAATGACTTGGGCCATGCATGAAACCCTGGTTGACAGTGACTTTGAACGCAGACGCGCTAGGTGTCAGCTCTCAGGCTATGGGGACGACTTTCAGGGAAGAAGCCGAGCTTTGTGGCTGCCACAGTGTAGACCCGAGATGAGAACGGCCCGTTTTCGAAGATGGCAAGATTAGTGTGCCTCGAGAGAAGGGCAGGCCTGAAGCTGAGACACAGGTCACCCCACGGGGAGAGTGACTGAAGTCACAAGAGGACACCGAAGATGATTTGAGGACAAGCTTAGCAAACACGACTGCCAGGATCACCAGTCTTTTTATCCAGACCGCTGCCAGGGGGATCGTAACACTTAGTGATGTACAGGCAGCTAACAGAGAGGACCAATGGTGTCCCAATGGTATGCCAACACCAGGGGCTTAGGGATAAAATACATGTGCTCGGACGTTCAAAATCACCTGATAACGATGATGTCAATATATACACAGTCCTTTTCTAACTTTTCAAAGGGCTTTCATGCCTGTGATTTCATTTGCCCTCACAACAGTCCTGCAGTGTGGACAGCACAGATTTTATCATCCACATCTGCCTGAAGAACAGAGAGGTTAGGAGACTTCTCTGGAATCCAGACAACTAGGCAGCAGTTGAGCTAAGGCAGAACTCCCATCTCGGGCTCCCAATCTTGCATTTGTCTGCAGAAGCCCTCCTTACACCCTCGAGGGTCAGTGAGTTACCCGATAGCCTGTAATAAATGACTTTGTTTTCTGCTTACACTCAGTGAACTAAATTCTGTGGTTAGCTGCCAGCAGCCCCGGCCACTACCGCGACCACAGTGCACGTGCGTTCCGTCACCTGCCTTTTTCACTCAGCCACAGGTAGAGTATCTCTTTATGCAGGATGTGATCTACACAATCATTTGTAATGACTTCCAAGAATTCTATTGCATGGATAGGCCAATCCCCTATGGAGTAAGATTTAATTTTTTGGCCAGGCACGGTGGCTCATGCCTGTAATCTCAGCACTTTGGGAGGCCGAGGTGGGTGGATCACCTGAGGTCAGGAGTTCAAGACCAGCCTGGCCAAGAGGGTGAAACCCCATCTCTACTAAAAATACAAAAATTAGCCAGAAGTGGTGGTGCATGCCTGTAATGCATGCCTGTAATCCCAGCTACTTGGGAGGCTGAGGCAGGAGAATCACTTGAACCCAGGAGGCGGAGGTTGCAGTGAGCCAAGATCATGCCACTGCACTCCAGCCTGGGTGACAGAGCACAGCTCCATCTAAAAAATAATAATAATAATAATAATTTTTCCCCAGCAAACATATAATAATGTTTGCCATTAATATGTTCATTTCATTCAAGAAATATTTATCGAATATGCTTTATGTGCCAGCTACCATTTTACGTAATGGAGAGAGCTCTCTGCCTACATACAACTTATATTCCAGTCAGGAAAACAGCTAAGAAACAAGTAAGCCAATAAACAATTGTAGGCTGTGAAACTATGAAGATAGCAGAATTAACTAATGGGATAGGAGTGATGGGGGTGTAGTGCCTGAGACAGGGTGGCAAGACAGCAGCTTCTTTGGGGATGTGACAGTTGCCCCAATTGCTGAAAGATGATAAACCTAGCTGCAACAAATATCCCAGAACATTCATCTTAGAGTCCTTGTCTGACTCTTCCCTTACGACAAATCCCGGAAGTGGAAATGCCAGGCCAAATTACCTGCTCACTGAGGCTCCAAAGGAATGACCATGAGGCTCTAACTCTCACAGCCTCCTGCAAGCCATCCTGCTTCAAGTCCTCACTGTCTGATGGCTGCTGTGTACCAGAGAGGGACAGTCTCTTAACCTCACTGCGCCTCCGTTTCCTCATGTGAAAGATGGGGATAAGAATAGTGCTTGACTCGAGGGTTGGTGAGTATCGAAATCATGTAACGTAAATGGTTAATAAATGTTAGGTTAAAAAAATGCCCTTTTTTCCCCCCAGGGGGATAGGTTTTTGCTATGTTGCCCAGACTGGAGGGTAGCGGCTATTTATAAGCTCCATGACAGCTTGCTGCTGCCTCAAACTCCTGGGCTCAAGGGATCCTCCTGCTGCAGCCTCCAGAGTAGCCGGGACCACAGGCAGACACCACCGGGTCTGGCTAACATATCCCTGTTTTAACATGTAAACTAAAATTGCTGATTTTAGAAAAAGGGCTGTACAGATTTAAACTCCCATTTCCTTGTGCACACCCACTTGGGGTTGGTTCTGAGTTCATATTCGGTTGGCCCTGTTTTCAGTAACCAGATGTCCTTACACCAGCACTCTGACCACACTGAGGACCGGGAAGGTGGCTTGTAGCTCTCGTGTCCTTAATGCCTGACCAAAAGGAAAGAACAGGAAGCTGGTCTTTTGGCACTGGGGAGGAGTCCCAGAAGGGGCCAATCAACTCACAGACAATGAGAGGCAGCCTGTTCACTGATGGGGTTCAGGACACACTACCCCAAAATATACATTTGAGAAAACAGCAGAAGCAGGAAGGTCTTTCTCTCGCCCTTCCCCCGCCCTTCTCCCCAAAGCAGTCAAAAACTTTCATTCCAGAGGTGCCCTCTCTATACCTGAAGGAAAGGAACATCCTTATCTTTGAAGACACAGAGATGCCAAGAAGAACCTGAACAAACAGGCCTTGCTACATTCCCCTCGGTTTATTACTGTTAGGTCATGCCCCCCTCGTCCAATCACACTTCCACACGACTGTCGACTTGCATCAAATCTAAGCATAAAAATACGTAGGTGTTCCAGCTGGGCATGGGGGCTTACGCCTGTAATCCCAGCACTTAGGGAGGCCAAGGTGGGCAGATCACCTGAGGTCAGGAGTTGGAGACCAGCCTGGTCAACATGGTGAAACCCTATCTCTACTGAAAATACAAAAATTAGCCCTGGATGTGGTAGTGTGCCCCAGTAATCCTAGCTACTCAGGAGGCTGAGGCAGGAGAATCTCTTGAACCCAGGAGGTGGAGGTTGCAGTGAGCTGAGATCAAGCCAATGCACTCCAGCCTGGGCGACAAAGTGAGACCCTGTCTCAAGGGAGGGAAAAAAAAAAAAAAAAGAAAAGAAAGAAAGAAAAAAATACATAGGTGTTCCTGTTTCTTTGGGTCTTATTTGGGAAGGCTCCCATGTTGTCACATAAAGCTTAAAGTAATGTGTCTGGCTGGGCGCAGTGGCTCACGTCTGTAATGCCAGCACTTTGGGAGGCTGAGGCAGGCAGATCACCTGAGGTCAGGAATTCAAGACCAGCCTGGCCAATATGGCGAAACCCTGTCTCTACTAAAAATATAAAAATCAGCCGGGTGAGGTGACACGCACCTGTACTTCCAGCGAACTCGGGAGGCTGAGGCAGGAGAATTGCTTGAACCCGGGAGGTGGAGGTTGCAGTGAGCTGAGACTGCGCCATTGCACTCCAGCCTGGGTGACAGGCTAAGACTGTCTACAAATAAATAAATACATACATACATACATACATACATACATACATACAAAAAAGTAATGTGTGTGTTTTTCTCTTGTTAATCTTTCATTATAGGTACCTCAGTTATGAACCTGAAGATGGGTGAGGAAAATGTGTTACTTTTTCTCTCCTATGGCATCTAGTTTTAGACCTCCCATTTTGGATGAAATCAGATCTTAAAGATCTAGCGTCTACTTTCCTCTGAGCGCCGTGCTCTTCAGGTTGCTGAATTCTTCAGGAATCCAGGTAGGCCTAGTATGCTCTCCACCTCTCCATAAAAAATTACAAAGAGCAACCTGCTCAATGCTTTTGTTCCAAATTAGAAACCTTAAGTCCTGAAACAGTTTCTCAGCAGAAACACAGGCTATAGGTTGCAGATGGTCCTTCACTCATTGCAGTGTGAAAGTTCTTCATAATAGTATGAAATGTGACCACATTCCATTTCTTCTTCTGTCCATCTGCTGCTGTTATGGTTTAGGAGAGAGAAATGATTTTAAAAAGATATAAATCTGGACTGTGTGTAAGCTGATTTCTTTTTTTTTTTTTTGAGACAGAGTCTGACTCCGTCGCCCAGGCTGGAGTGCAGTGGCCAGATCTCAGCTCACTGCAAGCTCTGCCTCCTGGGTTCACACCATTCTCCTGCCTCAGCCTCCCGAGTAGCTGGGACTACAGGCGCCCGCCACCACGCCTGGCTAGTTTTTTGTATTTTTTTTTTTTTTTTTTAGTAGAGATGGGGTTTCACCGTGTTAGCCAGGATGGTCTCGATCTCCTGACCTCATGATCTGCCCATCTCGGCCTCCCAAAGTGCTGGGATTACAGGCTTGAGCCACCGCGCCCGGCCTACAAGCTGATTTCTTAAACCATATTTAATATGTTTGGGCAACAAACACTACCTTGGTACTGTTTAATAAGAAGGCAGTAGGGAATAAGTTTTTCTGCTTTTTTTTCATATGCATATGTAACCTTTTTTTTTTTTTTTTTTTTTTTTTTTTTTTTTTGAGACAGGGTCTCACTCTGTCACCCAGGCTGGAGTGCAGTGGTACGATCACAGCTCACTGCAGCCTTGACCTCCTGGGCTCAGGTGATCCTACCACCTTCCAGGTAGCTGGGACTACAGGCGCATGCCACCAGGCCTGGCTAATTTTTTGTAGAGACAGGGTTTCGCCATATTGCCTAGGCTGGTCTCTAACTCTTGTGCCCAAGCGATTCCCCTGCCTCAAGCTCCCAAAGTGCTGGGGTTACAGGTGTGAGCCACTGTACCCGGCCTTTTTGTTTTTGTTAAATTTATTTTTAATAGAGACAGGCTGTCGCTATGTTGCCCAGGCTGGCCTTGAACTCTTGGCCTCGAGTGATCCTCCCATCTCAGCCTCCCGAAGTAATGGGATTACAGGCATGAGCCACTGTGCCTGGCCTGCATATGTAACCTTTTTGAATGGAGGTAGTTATGATTAAGATGGGTGAATTGTTTTTTTTTTTTTTTTTTTTTTTTTTTTTGAGACGGAGTCTTGCTCTGTCACCCAGGCTGGGGTGCAGTGGCCGGATCTCAGCTCACTGCAAGCTCCGCCTCCCAGGTTTACGCCATTCTCCTACCTCAGCCTCCCGAGTAGCTGGGACTACAGGCACCCGCCAACCCGCCCGGCTAGTTTTTTTGCATTTTTTAGTAGAGATGGGGTTTCACCGTGTTAGCCAGGATGGTCTCGATCTCCTGACCTTGTGATCCGCCCGTCTCGGCCTCCCAAAGTGCTGGGATTACAGGCTTGAGCCACCGCGCCCGGCCTAGATGGGTGAATTGTATACAGTGAATTTATTATTTTTTTTAAGGAAATGAGAGCAAGGGTTCAGGAGGAGAATTAAGGGATGAGGACCACAAGGAAAGAGTCCCCGAGGTCTCCTGGTGTCTCTGACCATTGCGGGGTTGTTAGTGTTGTCTCTATAACCAGATAGATGAGACAGACATTGAGGTTGGGACTGTGTTTGAAGCCCTCAGAGTTCCCAGCATGGGGTGGGGCAGAGTAGCTGCCCTACCTGGGAACTATATGCTCGTAAGATAGAGAATAGAAGGATGGTTACCAGAGGCTGGGAAGGGATGTGGGGAGTGGGGGTGGGTGGGTGGGGAAGGGATGGGGAGTGGGGGTGGGTGGGTGGGGAAGGGATGTGGGGAGTGGGGGGTGGGTGGGTGGGGTGGGGATGGGGGTGGGGGGGTGGGTAGGGATGTGGGGAGTGGGGGTGGGTGGGTGGGGAAGGGATGTGGGGAGTGGGGGTGGGTGGGTGGGGAAGGGATGTGGGGAGTGGGGGTGGGTGGGTGGGGAAGGGATGTGGGGAGTGGGGGTGGGTGGGTGGGGAAGTGGGGTTGAGTACAAAAAAAACCATATGTCATTAGAATGAATAAGAACAAGTATTTGATAGCACAGCAGGGAAACTATTTTTAATTGTACATTTAAAAATAACTAGAAGAGTATAACTGGATTGTTTGTAATACAAAGGATAAATGCTTGAAGGGGATGGATACCCTATTTTCCATGATGTGATTACTGCTTTTTGCATGCCTGAATCAAAGTATCTCATGTACCCCATAAATATATATATACCTACTATGGACCCTCAAAAATTTTTTAAAAGATTAACTGGGGAGTCAGATGGAGAATCTGTTCCATGCCCCCACCACCAGCACTCTGATCTGTCTCTTGCCCATACCCACACCCAATGGTGTGTTACACATACACAGACACACAGACACACACACACATGCGCGCGCGAAGCATTATTTTCCCATGTCTGTCAGATTCGTATAACTAGGATTCTTTCTTGTATTTTGTAAACATGATCAGTAGGTTAGGTCCTGGAGTGAGAATCACAGAATCAGGGTCTTGGAGTTGGGAAGGGTCTTCATAGTTACTTCAGGAGCTCTGCCCAAGGCAAGAGCCCTGCCATCCTCTTGGCAAGTGATGATCTGTTTCTGTATAAACACAGCCACTGGATGGACCTTCAGATACATGAGTGTGGTCCATATGTTTCCCTGGGTCTTCTGTCTTTGAACCCTCCTACTTCTGATCATTGTCTCTCTGAAACCCTCTGATACACTTTCAACATCCTCTGCCCTCTTGAGTTGCCCTGCTCTGGACATACTCAGGTTTGGTGATGCCCCTTCTAAACTCTGAGCGGGCACTCCCACTGCTCTTCCAGACGCTATGCCCCGCCCGTAAGTGCATTAATTCCTGGCTGGCTGGCTGGCTGGCTACACTGTTGACTCACATGGAGACTGGTAAAAAGGTTTAGTTGATTACAAATATAACTCTTCATCTGCTCAATATGCTTAACAATATGGCCTTTAGTGTAGTCTTCTCAAATCTAACCTTTCTTAATACCAGTTGCTCAGTTTTCCAAAAGGCTTTTGAGAATGTGAAATGTTTGTCAATTTATAGTAATATGGGAAGATTACAATATTTAACAAAAGCCAGTGTTAGCATTCTTCTAAAGCTGAAAAACAATACATGGATTGAGAATTTTTCAGCAACCCATTTTTATGTGCCTTGAAAAATATGCCACACATGGTAGCATTCCTGAGATAAAAATTGTAAGCATTGGGGCCTTAGTTTCTACAAATGCAAGATAAACTCTAAGGTTCTTTCTGGCTTTAACATCCAACATTCTCTGTAAAACCCTCCACTGATCAGTTGTCTCAAGAGAACCCCCCTCCTCCAAAGAGTAGAGATACTCACCTTTGTTAATTCTTTTTGAATAAAAATAACATATTGCTGGCCTAATATTTCAACTTACTATGCATTTTATGGTAGGAAAACGCAAAATATCTAATGTTTTGAGTATTCCTTAGTTTTAAATATAAAAGTTTTCAATCTTTGTCATTTTTGATAAAAAGTATGTTTTAAACAGTTAACTGAAACTTAGTATTTACCTTTATAAATACATCTAATATATAATTACTTACACATATTTGAAGAACAGATAAAACCTATCATTTTTAAACTGTATTAAAGAAGCATTCACAGATATAAAAGCATTGGGATTTTGAGAACTTAAAACCACTTGACAGAGAGGAGGAAAAACCAGAGATATCATGTAAAAAATAATATTTGTAATATACAAAAACGTTTCTCATTTATGGTGAAGAAGCTTAGTACGTGTTTTGGTATGCAGAGATTTCTGTCTTTACTCTTCTTGGGGATATCTGCTTTATTTGGTTCAGTGGGTGGGTGGTGGGGCTTGGACACGTGTTTCTTTTTTTTTTTTTTTTTTTTTTTTTTTTTTGAGACAGAGTCTCGCTGTGTCGCCCAGGCTGGAGTGCAGTGTAGCCAGGATGGTCTCGATCTCCTGACCTCGTGATCTGCCCGCCTTGGCCTCCCAAAGTGCTGGGATTACATGGACACGCGTTTCTAAAGGCTCCCCTCGTGACCCTGCTGGACTGCCAGGGTTGAAAAGCTGCTGCGCTGGTGCACACATAAATGCCTCACCTGCTGGATAAGCAGTGCCAAGGCACGGAGAAGAAAGGCCTGCCTGAGAAGAGGAACTCAGCAGCCCCTTGAGCACGTGCCACGAATCCTCAAAGAGCATTTCCCCATCACACACATCTCCACCAGGTAGCTCCATTTTGCTAGGTGACATTTCTACTTGCAATGCTACTGGCGAATACTATGGCTGAAGCAAGCTGAAATCATGATAACTTTTGCTCTTGGTCGGTGAGACCCTTTTTTAAACATTTTATTTTATTTTTGAGACAGGGTCTGGCTCTGTCACCCAGGCTGGAGTACAGTAGTGCAGTTATGGCGCTCACTGCAGCTTCGACTTTCCGGGCCCAAGCAATCCACACACCTTAGCCCCACAATTAGTTGAGGGTACAGATGTGTGCCACCATACCTGGTTAATTTTTCTTTACTTTTTGTATAGACAGGATCTCACTGTGTTGCCCAGGCTGGTCACAAACTCCTGGGCTCAAGCGATCCTCCTGTCTTGGCCTCCCAGAGTGCTGGGATTACAGATGTGAGCTACCACACCTGGCCCTGACCCTTATTTTTCCAGTTCCCACCTGTGCGCTGAAGGGAAGAATCCTATGAGAGCTGAGCAGGAAGAGAAGGATATGCATTAAGTGGGCCGACATTAAGAGGCCGACTCTCCTTTTACAACTAAGCAAGGACCACAGAAATGAAATAATCTCTCTAGCACCACTATCTTGGAAGAATTTAATGATTTAAGTGGCATTGTTTTCTGACTATAAAAGCTATATATACTTTTTATAGAAGAAGCTTAAACATAGGAAAGTGCATATAAGTATTTTAACAGATCCCTATAATCCGTCGCACTGTGGCACCGTGGCATCACCACGCGGAGCCATGAAACTGGGACTCTGTCCTCTGAATCGGTAGTCACTAGACACTGTGACAGTGGTTAAGTCCATTCTTCACACACTTGCATTTGGCACGGGCCTATTTCCTCCTGGCCCTACCTCCTACCTTACTGCACTGTAGCTTCTGAAAGGTTACAAACTCCCTCACGCCAGCAGCCACTCCCTGGAACGCTGTCCGCTCTGTGTGCTGGAACCGATGCTTGGCTTTGTTCCGCTATGGTGTCACCACTCTCTCCAGGGGAAGAAACGCCTCGCTTCCCTGTATGCAGGGCCGGGGTAGAGGGAGACGTCCTCCAGATCTGTGTTTCTGTCCTCGCTCCCCTCACCAACCAACGCTCCCCCTGGCAGAGTCCACACTGTCTGATTGTGTCAGCCTTTCAAGTCCCCCCCATACTCACAGCTGGAAGCTTCTCCATGCAGCTCCAGGAGAAATCCCATCGCATGACTGCATGCTCCCCAACACCCACCCTGAGGACTTGGTCACGCTTTGGCCTCACTTTTCTCAAAACTGCCTCATCCCTAATTCTCAAGCCCTGAAATCCACCTCTCTGAAGAGAGCTCCTCTCTCAGCTGCCCCTTGTCCTTGTCATCTGGTTTACCTTCCCCTGTCTTCCAAGTCCTGGCCCCTGGGCGGTCAGCTCACTGTCAGATTTTCTTGCCAATCTACCACCTACCCTGGACTTCCTGGTGAACTGTGCACACTGACACCTTCACAGCACCCTCAAGTCTTGTCTCTGTTAGTTCTGTTTCACTCTTGTCTGGGTCTGGGGTTTGGCTTGCTGGGGGAAAAAGGCCTTCATCATTCACTTAGTTGTTCAGCTATTCAGCTGTGTTAGTCACTGTCCTAGGTCCTAGGGATGCAAAAATGCATCTTGCAATAAACAGCAATGCAAAAATGCAGTGCAGGGTGATGTGCACATATCACATGTGGTTGCACAGGGACGTGGCAGAGACAGCTGATGGCTCACAGCAACCATTCTCCCCTCTTCCTTTGAGTTTTGGCACTTCTAAAGCCTGCATGTCCCAGCCCCACTTGCAGCTAGCGTGTGAATGGAACAAGTGGTGTAGGCAACATTTAACCCTTAAAAGGAAGCCACCTGCCCTCCACTCTCTCTTCCTCCATCTCAGATGCTGGAACTCAAAGATGGTATGGTGAGCCGGCATCAGCCACGCAGATGAGGACGTCAGAGCAACAAGGCAGATGCAACGTGGGTCTCTGAATGAACATGGAGGAGGAGCACTTCCCACCTGCCTCAGACCACCTGGCTACCTCTTTCTGTACTGTTGGGTGAGAGAGAAATAAACTTCCTTTGGTTTGAGCTGCTGTAGCTTTGTGGCCTTTTCTGTTGTACCAGCTTAGCCTGCACACGGACACAAAAGTGGAGAGGAATCAGCTGCTCATAGAGGGTAGAGGCAACGGTGAGAACAGAGTAGTGGCGGGGTAAGAAAAGCATCTGGAAAGAGGTAACCATAGAGACACAGGCTCTGGGCTTGGGCACTACTTGGCAATCTTTTTACTGATCTTGGAGAATTCCCTTTCTCACTGTGTGTGTTAGGAAGAGGGAGGTGTGTTCCAACAATAGAGGGAAGAACAATAGGTGGAATTTGGGGATGTGTGTACGTGATTGTGTTAGTTTAGAGGTGTTTGCTTAGGATCTTGATAACATCATCTCTTGACCATCAAAATTCTGAACTAATTGAACGATAAGACAAAAGAGTCAGCAGGAGGAGAATTAGAACATTTCCTTCACTTCTGATAAAGGCTGGGTTGAGGACAGAAGTGAGTGAAAGAGCCACATGGTCTTTTAATACTGGGCCATGGAGTTGGACTGACTTATCATCAGGCTGCAGAAAACCAAGAGCACCCCGTGCCCCAGAGAGTGGGCCCCGGGGAGCAGGGAATCAGTCACACTGCCTGTGGGCAGCCCACACCCTTGAGGAAGGAAAAAGGAGGGGGCAGAGCTACATATGCCAGGATAGCCACTGGGTGCGTCATCCAGGTCTTCGGAGATGTGGGCTGGGGTGGGAGAACCACAGCACTGCACCAGTAGAGCTCCGTCCTGAAGGAAGGAAACTTCAGGAAGTGGGAATGAATGTTCCCTGCAATGCTGACTTTGAGGCTCCTGCAGGCCACCTGGGAAGGCCTTCGGATTCCATCTCTCATAAGCCCCCTAAATGTGTCAGGACTGAGTAATCTATTATGGGACAGGACCTACTCTTATGCCCTCCCAGGCCGTGGGCTCACCAGGAGTCCTGGTGTAATCAGGCTGAGACAGAGTTACTTCCTGGGTCCACCTGCTTGACACTGGCTTGGCACCTTGGCAGGGATTACTTTATTTTCTCCCAAGGCTCCCGTGTTCCTGAGGGCTCTCCCAACCCTCTTGGAGCACCTTAAAGCTGCGTGAACCAGGCACTGGCCAGTCCCCTCTTGTGGGACTCTGGCTTTGTTCTGCCTCCCACTGCATGCTCAGCCATGCCCACCTCTCTCGCCAGGCATCCTCCCCACTTCCAAGGAGGCAAGGCTGGAAGTGCTCAGGTATCCTCATAATAAGCAACACGGGGCTGGGTGCGGTGACTCACGCCTGTAATCCCAGCACTTTGGGAGGCTGAGGTGGGCGGATCACGAGGTCAGGAGATAGAGACCATCCTGGCCAACATGGTGAAACTCCATCTCTACTAAAATACAAAAATTAGCTGGGTGTGGTGATGCCTGTACAGGTGTGCCTGTAATCCCAGCTACTCAGAAGGCTGAGGCAGGAGAATCGCTTGAACCAGGCACTTGAACCAGAGAGTTGGAGGTTGCAGTGAGCCGAGATCGCGCCACTGCACTCTAGCCTGGTGACAGAGTGAGACCCTGCCTAAAAAAAAAAAGAAAAAAAAAAAAAGCAACATGGTGGCCCTTTCTTCTCACACTTAGTGCTCAGGGGTTCTGGCAGTGCCAAATACCTGTGCACTCAGGGATGGTTCTGTCTTTGAGTATGTGTTGGGGGAGTTGACTGGAGGACTCCGCTGGCAGTTCTAATGACTTATTTGTGCATTAATTCATTCACTCATTTTTAGTTTGTACTTTCCCGTAAGTTGAGAAAAATGGGTTTACTACTTTCCACACCATTATATAGCTATAGCAGCAATTCAAAGATTCTAATGTAATGTAACAATGAGGGCTTATTTAATCCTTCTTCCCTTTAAAGAATAAGAACTGGTGGAATAAAAATATAAACTACTGACCGGGCGCGGTGGCTAATGCCTGTAATCCCAGCACTTTGGGAGGCTGAGGTGGGTGGATCATGAAGTCAAGAGATCGAGATCATCCTGGCCAACATGGTGAAACCCCATCTCTACTAAAACTATAAAAAATTAGCCAGGTGTAGTGGCAGGCACCTGTAATCTCAGCTACTTGGGAGGCTGAGGTGGGAGAATCACTTGAACCTGGGAGGCGGAGGTTGCAGTGAGCCGAGATCGTGCCATTGCACTCCAGCCTGGGCAAAAAGAGCAAAACTCCATCTCAAAAAAAAAATATATATATATATACATATATATGTATATATACACACACACACACACACACACACACATACTACTTAATGAAATAATATATGACAACACTTCAAAATCTCTTAAACTTTACCATTAACATATAATGGTTATATAATGAATTCTTTTAAGTTTTTTTCTTTCCTTCCTTCCCTCCCCTCCTTTTCTTTTTTTTTTTTTTTTTCCCCTTTAACAGATTTGACATAATATATCCCAAATTCAATTTGCCTCCACTGGTGGTCCTATGGAGCCATTACTGATGTTTCCCCCCCACTCTGTGACACCAAAGGATGCTATGAAAGTCAAGATCCTAATTCTAACTGTGACAAGTGGTAAATGGCCAGCTTGCCCAGTCCACTTAAGGGGTGGGTTCTTGAACTCCCTTGGATGATAACTTCAGGACTAGAGAATTATGTCCAACAATAAAAGTCTTTTTCAGGGTGTTCCTCAGTTTTTACATAAATTTAAATATGCTGGTTCAGCCCCACACCTAATCTAAGTGTGCGTTCCCTAGGTACTTACCCCATCAGTTCTTATCACTATTCAATGACATGCCCTGTCTATACGTTGACTTCTTCTACCTGGGTAGCATATTGTAAGTATTTAATACATGTTGTTGAATTGAATTGAATAATAAGAAAAAGTAGAGGGAAGGTAACAATGAGGTATAAAGTGGGTTCCTTCAAGAGATCACTGGAGGACGTGGAGGGAGAAACAAGTGGTATGCACCGTGGAAATGCAAAGCTGTCAGGAAGAATTGAGACCACTACGAGATAATTGTTTCCAGTGTTTCCCTAATGGGAGTCAACCATCAAAGCAAAGTTTCTCAGATGCTGGAACTGGATTGTGAAAAACAAATAAGAACATGCACTGTTAAAAATCATTCCCCTGAAAATAAATACATCCAATATTGCCACAAACACTGTAAGCTATTCATCCTCGACTGGAAGTTGGTAAATTTATCAACATCATATTCTAAAATTGAAATGAACACTATGCTGGAAAACAGTTATCAAAAGACGTATTGAGACAGAACTCTGAGAAGAGGCCAAGAAATTCTGGCCAAAAGACCAGATAGTGAACTGTTTGATAAATGTATAATAAAACAGCAAAATTGTATTGATACTATTGCTCTATGAAGCCAAAATACCCTAAACCAGACAGGTTAATTGAGTGTGGATCTGGTACAGAAACAAAGTTACCAAAACAAGGTCAGAGATGGAGGGATATCAAAATGGAGCCCCTTTTTTCTGGTAGTGTGTGTTTCCTTCTACAAAAAGAAAAAAATAAAAAAGAAAGAAAATGGTGGTTCATTCAAGAAGCGGGTATTTACAGACAGCTATTACATGGACAAAAAAAAATTGCTTACTTCAAAAGATCTAATATTCTTCTTCAATAAGATTGTTAATGTGTTTTAAGACAGAGTTGTTTTATTTTTTTATTTATTCATTTTTAAATTTTTATTTTAAGTTCTGGGATACATGTGCAGGTTTGCTGCATAGGTAAACGTGTGCCACGGTGGTTTGCTGCACCTATCAACCCATCACCTAGGTATTAAGCCCAGTATGCATTAGCTATTTATCCTGATGCTCTACCTCCCACTGCCTCCCTGAGAGTTCTTTTATTCTTATTATTAGTAAGAACAACCATGATGTTAATTAGGAAAAGAGACCTTGCAGCTCCTGAATAATGATACCAATTATAATATATCTGACGTACATTTGTTTCTTAGGGCCACCATAACAAATTACCATAAAATTGGCAGCTTAAAACAACAAAAATGTATTCTTTCACAGTTCTGGAGCCCGGAAATGTGGATTCAAGGTGTGTACAGGGCGCGGTCCCTCTCTAGCGGATCCTCCTTGCCTCCTGCAGCTCCTGCTGGCTGCTGGCAGTCCCTGCAGCTGCCGCCACCCAACCTCTGCCTCTGCCTTCATGTGCCCTTCTCCTCTGTGTCTGTCTTCTCCTCTGTGTCTGTCTTCTCCTCTGTGTCTGTCTTCTCCTCTGTGTCTGTCTTCTCCTCTGTGTCTGTCTTCTCCTCTGTGTCTGTCTTCTCCTCTGTGTCTGTCTTCTCCTCTGTGTGTCTCTGATTTCTCTGAAAAAGACACTTGTCCTTGGATTTAGGGCCCACCCAGATAATCCATGATGATCTTATCTCGAGATCCTTAACTACGTCGGCAAAGACCATTTTCCCAAATAAGGTTACATTCACAGGTCCCAGGGATTAGGACATGGACTTATCTTTTCAATGCAATCCACGACTGGAAGCATATTCCATGAACAATGGAATGAACACTTCTTTAACAGAGTTACTAGAAAGCAGTATGTTAACAAAGGTGAGTTCTCCCTTCTCCATCTCTCCCTCTCCTCCCTACGTCCCTTAAGAGGAACAGTGCCTGGACTATTTGAGGTCTTTGGTAAGATATCTAGGGGTGTCACTGTGTCCTAGGATGCGGAGCTTGGGACTGTCACAGACTCACAGGGTAGTTGAGTTAGACAGAACTTAGAGGTAGCTTGGGGCAACCCTAATCTCACATATGACTCCTCTCTGTAACAATCCTGGGCTGAGTGGCACCCACACTGCTCCAGTGTCTCCACGTCCATCTTTATGTCCTTGGCTGACTCTAGGTGCCACCCTGTATACCGCAGTGGTGCCTGGAACCTCCTGGTCTTTCTGTGCATCAGTGCCTGTCCTTCCCATTGTGTTGTTCATCTCTACTAGGAGGACACTGCTCTAAACCACTGTCCTTAGGATGTGTGTGTAGAGTAATTCTTTTCATCAAGAATGCTGTCTCTTCCACTTAGGCCTAATAAATATCTTTCATCATGCAGAAAATGCATTTTTAGATGACTGGCGGAGTTTCACAATCACAGTATTTTAGGGCTGAAGAAAGCTCTACAAATTATCTAGTCATTTTAGAAACAAGGAGACAAAAGTCCTACAGAGAGATCAACAAATGACTGAAGGTCATTCTGATGCTGGGGGAGAGCCAGGACTTGAACGCACATCCCCTGAAGCCCATCCGAGCGTTTGTTCACTACATCACACATGATACAGAATGTGACCCAAAGCTTGCTCCGGTGTGAATTACGCTTGACATGCTGGCCCCCTTGGTGCCACCCCGTGAGATCATCAACCCAATGATCATATTCAACAATATTTCCTGAGTGTGTGCTATGGGCAGACAGGTTCTCCGCTCTCACGGAGCTTATACACTCAAGTGACTAAATGATTAAACAGTACCTGAAAGGCTGCAAGGCTCTAATCAGCTGTCACGTTTGGAGTTGATTGGGACTGAGGTCAGCCTGTTCAGCTTCTGATCCTTCACTGTACCCTCAGAGGAAAGGTGACGTAACTGGAGCTAATGTCCCGACTTTAAAGGTTCCTAGAAGTGTCCAATGTCATCATTTGAGTCAAAAGCACCTATTGGTCTAGAAAATAATTCTCCTCACTTCCTTTCTAGTGCTCAACTCTAAGATAAACCAGAAACCCAAGATTAATAATGACAACAACAACAACAATGCTGCTTTTATTAAAACTCATCATTGCCCATAAAATAAAGTAGATCTCTTGGGAAGAGTGAAGCCACCAACTAGCTACTCGTACATGAGAGAGGTATTTTCTGGTTGACATAGTGAGAAAAAAGCCCCAGATGGCGGATCTTTTTGGCATGGACTTCCCTGCTCCGGCTGTCTAACGTGTTCCTTCACTGCGTTCATTTTTCCTGCATCAGAACCGCCTTGGTAGTTTGCTTATTTCCAAGGAAGAAAAAAAAACAGGAAGGTTTGCATCTGCAGGATCCCTACCTTCCTCCTTAGACGTTACGGTGCCTATTCACAAGAGGTGGTGACTAAAATGACCTGGAGCCTTGGGTGAAAAATTTCAAATCTCTGTCCCATGACAGGTTCAACACAGTCCCCTCCTCATGAGAAAGGAAAGGGGATTCGAGTTTTGGAGGGCATTACCTGGGTGGGATCTGATGCCTGCTGCAGATTCTGAATGTATTTGAAAACAGGTTTTGGCATGTGGGGATGCAGCATGTTGCATGGCTGCTGGCTTCAGAGTACGTCCCGTGGGTTCACGGCCCTGTCTTCCGTCACGAGGAATCCCTGCCAATCTAGGGTCTGCGCACTGCTTCTGCCAGCCAATCTCTAATTTAGCATATGTACAAAGCCAATTTTTGGACACCATGATGGAGCCTGGCACCTCTGCCGCCCTCCATATTTGCAATGCTCACAGTGAAATAACAAGCAACGAGCAAGAAAGAAAAAAAGATGCCATGAAAAGGCTTTCTAAATTCCCAGATAAATGGTGTATGTATTATATATGTGTCTGCGTCTTCCTCCTCCTTTTCCAACATAAGCTTACCCCATGCCTTTCCTTGCAGTTATTTCATTTAGGTTTTCAATCTGGGATGCACTTAGCAATAGCCAACACTGACGAAGAGAAAACCCTGCTCCCCACTGAGAACATCGGATTTTTAAAATGTAGAAATTCTGCTCTTTACAAAATAGGACATCCCCCTTTTAATTAGTTTCAAAATACATCCAAATAATTTGCCACTAGGAAGTGATACCATTTTAGAGTACTTAAAAATAATTCCCAGGCATGCAATTTGATGAGAGGCCGCAGCTAGTGAAACCTTCAGTTCTGAGATAAATTGAGCTGTTTCTGTGGGGACAGCTGTCATTACCATGGGAAAATTCCCCTAACCCACAGGCTTTCATCATTGACTTCACTCGGAAAACCTGTGCTTAAGGTGTGTTTGTTGAAATAGATGGGAACAATTGCTAATTGAGTCTCGAGTGCACCCATCTGTCTTAGCTGAAACTGTGGCTCTTCCTGCCTCCCTCCCTTCTCTAGAGTTTTTGCCTATCATCTAGTTTTCGAACAGTTCTTCAAAAGAGAACAGGTAGCCACAAAAGCTCTATGGTGTTATTTCATGTTGTCTTTGAAAATAAATACATATATTGTGCTCGTACACCCTGCAATCCGTGGGTCCTGCGTCCCCAGAAGGGCACCCCTCAGGAAGGGCTTTTCGACTCTTCCCTGTGCACAAATGAAACGAAAATCTCTGAATCAAAGGGAGGGGAAGACTATGCAATTTTCTAATGTATATTTCTTCCAACGCATGGATTTGATTCATGACAATGGCCAACCTTTTGACTATTCTGGTGAGATCCCTGCTCCTCTGCGCAGGTGAGCCTTGGCGGGTAGGCACGCTAGCACGGGATGAATGAACCCTCCCGAACCATACCCCATCCCCGCATACGATGGCGCCTGTCGGGACAAAGCGAGAGTCTGAGCCTTGCATGTATAAATATAAATATTTCAAGAGCTTGGCTGCTGGCAAGCTTTGCACGGCATGCAGAAGCCAAGCTTGATTGCCCTGCCCTGGTGTGGGGCTCCCCAGGTGGCAGGGGCTGAGAGCGGGCAGTGTGGTTGGTAGGGGGTGGACGTGAGTGCCTCCAGTCATTCTGAGTAGCCCCTGGGCTGATTAGTGACAAGGGCTGACAGGCTCCTGAGGGGAGGTCCTGTCCAGTTTCTTTCTGCCGCAGGGATGATGGGCCATGCATGGGGTCCTGAGGCAGAGACTGGGGACTTTTTTGTGTGACTGTGACTACATTCCTCATCAACAAGACCACGCTCATGGTCTCTTTGGAGGCCATTGACTCACTGGAGGATTACCATTAAGGGACGTCTGCTCAGTGGCGCCAGGTCCTTTCCCCACCCCTCAGGGGCTCCACCCAAGCCAGACAGAAGGGCAGGGCACTAGCTCTGGGAATTAGACAGGGGAATCGATATGTGTATACGGAACACAGTCACGGACAATTGAAAAGGCTCACACGTAACCCCACTGGGAGCTGCTTCCAACTGGAGTCTGTGGTAAATGACTCACGGAACCCAGACCCTGCCTCATCTGCCTGGGGATGGCCAAAGGTGAGCCTTATAACATTTGTGATTCAGACTTAAAGTGATTCAAATGTATATGAAGGGTTCCAGAAACGACCCTGGAAATAAAAATAACAACTTAAACAGGGAGGAGCCTTTCTCTCCTGAGTGATTTTGGAACCTGGAATTATGAGATGACAACTTTTTCAAGTTTAGTGTCTTTCAAGGAAAGACACCTTCATTGACACCTAAAGCTTACAACGTGAGTCCCACTGCCTCGGGCCCCGAGACAACTGCCAACTCGGTGGTGTATGGAGATTCCTCACCAAGGGGCATGTGTTCCAACAGGGCGACCATCTCAGGGAGTAAGGAGAGGCTGAACAGTGATGAGAACCAAGACATATGGGATTAGAATGCAGATGATTTGAACTCCCCACTTTTGATGAGGTAAAATGGATCAAGATTTTTTAAAAGATAAAAGATGTACCTTAGTTTTATCAAAGTTTACTAGATTTCAAGATCAGAGTTGGACTATGATTTGGGATTCATTTGCCTGGTGTGTTGTTCCAGTAATGCAGTTGGTTTTCCTAGTGAAAAGAAAATGTGTCACACCCTGGACTGCTGAGAGACAGACTGCAATGGAGTCATAGAAAAACGTAATCTCTGGATAGACAGCAGTTGTATTAGTCAGGGCTGTCCAGAGAAACAAGATCCATAAGGGATACACAGATAGATAGATAGATAGATAGATAGATAGATAGATAGATAGATAGATAGATAGATAGACTTATTTTAAGTAATTGGCTCTAAGTTGACTGTGGATCGACAAGTCTGAATCTGCAGGACAAGCTAGCAGGCTGAAAACTCACGTAGGCATTGATGTCATGGTTCTGAGGTACATTTTCCTTTCCAGGAAATCCCAGTTTTGCTTGTAGGACCTTCAACTAATCAGAGGAAGCCCACTCACCTTATGGAGGGCAATCACCTATACATAAATCAACTGACTTTAGTGTTGACCACACTCACAAAATACCTTCCTTTTAATCAAACATCTGGTGTTTGATTAAATAACCGGGTACTATAGCCTATCTAAGTTGACACTTAAAATTGACCATCACAGTAGCTTTCTTCCAAACTGTGAAGAAATTTAAATGAAGGCCTTCAGGCCCTGAAGAGTCCAGCCTTCTCCCTTCTAGAAAGATCCCATAAGCCACTGCCTACCATGTGAGTTATGATATCCTGGCGGATCCGTAGCCCTTTGTCCAGTGGGGTGAGGCTGCAGATTCTGCAACTTGTGTGGATGGTGGGCAGAGAGGGGACTGGGAAGCAAACTGAAACAGCGGGCAGGAAAACCCATCTATTTGATGATGTCTATTTGGGTTCTACCAGTGTCCATGAGGGACTTACTGCAATCACAGCCAGTGCAGGAATGGCAATCTGTGCTGCCCACCTGCCCAGTTCCTGACACACGTTCTCCCTCACCACATTCTCAGATATTCACTAAGTGTGCCTGTGAGCATGATGTGCTCTCAGCGTGTGCAGAGCCTCAGGAAACAAGATTACCAGTGTGCTGTACTGAGCCAACAAGTCATGGCGTTCTCTTCCCAGAGAAGCAAGCTCCCTTCCCCACTAATTACATTCCAAATCCTTCCTCTCATAATCTTCATATTAATAAATGCTTTAAACAGCAGATCATCCCTCATCAAAAAGGGGACTAAGCCAAAGGGGAAAAAGTACCTGGAACAAAAGTGTGTCATTTTGATTCTTATAATAAGCAATATTTACAGGGCATTCATTATAAAGTGCATTCACTATAAACTGCATTCATATGCACTTACTTGGTTTTTATCCTTGCAGCAACCTTAGGAGGTAGTTGATATTATTCCCATTTTACAGAAGATGGCACTAAGGCTCAGAGGGGTTAACAGACTGTCCTGATGTCACACAGCCATCAGACTGCCGAGCAAGGATCTTCTGTCCCTAGTTCTACCTTGGGCTACCCAGACTCCTCCAGGGCTTGTCGCCAGTGAGCAGCTCAGCCTCTCAAACCTTACCTTATGGAATTACATAAACATGGCTAGAATCTGCCTGTCCAATAAACCATGAAGCGACTGTCTGCTTATGGAAATCTTTGTTGAAGGTAGCATTCCCACAGACGGCCAGGTACCAATTCTTCTCCATGTGTCTTTCTCAGGTGCAGAGAGCTCTATTGGAAATCAGTGGGAGGCCTCTGCCCAATAACGCGTGGGGGGCAGGGGGTGAGAAGCAGGATGTGAACCTATTCCATAAAGTGAAAACTGACATCCTAACAAATAATTAGGGAAAAATTCGAGGTTGTTTCCTCAGCTGATCGTCACCGGCGGAGCCAACTTTGGATTAAACACTTCTGCTCAGTGGTTTTGACATTCTCAGTCAGGCATATCTTGATGAAATTAGAGATGCAGAAAATATTTTTTGATGGAGTGTGGGGACAAAACAGCTAGGAGGCAAGCCAATTCTGTGCGCAAACTTGTGCAGACTGAGATAAAGAGGAAAAGAAAAGGCAAGACAACAAGGGGCGTGTGCTCATGTGAGTGTGTGTGTGTACATGAAGGAGGATGAAAGCAAGTGACAGAAGAGGAAAGGCGGGCTGGGCTGATACTAATTAATTAGACTTTAAGATCCTGGCAGCAAGAGGTGTGTTTATAAACAATCTTCACTAAAACATACCTTTCCAACTATTAACGGTTTTATTTGCCAGAAATAGTCTCTGCTCTAATTATTCTGTACTTGTTTCAATCCAAAAGTGGGGAGAGAAATACTAATAAGTGACCATAACCATTCTTATGCTATAATACATACCTCTGCACAGAAGTTAGCATTTCCCATGCTCAACTAATGAAGTGAGGCCAATTCACACCAATTCACAAAAGGATTAGCTGGGGGGCTATTAGTCAGAAGGCTTTCAAGCTAGAAAAAAATTAGACCAAAAATAGAAGAAATAATAGAATTCCAACCATTCAGGAATCTCTTGGTACTATGCTTATGCCAAGCCACCAGCAGCCTGACGCTTTTCTACTGGGACTTAAATTTAAGTCTAGAAAAGTCTGATCTGTGAGGATAGAATAAATATTTCTTGCAGACCTGCCAAATCTTTTTTTACAAAATTATTTCCCATATATCTTTTCCGAGGAAGTGACTAGAGGATGTACTCCATTAAAATGAAGAAATAAACCAAGAAAGAAAAAGACATGAGATCCAATAAGCAAAAGACCCGACTCAGAAATCAGGCAAAAGGACTTCCTGGATGACAGAATGGGAAACCATCAGAACAATTTACTGGGCAATCAGCTCAGATGGAGCAGTAGATGACAACTCGTCAGGGAAAAATAGAACACATAGGTTACTTGATGTATTTAAAGACACTTTACGGCTCTGTCAGAGAGTCTGGAATTGAATTAGTGATAGATATACAGAAAAAAAGCAAACTGAATAGGTGAATGGATAAACAAACTGTGGAACATCCAGACAGTGAAATATTATTTGGCAATAAAAAGAAATGAGCTATCAAGCCACAAAAAGACATGGAGGAACCTTAAATGCATATTGCCAAGTTTTAAAAGCTAGCCTGAAAATGCTACAGACTGTATGATTCCAATTATACAACATTTTAGAAAAGGCAAAACTGTAGAGATCAGTGGTTGTCAGTAGCTCATGGAGGCAGGGTGAATTGGTGGAGCATAGGGATGCTTTTAGGGTAATGAAAATATCCTGTATGATACTGTAATAATGGATACATGGCATAATGCATTTGTTAAAACCCGTAAACAAGCCAGGTATAGTGGCTTACACCTATAGTCTCAGCTACTTGGTAGGCTGAGACAGGAAGACCACTTGAGCCCAAGACTTCAAGACCAGCCTGGGTAATACAGTAAGACCCCATCTCTATTTTTTAAAGAAATTAAGAAAGAAAAGAAACTCATCAACTATATAACACAGAGAATCATAAACTATAGACTTGAGTTAATGAAACATTTTTAAAGAAATAAATTCAAGGCAATTACTAACTTCAGGAAAAACAATAAAGTAAACATAAGTATACAAATCAAATATGGCTCAGCTGTGAAAATATTTACAAGGTCACTTTAAGTAACACTGAATAGCCGGGCGCGGTGGCTCAAGCCTGTAATCCCAGCACTTTGAGAGGCCGAGACGGGCGGATCACGAGGTCAGGAGATCGAGACCATCCTGGCCAACACGGTGAAACCCCGTCTCTACTAAAAAAAATACAAAAAACTAGCCAGGTGTGGTGGCGGGCGCCTGTAGTCCCAGCTACTCCAGAGGCTGAGGCAGGAGAATGGCCTAAACCCGGGAGGCGGAGCTTGCAGTGAGCTGAGATCCGGCCACTGCACTCCAGCCTGGGCGACAGAGCGATACTCCTTCTCAAAAAAAAAAAAAAAAAGTAACATTGAATATTGATATAATCCCCAAATATATTTATGTTGGAAGGATGAGGGAATGGGAGAAGGGTAAGAAAGCTCAATCCTCGGCCGGGCACGGTGGCTCAAGCCTGTAATCCCAGCACTTTGGGAGGCTGAGACGGGCGGATCACGAGGTCAGGAGGTCGAGACCAGCCTGGCTAACACGGTGAAACCCCGTCTCTACTAAAAAATACAAAAAACTAGCTGGGCACAGTGGCGGGCGCCTGTAGTCCCAGCTACTCGGGAGGCTGAGGCAGGAGAATGGCATAAACCTGGGAGGCAGAGCTTGCAGTGATCTGAGTTCCGGCCACTGCACTCCAGCCCAGGCGACAGAACAAGACTCCGTCTCAAAAATAAAAAAATAAAAAATAAAAAAAGAAAGCTCAATCCTCATCTTACATAGAAGGAAGTCAAAAGATAATATCTTACATTTAAAAGTCAAGAAATAACAGTATGACCATACTATCTAGAAATATGGAAGTAAACAGCAAGGAAGTTAAAACAGTTGAAAGTCGTTTCGTCTAGAAAGAAAGACTTGGGGAAGAACAAAGAAGGCTAATTTTCATTATGAGCTTTATTGTAACAGAAGAGACCCCTACATCAGCTAGTTTTCCCAATTCCTCAACCCTTTGGGGCACAGTGTTTAGTCAGAGCTGTGATCACTCTCTGAGCATGTGGATTGTATCTTAATTTTCATCTCATTGAAAATGTGTACCATTTGTCCAAGTGGAAACTGGGCTGCAGCATGGCTGTGACCACCACCAAAGAAATGGCTAGACTTGCTAAGGTCTGCTGGGATGATTTGCGATTGTGTCGTGCTTGATCTTGGTGAGCATGGCTCTTTTAAGTCACCATACCTGCCCCTGCCAATGCACCAGACACCAACTTAAAGGGACTTTCAGCTTTTGTGAGTCAGTCTCAGCCTTACTTCCGAACCATTTCCTTGACTTCTTTCATGACTCTGATCCTGTCCCAGTTTTAAGCCTCCCAGCCACCAGTCATGCTGTTTTGCTCTGCTATTTACATTCTTTCCTACCTTACCATATTAGTTATTTATTGCTGTGTAACAAGCCACTCTGAAACATAGTGGCTTACAACCACAACCATTTTATTTTATTATGAAACTGTGGGTCAGAATGTATACTGGCCCACTGACATGATTCTCCTGCTGGTCTCACCAGGGGTCACTTATGTGGGTACAGTTATCTGGTGGCTTGACTAGGGCTGGATGATCTAAGATGGCCCCACTGGCTTGTCTGAATGGTGGTGCAGACTGTCACTAAGGACCTGCATCTCCAGTAGGAGAGTCTGGGATCCTAAATGAGGTAGCAGAGTTCCAGACGTGCAAGCCTGCATGTGTTCCACTGGCCAAACCATGTGGCCTAGTCCAGAATCAGTGTGGGAGAGGACTACACGAGAGTGTGGAGATGGGAGGCGTGAATCACTGGGGTCTACCACAGACATTTTCCTGGCTGTACTCTGGGTTCCTGCTTGACCTGTGGCCAGCAGCCCTCAAATGGGGACTGGACAGCTCTCTAGGAAATGGATGTGCCATTTTGTTCCCAAGTAGAATGCAAGCTCACTGTGAGTTTATTTTTCACTCTTTTATTGCCCATGCAAAGGAGAAAGCAAAGGTTATCAACTTTTTATGAAGAGAACTAAGTCCTCCTGAGTCTGGACTCAATACCACTGGGCTAGGCCAGACCTGTGAGAGCTGGGGAGAAGAGGAGAGCTTTGACCACATATATGTAGCACCTTGGTGTGCCTTGCAACACACACCAAAATTCCTTGGCTATGCCCTTCACAGACAGCAAGAAGCCTAATTTTCCATCAAAAGAAAAACAAAGAAAATTAAGTGTATATTTATCCAATAACAGGAGTAATTTTTGATAAATTGTGACACATCTCTTCATTGATATATTCACAGAATAATGTGAATCAAACCAACTAAATGCCAGGCACTGTTAGGTGCTGGGCATCCAAAGATGAATACATTAAGTTCCTGACCTTATGATGCTCAAAGCCAAGTCGAGGATACTGATAAATAGAGACATCCCTCAGTATCAAAAATCTAACCCACTCCTGAAAATGGCAAGTTGTGGATAGTGGGAGCCTGTATTTCATTATTAGGAATAGGACCAAAATTACTGTGTTCCCAGCCCATCCGCAAGCCCCAATCAGTTCCCTCAAATAACATTAGAAAGCTTAATTGCTTCCACCAAGCAGTTTCTACATCACATAGTATTTCTACATCATATAAAGCATTTAAAACACAAATCACCTAATTATTTAACATGGAACGGGCACTCATTGCATTTTGTACACTACATGATACTGTACAGTAGTAGACACAATTTATGTTTTCCTTCTATGCCATATTAAACATGTATGGTAATGTACATAAACAATGAAACAACATGCTTAGGATCCTTCTTGGAAGACATTTTCACTTAATAACACAGGATGGACGCTCACGATAATGCACACATTTAAACAACACATGGTGCCATCCCGGCCGGAGAACAGCTGAGCTCCTTCCACTTCTCTAATCTGAGTTCACACGAAACCTAAATGTTTCTCCCAGCACACACATGCAAATTGTCTGAATTCTGATCCAGATGGTGAATTCTGGGTTAAAGATTTCTGCAAGTTGTTAGAGTGACTACTCCAGCGGTGAGAGTGTAGATGGTGCAATATTAATCTTGTACTAAGATTGAGCCAGTGAAGCAACATGACAATGATCCCTGCCGAGGGTTACAGGACCAAAGGAGAAAACAAAACTGTCTCAGACAAATACAGCTAGGTAGACGTTTTTTGGGGGGGTGAGGGGGTGAGGAGTCGGCGGGGAGGTAGGCAAACAAAGTATACGGAAGCAGTCCATGGTTTGTTGGGCTGTTACTATGATAAGTTGCCGAGTGATTATTTTACTCTTGTTTGTGCAGTAAAGACAAAATTTAAAAAATATGAGCATGTACAAAAACAATGAATGCAAATATAAGTGTGAGTGCACGGGAGTGCAGTACCCCCTCACTGCCCCCTAGACGCTCCTCAGTGCCTGGGTGGGCCGTGTGCAATGTTCACCTTAAAGCCCAGGTGCCTTGCCACCTGACAAGGCAAACTGCCCTTTGACCTCTGAGCTCATGCAGAAGTGTCAGCTCCCTCATCCTGTGCTAAGAAACAGACACAGCAGCCTCTGCGAGACACAGTATAGATGGGACGACAGATGGAGAGGGTCCGACACTTGGGGAAAATCACCGGGTGAGGTCTGCTTTAGGGAAGCTAGGATTCTCTGTAACCAGCAGCCACTGAGTGCAAATGTCCAACTTTATAGGTATAAATCTATAATTTCATGGTTAATTTTATGTGTCAACTTGGCTGGGCTAAGGAATGCCCGGATCACTGGTAAAACATTTCTAGGTATGCCTGTGAGGGTGTTTCTGGGAGAGATTAGCATTTGAATCAATAGACTAAGTAAAAAAGATCTGCCCTCATCAAGGTGGGCAGGCATCATCCAATCTGTTGAGGGCTCGAATAGAATAAAAAGGTGAGTAGAACACAAAGGGCAAATTCTCCCTCTTCCTGAGTTGGGGCATCTATCTTTTCCTGCCTTCAGAGCTCCTGGCTGCGGGGCCTTCAGATCTGGAGACTTCCATGTGTTCTCAGGCTTTTGGATTAGATGAATCACACCACCTGCTTTTCTAGGTCTTCCGTTTGCAGACAGCAGATCGCAGAACGTTCCAGCCTCCCTAACCACGTTAGCCAATTCCCATAATAAATCCCCTCTTATATATCTATATATATCCTATTGGTTCTGTTTTCCCAGACAACCCTGACAAACACTATATATATATAATTTTTTTTTCCAGTAATAATACAGGTTCTTTGCTTTGTACAGTAGGTGACTGAGGGTCTATTAATTTTTTTTTTTTTTTGAGACAGGGTTTCACTCTGTCACCCAGACTGGAGTGCAGTGGCATAATCATAGTTAACTGTAGCCTTAAACTCGTAGGCTCCAGTGATCCTCCTGCCTCAGCCTCCCCAGAAGCTAGAACTACAGGCATGTGCCATCATACCTGGCCAATTCTTAAAAATTTTTTCTTTTGTAGAGATACTATGTTGACCAGGCTGGTTTCAAACTCCTGGCCTCAAGCGATTCTCCTGCCTCACCCTCCCAAAGTGCTAGAATTACAGGTGTGAGCCACCACGCCTGGCCTACTAAATTTGTGTAATTTAAATTATACATTAGAAACATAAGGCACTCAATATATAAAAGTCCCCTTGTAGAGAATTTTTTGTTTTGATAAGTTGGATTTTCTCAAAGCAGGATATAACAGCAACATCTCACACTTATTTTAGACAATTACAGTGCATCAGGTTGATGGAATATTAAGCAGTCATTAACATTTATAATTATGAAGACTGTGGAGATGTGGAAAAATGCTTCTGGTGTGTTAAGTGAAAATGAGCTAAATATAACATTATATTTAAACTGTTACTGCAACTAAGTACAAATGCCCAAGGAAGGGCTGGAAAAGAACATGGAATGAGGAAAGCTTTTTTACACACACCACATTTCAATCTCAAGTGGATTAAGTGAAGCTTTGTAAAAAGCAAATCCTACATCACAGCTATAGAAATGGAAGCAGTTAAAATGACTTCACAACACCTTTCAGCTACAGCAATATGAGTTGTTGCAACAGAGAAAACCCACAATTAAAGAAGATTAGCATAATAGTAGTGCCTTTCCTGTTCATGTCGAATCCGATCAGTGGCAGTGTGGCAGTGTGTGTCCATGTGTGTGTGTGTGTGTGTGTGTGTGTGTGTGTGTGTGTGTGTGTGTTCTGCTCCATGCAATCTTCAGGGGCCCTGGCTGCCAGTGGCTTTATCATCTTTAACCCGTAACTCCCATGGACTTTCTCTATTAACAATCAACCTGAGGACGGAGAAAGAACACAGAGAGTGAAAAGTTTTGTGGGCAAGAGCTGGAAGTAGTAAACATCCTTTCTACCCACATGCTATCAGCCAAAGTGTGATCCTAAGGTGATAGATAACTGCAGAGAAGCGTTGGAAGGAGATCTGTGTGCCAGGAGGAAGAGGAAATGGGTTCTGGTGACCAGCTGACTGATTTCTGTCACATAAGTTCTCATATCTGATCAGAAATAGAGCACGAATTGGAATCCAGGTCTTTCTTTCTTTTCTTCCTCCCTCCCTCCCTCCCTCCCTCCCTCCCTCCCTCCTCCTCCTTCCTCCCTTCCTCCCTTCCTTCCTTCCTTCTTTCCTTCCTTTTGATATAAGTTCTCACTCTGTCACCCAGGCTGAGTGCAGTGGTATGATCACAGCTTACTGCAGCCTCAACCTCCCGGGCTCAAGCGATCCTCCTGCCTCAGACTCCCATGTAGTTGGGACTACAGGTGTGCACCACCACGCCCGGCTAATTTTTAAATTTTTTTGTAGACATGGGGTTTCACCATGTTGCTGAGACTGGTCTTAAACTCCTGGGTTCAAGCAATCCTCCTGCCTTGGCCTCCCGAAGTGCTGGGATTATAGGCATGAGCCACCATGTCCTGCCCAGTGGTTTTTCTTTACTTTAGCTCAGTGCTTAAGTTTTCACATCTTCTCTCTCTTAAACACTTTCTCTCCCCTCCTCTCCCCTCCCCTCTCCTCTCCTCTCCTCTCCTCTCCCCTCCCCTCCCCTCCCCTCTCCTCTCCTCTCTCTCTCGCATATACACATTAAAGCTAAAGATATATTTGTTGAAATCTAAACAGGAGAGTTGTTCTACATCTAAGGACACCCAATATACAATCTATGCTTCTTTTGAGGAAACATGCTACGATCTCAATGAAAATCATTCCTGGGGAAAGAAAGAGTTAGCAGGGATAAATCCTGATGATGGAACAAGAGAATCCGGCTAAGAGCTGACTCGGCTGAGAAAGAAGGAGTGAAAGCCTACATAATTACATGGCCTTCATTCACATTTCCGGGGTCACTCACATCTTTGTCGGGCATTATCCCATTGTTGATGGGTAGGAGGAAGTAAAACCCTATCTGCAGCGCACAGTCAGGCTCCCCACCACTTCCATGAAGCCCCAGCCTGAAGGCGCTGGAAAAGAGCTGCCATGTTTATCTTCTTGGGAGCCTTAGTCCATGTGGGCTTCTATAACAAAATACCATAGACTGGGTGGCTTATAAACAATAAAAATTTCTTTCTCACAGTTCTGGAGGCGGGGAAGTCCAAGATCAAGGCACTGGCAACTTTGATGTTGGTGAGGGCTTGCTTCCTGGTCCGCAGATGGAACTTTCTCACTGTGTCCTCCCAGGGCCAAAGGGGCAAGGGAGCTCAGAGGAGCCTTTTTCATACGGGCGCTAGACCAGTTAACGTGGGCTCCATCTCATGACCTAATCACTCCTCAAAGGCCCTATTTCCAAATACCATCACACTGAGGTTTCAACACATGAACTTGAGGGTGACACATACATTCAGATCATAGCAGGACCCATTTTACGAGGTTACTGCCTCACTTTTGGGGTTCTAACACATTGGTCTGTTTTCAGAGCAATTTCACTGTGCTCCTGACCAGCAAAAGCAAGGGCACAATCATTGAGAGCCAGTTTCAAGTAAAAACATCCTAAATAGTGCATCAAAATATCATTTGGGGGTAAGTTTCAGCATCTTGGAAAACAGATATCTGTCCCAAGTTTGGCATTTTGATGTTAAATATTCTCATTTGTTAAACAAATGAGTTCAAATCAGAACAAATAACCAAATCTTATTGGTCCTTGGTGACTGTTGTTTATGCCAAATATAGAAGTTATAGCCAGAGCTTAGACTGGACAATGTGAAAAAGAAAATTGCTATTTTATATTTCTCTGTCCTCTGCCAAATCTAACCAGTGCAATGCCTTGAACATTTGGGCACTTGGTAAATACTAAGTTAGTCATTGCGAACATAATTACTATGTTAAGTTGTTGGACTGGGATTCAGAAACAATTGAAGTATGGATACTGTATCTATATAAAATGCAGCCAGGCTGCTCTGCTCTGATAGATCTTTAACAAAAAATTTTAAAATTTCTAATTAAATTTTAATTTATTTTATTTTTTTTTGAGACAGGCTCTCACTCCCCCTCACTCAGGCTGGAGTGCAGTGGCGCGATCTTGGCTCACTGCAACCTCTGCCTCTCGGGTTCAAGTGACTCTCCTGCTTCAGCCTCCGGAGTAGCTGAGATTACAGGTGCACACAATCAATCATGTGTGGCTAATTTTTGTATTTTTAGTAGAGACGAGGTTTCGCTATGTTAGTTGGCCAGGCTGGTCTCGAACTCCTGGCCTGAAGTGATCCACCTGCCTCGGCCTCCCAAAGTGCTGGGATTATAGGCGTGAGCCACTGTGCCCGGCCAATTTTCTTTTTATTTTTAGAGACGAGGTCTTGCTCTGTCACTCAAGCTGGAATGCAGCGGCGCCATCATCGCTCACTGTGGTCTTGACCTCCTGGGCTCAAGACATCCTCTGTCCTCAGCCCTGCCAGTAGCTGGACTGCAGGTGTATGCCACCATACCCAGCTGTTTTGTTTTTCTTTTGGTAAAGACGGAGTCTCACTATTTTGCCCAGGCTTACTCTGATAGATCTCTGAGCTCTTCATAGGTCCATGCATCCCCTCATCGACACCATCCCCATGCACCATCCCCACATGCCATTCACACATACACGTGAGTTATATCTTGCAGCATGCAAGGTTTTAGCTCCTTTCCCGGATTTGAGTTTTAATCTGCTGTTCGTGGGAATGCAGCTCCCCAGAATTGTTCCATGGAGGAATCCTTTGTCCTGCTTAACAGTGGGTTCTGAAGTGCCTCCCCTAGAGACAGAGTGAGGCCATGTGGGGTGTGTTACCTCTGGGACCACTCAAGAAACCTGTGCTTTAAGAGGCCCATCCTGGCTTTCTGTCTTTCTTTTTTTGAGATGGGGTCTCACTCTGTCCTCTGCCAAATCTAACCAGTGCAATGCCTTGAACATTTGGGCACTTGGTAAATACTAAGTTAGTCATTGCGAACATAATTACTATGTTAAGTTGTTGGACTGGGATTCAGAAACAATTGAAGTATGGATACTGTATCTATATAAAATGCAGCCAGGCTGCTCTGCTCTGATAGATCTTTAACAAAAAATTTTAAAATTTCTAATTAAATTTTAATTTATTTATTTTTTTTTTTGAGACAGGCTCTCACTCCCCCTCACCCAGGCTGGAGTGCAGTGGTGTGCAAGTTAAGTGTAGTGGTGTGATCATGGCTCACCGCAGCCTTGACCTCCTGGGCTCAAGCAATTCTTCTGCCTCAGCCGCCTGAGCTGCTGGGACCCACAGGCGTGCACCACCATGCTGGGCTAATTTTTTATTTTTTGTAGAGATGAGGTCTCACTATGTTGCCCAGGCCAGTCTCAAACTCTTGGACTCCAGCAATCCTCCTGTCTCAGCCTCCCAAAGTGCTGGGATTATAGGCTTCAGCCACCATACCTGGCCTCCTTACTGTTTTGTTGTTGTTGTTGTTGTTGTTGTCGTTTTGAGACAGGTTCTTGTTCTGTTGCCCAGTCTGGAATAATACAGTGGTGTGCTCATAGTTTACTGCAGCCTTGACCTCCTAGGTTCAAGCGGTCCTCCTGTCTCAGCTTCCAAAGTGGCTGGGACCACAGGTGAATGCCACTATGCCTGGCTAATTTTCAAATTTGTTTTTGTGGAGAAGGGGTCTTCTCTCTCACCATGTCGCCCAGGCTGGTCTCAACTCCTAGGCTCAAGTGATCCTCTTGCCTTGGCCTCCCAAAGTGCAGCAATTACAATCATAAGCCACTGTGCCTGGCCTTCTCCCTGTTTTTTGTTTCCATGTTCAAAGGGGCAAACAATGCCTTTGGGAAAACTCTAGGAGGCTTAGTTCCCATGCCCTGAATTCAGTCTCTGTTTCTGACTACATGATCTTGGGTGAGTTCTTTGATTTTTCAGTGGGTTTACCAGCCCTTGAACCTGGGCTTGTTGTAACCTATAATATCTATATCATGAGGAGAGAGGAATGGCAATTTAAAAGCAGGTACTGGAATTCTTCAGGGAGAGAATTGTCTTTTTGAAAATGTCATTGTAATAATCACCTTCAATACAATTTGTATAGAAAAATTCAGGGTGGAAAGAATGATCTTCTGTTCAGTTAAAACAAGAAAACACACAAAACCTTGTTGGGTCATTTGTGAGTGGAAAGAGAGCCCTCAGAGTAAGGCTGGACTGGATTAGTGAAAGAAACCAAATTTCTGTGTAAAATGAAGTAGGAAGAATGAAGAGGCTTTGGCAGTTGGAGAAGGAAAGGGAGAGGGAGTTCAGAGTCCAGAAAGGTGGCAGGACTTTGGTCCACAGTGATGGCCTATGGGCTTTTCCATTTTAAGTAGCTTATTGTGCTATGATGTGATTCCCAGAGGCAGAAGGACTTGGGGATGGCAACATATCCAACATCTAGTTTACAAGGAAGGTATATGGAGCACTTATATGTAAGTATATATACATATATATAGTACTACTGTCAGGCATTATGTTAAGCATTTTACATGCATATTCTGACTTAATCCTCATACCCACTCCATGTGACAAGCCTGTCGCTATCCCCATTTTACAGATGAAGACACCGAAGCTTGCTGAAGTCAGATACCCAGTAAGTTAGTGGCAGAGGTAGAGTCCAAATCTGAGTTTGACTGACTCCAAAGTCTATCCTGTTAGTCACTAGAGCACACTGTCCCCATGAACACTGAAGATCGTAGTACCAAGCTACTGAGCAGAAATTATTTGCGGTTTACTAATTAAGGGCAATAAAAGCGCCCCAGAAATGCAAAGTACTAAATAAATACTAGTATTACTGTTCTTGCACTTGACCACTGACATTTGAAGACAGCACTGTCATCTAAAATGGAAACCTGAAAGCCAGAAAGGGCTTATTAATGTCAGATGCAAATGATATGTTTAAATACTTATGTTTGCATTCCACTGGATATTTCTATTCCAAGGGCCATGTTCTCAGGCACTGGACCCCCATTAAGGCCAGGATCATTTGCAAATCTAGAAAAAAATATGGCTGTATCATTTCATTTTTTTTTTTCCTGAGACAAAAATAAAAGTGGTTCGCCATTTTGGTACAGAATTTTAAAGCAAAAATCATGGTGCTTCTAACTACTCCAGATTAAAAAAGAAGAAATTATAGCCTTTCATTCTCCTAGCAGGATGTAACTAAGGTTTAGATGAGTGAACAGATGCATGCAAAAATCAGCCACACGCATAGAAAACATTCATTTTCACAATCTGGTAAATCTGCTAGGTATGCATGAAATGGAGCCAAATCAATTTCAGCAGTATGTGATATCACAGCTTTGGCATGACAGGGCCCCTCCCCGGCCCCACTTGTCTCCAGGACTGTTACCATCCAAAGGCTGGGTATAGATCAATCAGCACCCAAGGATCTGAGTAGTTCCATAACCGGTGGCATAAGTCACCCCAGTTAACCAGCCGGTGTTACTTCCATCTCCAGTCAGGGTCCAGCACGTAATTACACTTTTCCTTTTCCCACGTCATGGGAAAGGAGACCTTTTCTGAGCTTCTTGCTACCTGGTCCTTTATCCCTCCTACAGGGAGGTCATAGAACACAGAAATCTGAAAACCGAAAGTGTGTGTAGAAATCATCTTGTCCTATTCTTTCATTTTATGGATGAGGTCCAGGGAGGAGAAAAGTCTTGCCCAAGGCCACACGGGCATTTAATAATGACCCAGTCACCTTCTGATTCCCTAACCCATGTTTTTCTCACTGCAGGCTGTCTCCATTGGAAACTGAACTCAGACCACATAAAAGGGAATTATGTAATTCTGTAACCCCAAACATCTACATGTCTACAAAATATTTATAGTGCAAAGGGTTCTACTGAGTCTTCTCTGGGATTTCTTGTTTTTCTACTGGACTGTGAGTCCTCAAACTCATAACAATACGAGTGTGCCATCCCTTGTTAGAAACCCCAGACAAATGTGTTTTGGACTTAAGAAGTTTTTGGACTTTAAAATGGTAAGAGGCACCTAGACAGTCTATTTAATATCTCCCCTCCCCAACCTGGAGCAAAATGTAGGAATAGTCACACTAGAAGGACGAAGTCTACAAACAGTCTCATGGCAGTTTATGTCAGGCTTCGCTGCCCAATGTGTCGGCTGCAAACTTAATAATAAAACTTTTGGTTTTCCGCTTTTAGGATTTTGGAATAGTGGATTCATGCTGCTCTCTTCATATGAGAGGCATTAGGTAAATATCAGGGACTAGCTGGCTGGTATTGCTTTATCAATAAGAAGGTTGTTTTTTCCTGAAACTTGTCAAGACTTGTATTTCTCTGTAGAGTTCAGTTATTCCAGTTGCCTCTCAGTGGGTTATATTCCAGATAACAAAATGGAATAGCCCCCAGGGAACTGGGTTCAGAAGCTGAGTGCCCTGTTTGTTTCGTGGATTTTTCATAAAACAAATCCAGCCAGGATCACCAGAGGGGCAAGCTGCTTTAGGAGGCAGCTGGAGGTCGTGTGAGGACTGGCAGTGGCACCTGTCCTCCTGGGCGTCAGTAAAAGCAGAGCAGAAAGCTCCTGCCACCAGGTCCCCAATGGGCAACTGATCCCGTCTGCCATTTCTGGGCTTTCTCTGGCTCCAACCGCTTCTCAGCTTCCTCTTTCTCATCAGATGGGCAGGTTTCCAGAGCTGTCAGATTTTCTTCTGCCCAAGTTAACAGGGACATTGATTTTGGAGGAAGGGAGGCCCTTCCTCCCACCCCCGTCCTTCCCTGGCTCCTGGCTGAGCCACGCCAGCTCTGTGGCATTGTCCAGTTTTATTATTACTGCCTGGCTGAGGCCTCCCTTCCCAGGTGGCCCCTGTGACTTCCAGCCCCTCTCCACTTGGCATGTTGACATGCATTTTTGGTCTCCTAGGGAGAGCCTGCTTACCTGGATAATGGGCACTTGACCCCCTGGTTTCCAAAGTAGGCTTCTGTACCACAGCAGGACTTGCATCTGTTTTTATTGTTTTCTGGACTGTCACCAGGAGGGAGTCCTATAAATGTGACCTTGCTTGGCTGGCTTTGGGATTGATGGAAATCAGGTCACTTTGGGGGTTCTAATGGGCCTGGAGGTATGGGTTTTAGAGTGGCACCACAAGGTCCACTGCGTGTGTGAAGAGGTCTTTGCTCCTTCAGAACCGGGACGCGGCTCTCCTAAAATTTTTATCTGCCATGGCATTGTAGGCTCCTGTTTCTTTGAAAACTTTCCTAAGAAGGACGAGAGAATGGAATTTTACTTAGAAAACTGGAATGGTCTTCTAAGAAAAAGAACCCACTTCTGCCTTTTGGAGCCGACAGGAGGGCTATGTTTGGAGAGGAAGGAGGGAAGGAAGGAAAGGGAATTCAGTTTCTGATGTCATCTGTCTTCCTCATCACCCTCCACTCTTCTCATCGACCATGGTGGCGGCCTCCCCGTCCACACCTGCCGAGCTCAAATCCATTCTGCTGCATTCAGAATGCTATTTTGCAAGACACATATCTCTGCTGCTCGAAACCCTTGGCAGCCTTCCATTACCCTTAGAATACATCTAAAATCCTCACTGCAGTCCAAGTCTTGGATCACCAGGCCCCTGCCTTCCTCTCTAGGCTCATCCTGCATGACCTTGGGCTCTGGCCACTCCAGCCAAGCTTCGCTTCTAACGGTTTCTCGGCAGTGCCCAGCTTCTTTTTGCCCCTGGGCTTTGGCACGTGCCTCCCCCTCCACCCACAGCCTCTCTCTCTGCTCCACGCCCCACTGCACCCCACACTTAGTCTAGTTACCGCCTCTCCATCCTTCAGCTCCTAGTTCAAATGGCATTTCCACAGGGATCCCCTCTCTCCACCCTGGAGTCCTGTTTTACACTCTCCTGTATTTTGTCTTCCCATCACATATGAGAGTTCACAACCAAACATTGATGTGAGTGGCCACTGGAATGATGTCTGTCTGTCTCACCAGCCATAAGCCTGGAGAGGAGAGGGGCCACACTTACTTTACCCACCTCTGTCACCTCTAGTGGTAGCCTTGTGTTGCCAGAAAGTGGTTTCTCAATCATTATTTGATGAGTTACTGAATCATTTATCTAGCTAGTATGACTTCACCAACAATGTAACTCCCATGCGATAATAATAAAAAAATCCGCCTATGCTATTCTAATGTAGAATGGAAATTTCCCCTTGCCAGCAAAACTTGGGCATAGGTTATTCTTGAGCGTTTTGAGCTAGTCAGGATGGATGAGCTGATGTCCCCACCCCCTGGGGACAAGTCTGCTTGGTGGCTTCATCCAGCTTCATGTTTCTCTCCTGAAGTTCCTTCAGGCTCTCCCATTGGCAGACTGGCATGTCTTCCTGAGTTGGCCAAGAGGAACATGTCACATTGGCAGTAATGTCAGCAGACTCTGAGGCCACTAAGGAGAGCAGCAAGCGAAGGCCGGGAGGGAGCCTTGGAAGGCAGCTCATTACCAGAGGCGCCAGCCGTCACACCCTCGATGGAAGGGCATAATTGCTGAAAACAGCTAATCGCTAACAGCGTGACAGCCAAGGGGCCTGCAGCCATCCCTTTCTTCGCTTCAGGATCCATCCCCCCATGAGGGGAAAGGTGCCAAAAGAGGAAGCCAGGCAGGAAGACACAGCTCTGTCTCACAGAAGGGGAATGTCTTCCCCCAACTTTCACAAGACACTTTGGGAACCCTCTCTTCATTTGTCACCACGCTTGAAATGTTGATGCTGCCATCCAAATGAAGTGCCTCTAGACTTCAGACATAGAACCTTGAGCCCAGCATGGTCTTCCACACGACACTGGTCATGCACAGAAGGGAGGCTCACAAAAGTAACGTTTTGTGTTCAGGAGAGTTATGCAGGCAAACAAGGACTGAACACCCCTTGTGTAGATACTCCTGAATACAGTTCCTACAGGAAGATTAAAATAAATAATACTCCCTGTAATTTATTTGTTAAATTATATTTATTATAAATATACTTGTAGTAATTCGTTAAAATAAGTAGATGGTTTCATTTAGCAAATGTCCAAATAGATATCAAATGGAAGTTGTCATAGGAACCTGGGAAGTGTGTGTCTACAAAATTAACAAGCATATAGTACCAGGGTAAATTCAAGCATTTCTTTTCCCCCAACCCACCTCCTTCAGACATCTGACAAGTGTCTTGTGTGTGTGTCCAGCTGTGCTAGGTGCTCAGGACATGAACTTGCTTGTGGCCTTTAAGGAGCTTATGTACTCATGGGAGAAATCCACAAATAAGTCAGCAACTGTACTGACTTAGAGTAGGAAGGATCAGGATTGGAGCCGTCAATGTGAGTTTTTTGATGTACGAAGGGAGCTTTTGCACATGGAAAAGATCATGTAAGTTACTTTGGTTTTTAAGTTACATTAAATTCGTGAAAATTACCAATTCAAAAATTCACCTTCTTTAGGCCTTTGTCCTCAGTCTCCAATGTTGTCATTCTATTTATAAATAAAATTGATTACTTCAGGTTGAATATATCTAAACAAGTGGAAATCTCAATTGGCACCATTTATGACTTTATTAAATTTCCTTATACTTTCGAAACTATATTCATGAATTTAATACAGTCATTTTCTTGTCTTTCAAAAGCTCGACCTAACAAGAAAAACCTCAAATACTTCAACACTGCTTTTAAGTCTATAAATTTTTTTAAGTCTATGAACTATAGTACCATCTCTGGTGACTAAAGTTGCTTATGGGCCAGAGATCTTCTCCAGCACAAAGGGCTCAGGTGACCATTCCTCTGCAAGACGATCCTAGGCCAGACACAGTAGCTCACACCTAAAACCTCAGCACTTTGGGGGGCCGAGGCAGGCTGATCGCCTGAGCCCAGGAGTTTGAGACCAGTCTGGGCAACATGGCAGTACTCCATCTCTACAAAAATACAAAAAATGAGCCACGAGTGGGGATGTGGGCCTGTGGGCCCAGCTACTCAGGAGGCTGAGGCAGGAGAATTGCTTGAGCCCAGGTGGTCCATGCTGCAGTGAGCTGTGACTGCGCCACTGCACTCCAGCCTGGGTGACAGAGTGAGACCCCACTTCAAAAACAAACAAACAAAAACAAAACAAAACAAAAAACAAAACAAACAAAAAAAAACCAAGATGATCCTGAACTTTCCCAAGGTTTCCATGACCACAGGGAACTTCAAGTTCATATGCTCTGGACAGAGCTGGTCTCCTTGGGTCTAACTACAATCTATCCTAATTCTTTCCTCTGCTTTGAGGAGGAACCTTCTCTCACAAGTTGCTGCTAATTTTTTAAAACTTCTTTTAACTCTTCTCATATTCTTCATATTCTGGATTAGGCCCAAGTTATTTTTCTTTTTCCTTTTTAAAAAATATTTTATTGTGGTGAAACATACCTAACACAAAATTTACCGTTTTTAAACCCTTTAGAGTGCACACTGGCAGTAAGTACATTCATCTTACTGTGCAACCATCACCACCGTCCATCACCAGAACATTTTTCCTCCTCCTAAACTCCCCATTCCTCCTTCCCCCCGGGCCCTGGAAACTGTCATTCTCCTTTCTCTATGAATTTGATGACTCTAGTACCTCATGTAAGTGGAATTATACAGGATTTGTCCTTTAGTGACTGCTTATTTCACTCAGCATAATGTTCTCAAGGTTCATCCATGTTGTAGCATGTATCAGAATATCTTTCCTTTTTAAAGACAAAGACACCGCATTTTGTTCGTCCATTCATCTGCGAGCGGACACCTAGGTTGCTTCTACCTTTTGGTTACAGTGAATGATGCTGCCAGGAACACGGGTGTGCTGGCTCTCAATGCTTATGGATAACTGAATACCACCCAGTGGATTCTGCATCAAATCAGACCTTCACGGCTTAGTCCTGCACATGCGGGGAGCCATATCTTAGTAAGAAAGCATAAAGAATGCACCTATCAACTACTAAGTTCTGAATAGACGTGGACTGGACTTTCTGCCCCTTCTTGCTCTATCTGAGGAGAAATCAATGGGTTGTGTTTTGCAACCTCAGCAAGAGTCACAGGATTTAGCAGTGGAGGCCGAACTGGCTGGAGACAGGAAGCTACTTTCCTCCTTGAATACCACTGCAAATGGGGTAGCCCTACCTCAACAATCCTGTGTGAACAGCAGCTCTGACTGGAAGCACTAGGAGAGCTCAAATGGGGTCTCTGTACATCCTTCCACCCCTGCAAGTCCACGGTTGATCATCCGTCCACATAACACAAGAATGTAGACACAGCCATCTGGACTTAAAATGCTGTTTAGTCTGACCAGATCAAGCCCATGTGTGAACCAGATGGCAGGCCTTGCCTTTCACAAACTCTACTGTCCTTACTTCCGACTCCCAGCAGCTCAATTCCCCAAGGGGAAGAGGTAATACAACAGAAGATTTAGAATATGATAAGAGGAAGAAAAATCAGACAGATGAATGGCTCTACATAGTAACAGTGAAGACATCTAATCTTTATGGGCCATATTCCATATGCCAGGCATTGTGCTGAAGTGCTTCAGATACATTACCTCATTTGATCTCTGAAATAATCTAATGAGGTAGGTACTATGGTCGTTTCTCACTTTAAAGATCAGAAATCTGAGGCTTAACAAAATGAAATATAACTTGCCCAAGATAAAGAAAGTAACAAAGGTAAGAACTGAATCTACCTTTGCTTCTGGTGTTTAGTCTTAATTACAATGCAGTACTTCTAGGGTCATCCAATAGATAACTGGGTAAAAGGTGTAATGAGACAAAATATATATGAAACACACTAAGCATATGGAAACCATGCAATTAATTAAAAAAACTAATTAAAGCGACAATAAAGTATAATTTTATATATATATATATACTAAGTAATAAAACAAAGTTAAAAGTAATACTTAATGTGGAGACACTGGTCTACTCCAGTACTGCTGTTGAAAATGTATTATTAATTTTTTGAAGAAAAAATCACTTTTGAAACATCCCTTTTATAAAACACTTCAGCAGTGTATAACAAAATTCACAAAAATGCTTCTACCCATTGATTTGGTAATTCCAGTCCTAGAAATGCATTCTAAAGAAGTAAGTATAAGAGGGAAAAAGTTATGTACATGAAGCTCTTTATTGCTAAAATTACAAAATCTTGTTATGAAACAATTATAAAATTATAGTGAAAAGCTGAAGACAATCTAGTCAATGGTAGTGGAACAGTTAACTGAACTGAAGTGAAATCATTAGATGCGTATTATACATCTGTTAAAATAATAAATACAAAGGTCTCTGTGGCAATTTAAAAAGGAGAAAATGAAATGATAACAACGCAACCATGTAAAAATTATGGCTGCAAAGGGATCAAAACTGGAAAAGAACAGGGCAGCATTGAGGTGAATTGTGTGTGAGCTTGGTGGATTCAAAATTATTTCTTCCCTTTTAAAGATATTCTTCATTGCTTTTAAAAGCAATAAAAATTAAAAATGTTAAGTACCTGACAAGACTTGTCCATAAAAATAAGGACACCTGCTGAGTTGTTTTGATGATTAAATAAGTTAATGGATGCAAAAGCACCTCGAAATAATCCCTGCAGGCACTCAGTAGCTCTCCCTCTGAGTCCCCTCCCCCACCCCCCTCCTTGCTCCCAGCTTTAGTATCCTGAGGGCACGGGAGCAACCGGGCACATTGGGGTGGTAGAAGTTTCTTGTCGGCACCGCTCCCTTTCTCACCGAGAGTGTTGACTTCACTTCTTCTTGTTTTTATCCATGACTTCCGGGGCTCAGTAGGCTCTGGACACTCACACTTTCTAACTCTCATCAAATTAACTTGTTTTCCTCTCCTTGGTTAATATATAGGTTTTTAAAGTATATGCTATTAACAGCATGGCAGTTCCTTAAAAAATTAAACAAAGAACTACCAGATGATCCAGCAATCCCACTTCTGGGAATATACCCAAAGGAATTAAAGCAGGGACTTGAACAGACACTTGTACACCCATGTTCATGGCAACAGTATTTACAATAGCCAAAAGGTGGAAGGAACCCAAGTGTCCATTGACAGATGAGTGGATAAGCAAAATGTGGTATATACATACAATGGAATATTATTCAGCTTCAAAAAGGAAGGACATTTTGATACACACTACAACACACTTGAATCTTGAAGACAATAGGCTGAGTGAAATAAGCCAGTCACAAAAGGACAGATACTGCATGATTCCACTTCTATGAGGTATCTAGAGGAGACAAATTCATATAGACAGAAAGCAGAATGGGAGTTGCCAGGTTCGGGACAGGGAAATGGGGAGTTATTATTGAATGGTAAAGTCTCTGTGGGGGAAGATGAAAAGTTCTAGAGATGCTGGTGGTGACAATGTGAATATTCTTAATGCCACTGAACTATACAGTTAAAAATGGTTTAAATGGTAAAATGTATGTTATGCATATTTTATCACAATTTTTTAAAAAGCATATGGCATTAATATGGTATCCCTCACTGGTGATATATTAACAACTTACCAGTTACTGTATTGACATTTACCAAGTATTTTCTGGAGGCAATGCCTTAGTTGAAAGATGAGGGAAAAGGGAACACTTCAGGTATAAAGGCAGGCGAGACAGAAAGACTACAGGGCAGGGAGCCTTTCACTTCCCTAAAAACTGCACTGCAGCTGCACAAATCCCATTACTCTGTCTTCATGTATAGGATCTCTCTGATCATCAAGGGAGCATGGAAAAAAAAAACAGTTAGAGGTGAAAGGTCAGTTTGGGTGGTGCTTATGGGGGCCAACAGGAGAGGAAGTCAGAAAAAAGATGGAGGGAATTCAGAACAACAACAGCGACAGTATCACCAACAGAGAAGCTCTCTAGATCCACCTGCTGCAGCCCAAACAACAAGAGTCTGCTGAATAGTTTAATGTCAAATCCAGATCTTTGCAAGAGCCCTTGGGGGCCATGTGGCCCAAACTCCTGCAGCAGGACTTCCTGATGAGTGGCTGCTGGGAAGGGGAGCTGCTTTGTTGATGAGGCACTCGCTCTCTGCCCTTGTGCACTGCTAATGCTCCAACAGTTATTTCTCCCGTTGAGTGAAAGCTTAAGTCCTTTGTTGATGGGGTCTGTCCTCACTCCACCCTCTGAAGCAGCACACAACGATTCCACTCCCTTTCCTCTTTGAAGTTGTTTCTGGTTTCAGGTCGTCTTTTCTTCAGTACTAACATCCTCAGCATCTTCCGCTGTTTCTTGTTTTCTAGTTCATGACTACAAGACCTGCACTCCAGCCTTCAGATGTGGTTTGACCAGTACTCTCAACTTCCGTTAGCTGGACACTGTTCTCCAGTTAGGACTGCAGTCGAACCCCACTGTTAGTATGACTGTGAATGTCCATCTGACTCCCATACTGACGGTAAACTACTTGACAGTTCATGCGCAAAGGACCAGGGAGTTTATTCATCTCACTGTTGATCAATTCAACCCACCGGACCCCCCAAATCAACAAGTGAACCATCTCCTAAATGGAAAAGCAGCAACATTGGTTGTGCTTTAGGCACTCTGGCAGGTGTTTTACATATATATTTTCTTTGAGCCACACATTAACCCCAGATGAGAAGTATTACTTTCTCCACTACACCTATTAGGAAAGTCAGGTCAGTTCACACTGCTAAGAAGAATCAAATCCAATGTATCGGACACCAAAGCCCATAGGCTTTCACCGCAGTTCCTTTTCAGTTAGGATACATTGGGCTGGCAGATTGGAAACCCCAATTCAGACTGGCTTAATTAAACACTAACGACATTTATGTGACAACATCCTGTGATGGGCTGGTGAAGCCAGCAGCTCAGCAGTGTCATCAAGGATGCCCATTCATTCTCTATCCACTCTCCAACCCACAATGCTGCCTTTGTTCTAGGGCAAGTTATCCTTAGTGACGGTAGAAACACACCCTTTTGTCATTGTTAGCAGAAAGGAAAGACTGATTTGCCATGGCCTTCTCTTAAGAGGAAAGAAAGCCTTTCTAGAAACCTTCAGCCAGCCACTCCACATCTGTCGCTGTGATGAAAAGTCAGTGCTAGCCGGGCGCGGTGGCTCACGCCTGTAATCCCAGCACTTTGGGAGGCCGAGGCAGGCGGATCATGAGGTCAGGAGATTGAGAACATCCTGGCTAACACGGTGAAACCCCACCTCTACTAAAAATACAAAAACTTAGCCGGGTGTGGTGGCGGGCGCCTGCGGTCCCAGCTACTCGGGAGGCTGAAGCAGGAGAAAGGCGTGAACCTGGGAGGCAGAGCTGGCAGTGAGCCGAGATTGTGCCACTGCACTCCAGCCTGGGCGACAGAGCAAGACTCTGTCTCAAAACAAAAAAAGAAAAAAAAAAAAAAAAAAAGAAAAGTCATTGCTGGCAAGGAGGGCTGAATTACCCCTTGTTGGTCTACTCAGACTTAACCCTTGAGTTTGGATGAGTTACTCGACTTGCTTGGTTACAGAGAAGTGGGACAGATCTTGAGAGTTCACCACCATCATACCATTCCCACCTCCACTAAGAGTAATGAAGTGGCACACACTGGGACAGTGTTGGGTGCTGGCAATACAGACCCAATCCCTGCCTGCAGAGTGTCCAGTCTAGTGTGAAAGGTAAGCACTGTACATGTACATGTATTTGAGGTTTGATGCATGTTACAGAAGAGAAAGTACATATAGGTAGAATATAGAGCCAAGAAGATAACTGAGTCTGAGTGGTCCTGGATGGCCTCGTGAGTTAAGATGTTCCCAGTAAGACCCAAGGATGCTGGCCAGAGGGAAGAGTACACAAGCAGCTTGGAGTGGAGAATACACTGTCTATCTCTCACACTCCCATCTAAAACCCTTGGGATGCCTTCCAGCCAGAGACCAGTTATTTATGGAGTCACTCATTCATACATGCATTCATTTCACAAATATTTATTTGCAGCAAGTGAGAACTTGTGTACTGCACTGGTGAGAGGGACTTAAGAAATGATGTCTGTGAATGAGTGAAGCCTTATACCTCCCCCCTTTCCCATTAGCCATCCTATTGTTTACCTGAACTTTGAGAGAGTCTGGACCCCCCAAAATAAGTGAATTTCAAACTAAATGTGGTACATTCTGCTATGTCTAAAGTTTGAGTGAAATTTAACAATAACAATAACCAAAAAAGAGTTTGGAATTATTAAATTAAAATGAGGTTTTAAGATTGCTATGAACTAAATACACCCCCCACAAATTCTTACATGGAAGCCCTAATCCCCAGTGTGGTGGGGATGATTTCTTTCCTGGCCATGTCAGGATACAGCAAGAAGGCAGCCACTTGCAAACCAAGAAGAGAGAGCCCTCACTGGGAACTGGCCAGCACCTTGATCTTGGATGTACCAGCCTCCAGAACTGTGAGAAATAAATGTTTGTTGTTTAAGCCACCCAATCTATAGTGTTTTGTTACAGCAGCCCAAAGGGACTAAAAACAGATTCTAAGTAAATTTCAGTGATATGTGTTTTCTTTCCTTTTTCTTTTTTTTTTGAGATGGAGTTTCGCTCTTCTTGCCCAGACTGGAGTGCAATGGCACTATCTTGGCTCACCGCAACCTCCACCTCCCAGGTTCAAGCGATTCTCCTGCCTCAGTCTCCCAAGTAGCTGGGATTACAGGCATGCGCCACCATGCCTAGCTAATTTTGTATTTTTAGTAGAGAAGGTGTTTCTCCATATTGGTCAGGCTGGTCTCGAACGCCTGACCTCAGGGGATCCACCTGCCTCAGCCTCCCAAAGTCCTAGGATTACAGGTGTGAGCCACTGCGCCCGGCTGTGTTTTCTTATTAGGTGTTTCTATCAACTGTCCCATTACCTTCTTATAAACCTTAGCATATGCAGAAAGTGACAGTATTAATAAGAATAAAAACTGAAGGAGAAAAGGCATAAGCTGTTAGCCACATAGAATTTGGTAGACAAAGCATATAAACTCCATTTTGCTTTTCTAAGAAATATTCTATTTAACTTCAAGGAGAATTCTTTCTTTTCTATTACTTTCTTTTTTTTTTTTTTTTTTTTTTTTTTTTTTTTTTTTTTTTTTTTTGAGACGGAGTCTCACGCTGTTGCCCAGGCTGGAGTGCAGTGGCGCGATCTCGGCTCACTGCAAGCTCCGCCTCCTGGGTTCACGCCATTCTCCTGCCTTTAAGCCTCCTGAGTAGCTAGGACTACAGGCGCCCGCCACCGTGCCCGGCTAATTTTTTGTATTTTTAGTAGAGACGGGGTTTCACTGTGGTCTCGATCTCTTGACCTTGTGATCCGCCCGCCTTTCTGGGATTATAGGCTTGAGCCACTGCGCCCGGCCTTCTATTACTTTCTTTTCCAAAACTTTTGCCTCTTTCCAAATCAATAATTATCAGATGTCACATTCAGGCTGATAAAAAAAAAAATCCAACTGTCTACTGAAATGACAATAAAAGAATGCCTTGGAACAGTATGGTTCTTGCCATGAGGACACCTAACTATTTTTTCATTTATTTTGGTGATGGAAACTGCACTTCAACATTAATGTGTAATTGATATTACAAATTGTATTTGATAAATATCAAAGTAATAAGAATAGGCAAGGGGATAAGGGAAAACATTAAGCCTGCATTTAAAAGTCTTTAACAAACATTCCTCACAGCTTGAGCTCAGATGCTTAGAGGCCAGCAGACTGGGGCACTCCAACAGGGAGGTGCGGGGGGACACCTGGTGACAGTTGCCAAGAGCAGCTCAAGGCCTAGGCTAAGGGCGATGGTGATGTTATTTAAGCCTCAGCTTCCCCTTCTGCCCTCACTTACACCCTCAGAGCTGCTCCTTCTCCTACTGGGGCTTCTCCTATGAAACTTTGTTCTTCAGGAAAGACTCAGATGATTGTATCCTATCAATTACGGCCTTCTGAAGCAAGGGGCTAGAAACCCAATTATGGTTTTTTTTTGTTGTTGTTGTTTTGTTTTTTTCGAGACAGGGTCTCACTCTGTCGCCCAGGCTGGAGTTCAGTGGTGTGATCTTGGCTCACTGCAACCTCTGCCTCCTGGGTTCATGTGATTCTCCTGCCTCAGCCTCCTGAGTCCCTGGGATTACAGGCATGCGCCACTATGCCTGGCTAATTTTTGTTTTTTTAGCAGAGACGGGGTTTCACCATGTTGGCCAGGCTGGTCTCGAACTCCTGACCTCAGGTTCTCCACCCACTCGGCCTCCAAAAGTACCGGGGTTACAGGCGTGAATTACCAAACCCGGCCAAACAATTATGTCTTAAGCCAAAAGGGATTGCATTGGTTCAGGTGAGCCTTTCCAGGCCAGGGATTTTGCTACAGGGACTCTGAAATTAGGCCCAAGCAGTGTCCTCAGGACAGGATTTCTCTCCACCTTTCAGGCGTGATTTCTGTAGGTGTCTTCATTTCTGGCTCCATTTGTTGGGGGCCGGACATACCAGGCTCTCCCAGACACTGGTTGCGGCAGCAGCGCCAAGCTCACCTCCTCAGGCAAAATTCAGAGAGAAATGAACTCTCCCTTCAATTTCTCCCCCAGAAGCCTGATATTCACTCTGATTGGACTGGCGGAAGTCATGTGTCCTGGCCTGAGCCAATCACGGTGGCCAGTGGAATGCAGTGCACTCACTGGTTGGCCCTGAGCCCCAGACTCCACTGGGACTGAAGCCACACCCAAACCATGTGGGCTGAGAAGGAATTGGGAGGCAAGGTCTGAAGGAGGAAAAAATGGATGCTGGTGAGGGGAGGACGACAAACTGCACGTTCTTCTACATGCAATCATGTTCCTCCCAGGAACATTTCCTTTTGGCAGGAGCCAAAGCCTTAAATCAAAAGAATCTCAACAGGATCCCTAATCATGGCATTTCCAGTGCTCTACTGAGGAAGGCCACGCTCTGAATGGCCCAGCTTCCTCACACACCACATTGCTGCAGGCTCCTCCTGGGTGGGTGCACGCGACATCCGACCTGCTCTCCCACATAAGCAGGCACACAACATGTGTGCTTCATGTGTAACCTGTACCAGAAAGCCAGGGTGTTGACATGATTGATATCCACGTAATTAGCCACTTTGGTACATGTGCTGGATCTGCACAGGATTATCTACCTCAATACCTATGTGATTGATCCCCATGTGATTATCTGCCACATAGACACACCCTTCCCTGCTTCCAATGCAATTACCTTCCTCCAGATAGATGAAATTGAAGCCCACGTGATGACTTGCTCCAGATAACACACGTGATTGATGCCCATGCAATTATCTAACACAATGATATGCCAGTGATTGATGCCCATGTGATTATCTGCTAAGATGATACCCGTGCAAATGAAAATTGGCAAGTCCTGCAAGCTCTAATAATCACCCTCACCAGCATGTGAAAACCAATTGCTAAGACTTAAGGAAGGCTCTTCTTCAAAAATAAAAAGGTCACTCATACACTATTAAGTGTGTGTGTGTGTGTGTGAATGTGTGTACATCATGCAATATACGTGAGTATATTTATATGTATGAGTATATATCCATCTTTCTGAAGTGTTTGAAGTTAATCTTTGAATAGGACTATAAAAATTAAATAAATTCCAAGTTCTTTCCAGCTCTATAATTCTCAGATTCAAGAGTTTAACAATAACTGAAAAAGCATTACTGTCTTCACAGAAAACAGCAGACATTTATTCAGCTTTATGGCCCAGCCTCCATTGTCTTTCCCTTAAAAAGAAACGGCCTCTAAGTAATAGCATGTTTGCCCATTTCTCATTTCCTTTTCCCAATTCACTGTTCTTACTTTTGAGAAAAGCATGTAATATCCCCATACAATTTGATGATTTTCTTTGTTATTGTCAAAAAAAAATGCTAATCCACGAAGAGTCCCTTCCTGGGTTATGTTAATTCAGCTGCCTGTTTTATAATAGGATTATGTTTCCCAGGATTTAAAAATCCCACTTGTTAACTACCAAATAGACTTCTACAGCAGCTATAAAAATCTAATTTAATCCCTATTGGCATTAACAAAATAGCTGAGGTACAATTTATGTCTAACTACACTTAACACCCCACAACCTCCAATAAATATATAACATTTCTTTTGAAGTTATAAAAGGAAACTGTGCAGTAGGATAACTGGAGTCTCGTGGGTCCAATCATGCAATATCTCTAAGGCAGAACAAATGTTGTTTACATACGGCAAGGATTACGGGGAAAGTTTGTTTAAACAGATTAATGGATGTTTACGTGTATTAATACTCTCTTTTACATCATGCAAATTCAAATTAAAATGATCTTCATTTCTTTCATTGGAAAATAATTACAGAGGGAGCCAACGAGTCGCTCTGTTACCATTTAGTTTAAGAATCTAACTAGGTTAGAATAAATTTCAGAATAGAACACTCACCAAACTTGAGGTAGGCGGCTAATACCACATTTCACTTTACAAAGGGGTAAGGCACATTTTGCTGAGTGAGTGAAGATGATGGAGGGGGAACGAGCCCAAACATGATCATGTGGGCCAAAGACAGCAGTAAGCAGATTCTCTTTTGTCTTTGGGTCTTCATTCTTATATTACTCTGTCTTCAAAAAATTGAATTGAGATGACATTAAAGGGCCTTCTGGGAATGTAAAATTTGAGCGCAGTGAAACAGACACATATTTCTTCTCCTGCCTCTCCCCTCCCTCCTTCTTTAGATAGGTGACTATGGGGAAGCTTATGGTAAGCCAGATGGGAACAGAGAAACGCTGGCAAATATTGTTTCAAGATGAAGGAGAGGAAAACAAGGAGGCTGACATGTAACATATCAAAGAATATCCAGGCACTCAAGTTGAACATGAATCTCAGGGCAGTTCAACCTCTTTAAAGATGCAAATTGCAGTCAAACACAGAAAACAGTAGGGTTCTGTTTATCCTTTCACAAAGGGTGCAAACTGCTAATCAGGCTCCATTGCTGGGCTGGCCACTTTGTTTATCAATAAACAGGAAGACAGTTAGACTATAATTTTCCTGCCTAGTACTGGTAGCCAAAAGGAAATGCTGGCAGCTTGGTAGTACTGAGTTCCAGTTGCATCAAAACCCAATTATTATTGTAATAATGTATGGGTGTTTGCAAGTTGCACAGGCGTGCTACACATGTCCACAAAATCACGTGAAACATATTGGCAGAGAACGAGCTTGGTGATACACGGACTAAGGGGAGCTGTCAAAATAGGCCTGGTCCTCCAAGAGCTCAGCTGTGGAGTGTTGTTTAAACACACACACACACACACACACACACACACACACACACACACATGAAAACAGCTAACAGGGCAGACATAGAAATCTTATATATATTAACACAACACAACAAAAACATGATTTGAATAAGATCAAACAACAAACAGGCAATAAACTCAGCTCCAAAACCAGAAATTTGACTGTAATATTTTCTAACTGCCACGGCAAGTTCTGTTAACATGGAATGCTTATACTTCCTCTAAAAGAGACAGTTCAGTTATTTTCATATCAGTGGAACTACCTTCCTGAGATACTACAAGATCTTAAATCTTAAATATAGTGTAAGATCCCAAATCTAACATATAACAAAAATTCAGTCATACAGGTATTTAGGCATTCAAATCGCTCAACTCATGAATTCAGTTCTTTCATTTGTCTCCACACATGCATCTCTATGAGACTAAGATGCACTCTGAACTCTATGTAACTCTCAAAGTGGGGCATGACAAATATAAAATAAAAAGGGACTATAATTTCTACAACATGGTACTTCTATCAATGTTGAAATAATAGCAAATTAATAACAGCTACCATATACTGATCACATGTAACCCATTTATTCATAAAATATTTGCTGAATACCTACTATGACTATGTCTTGGGCACCCTGGTAAGCAATGGGAGATACGATGGCACCCTCTTCACAAAGCCAAGAGCCTACCAGGGAAGCAGGTATGAAACAAGTCATTACATTAGGGTGTGGTGGCTGTCCAGATGGAGTAGGTGGGCTGCCCACTTTTGCTTGTACCCAACCAGTCTACACTGTGTCTGACTCTCCAAGATGCCACCCTACAGCAACTTGCCTGGCAATTTGAGATGGGGAACCTTGGCTCACTTCTGCTAGGATGATATTGGACAAGTGAAAATCCAGCAGGTTTTGTGTGGCTCTGTCAATAACCTTCATTAGCAAATGTGGTGATCAAAAGTGCTGCTCTGGGATATGGACTGCCTGGCTTCCTCGCTTATTAGCTGTGTGACTTTGGGCAAGTTTGTTAACCTCTCTGTATTCCACTTTCCTTATCTGTCAATGGGGACAATAATAGCACCTCTCTCACAGAGTTGATATGAACATGAAATGAGTTAACCCATGTAGAGCACTTAGAAATAGTGCTAGCACACAGGAAGTACTCCCTAAATCTCTGAAATCAATCTCAGATCACCTTCAGCACCACGGTCAGCACCACGGTCAGCGCCACGGCCGGCCCTCTTAGGAAGGGAAGAGGCAGGAAGGAACTACTGTGGGGAACTGCCTTCGGTTTAGGAATGGGCCGAAATTCAAGGAGGCCACTGTCCTCCAGCCAAACGCAGGAAGGAGATGTGTTAGTGCCCTCCCCACCTGTGGCCCTCAAAGTTGAAGGCTGATGTATGCAGCATGTCTCCAGTGAAGCAGCCCAATCATGGCTGCCAGCACAGGAAGCCATCGTGGCCCTGACCAGTGGAAGTTCCTAGATCTGTTCTCCCTCATCCTCTTACGTCTTGACCGCAAATTTGGGCTCTCATACCCACTTCAGGCTCCCGTTGCTCTGACTATGTAGAACGGTTTTTTTCCATTTATTGGCCCTCTCTACTTTGCTTTCCCCTATGTGCCTATCCATCCACAGCTCTAGGAAAGAAGCTCTTGACAACATTCCATCCTACCCCATGCCCTGCAGACCTGCACCAGCTGGGCCAGGTTATCAGCCTTCCCCTGCAAAATGGAAGGGGGCTTAGATGAAATGCTCGGCAGAATGCCTATTGGTGTTCAACCCTAGTTTCCTTCTTCTACCCCAGGAGGCTCCAAGAATTCACCCCCCAATTCTTGAATAGTCTTTGGGAAACCAAAGACAAAGCTGGCCTTTTATCTCTGGCCAGCTCCCTGGCTCATCTTTCTCTCTAGGCTTTTGAGCTCTTCTGACAGATGTCTAGGGAGAGTTTTTGTTTTTTGTGTTTTTGAGACAGGTTCTTACTCTGTCACCCAGGCTGGAGTGCAGTGGCATGATCATGGCCTACTGCAGTCTCAACATCCTGGGCTCAAACAATCCTCCCATCTCAGACTCCTGAGCAACTGAGACCACAAGCGCATGCCACCTTGCCTGGGTAATTTTTTTTTTTTTTTTGTAGAGGTAGGGTCTCACTATCTTGCCAGGCTGATCTTGAACTCCTGGCCTCAAGTGATCCTCCCTCCTCAGCCCCCAGAGTGCTAGAATTACAGGCATGAGCCACTATCCCTGGCCCTAGAAAAGTCTTTTTGGTTTAATTATCTGGAGTTAATCAATAACTTGTTCAAGAATATGCTACTTCTTAGACTAGACTTGGCTGAGAATTCAGGGCCCAACTGTTAACTTTTAGAGGTTAATTTCTGACCAATAAATGGCTAACACAACTACATTACATGGAGGAAACTGCAAAAACATATTTGAAATAGCATATTTTTAGTAGAAAGGCAGGCTGTGTCTTGAGTTAATTCCTGACTTGACATTTGCTCCTCACGAGCCACACTTTCCTCCTCTTTTATCAGCAAAACACCATGTGGCCTGCAAAGCTGGTACGGAATAAGATTTAAACCACCGCTACCAGCATCCTGAGAAGCTTTGATGTATTTAAAACTACATGGCAAAAGTACGATATTATTGCTGAACTCTGTCTCTAAATCAGAATATTAAATTATGACTTAAAATACAACCACTGATTTATTATTAAAAACATAGTATTTAGCCTGGGTGCAGTGGCTCACACCTATAATCCCAGCACTTTGGGAGGCCAAGATGGATGGATCACCTGAGGTCACGAGTTCTAGCTCAGCATGGCCAACATGGTGAAATCCTGTCTCTACCAAAAATACAAAAATTAGCCAGGCGTGGTGGCACATGCCTGTAATCCCAACTACTCGGGAGGCTGAGGCATGAGAATTGGTTGAACTCAGAAGGCGGAGGTTGTGGTGAGCCAAGACAGCACCACTGCACTCTAGCCTGGGTGACAGCACACAATTCCATCTAAAATAATAATAATAATAATAAATGAAAATATGGTATTTAATACTTTGTTATAAATTGTGGCCAATGAAATTTTTAAAACCTGAAAAAAATACTATGTTTTGATATAAAGCATGTTCTCTGCATGATTTCATACTATCTCCTCTTTATTTTGGCAGTGGTTATATATACTTGAATCTTTTTTATTTTGAGATGGAGTCTTGCTATTGTCACCCAGGCTGGAGTGCAGCGGTGCAATCTCGACTCACTGCAACCTCCACCTCCTGGGTTCAAGTGATCCTCCTGCCTCAGCCCCCTGAGAAGCTGGGATTACAGGCGTGTGCCACCACGCCCATCTAATTTTTGTATTTTTAATAGAGACGGTTTCGTCATGTGGGTCAGACTGATCTCGAACTCCTGACCTCAGGTGATCTGCCTGCCTCGGCCTCCCAAAATGCTGGGATTACAGGCGTGAGCCACAGCGCCTGGCCACACATTTGATTCTGTAGTCACAGATTTAGCAAACTAAAACCTCTTGAATTTATTTTGTAAAGACCACCTGTGGTCCTGGTCCAAAGGAGAGATTTTAATTAGTAGCTATATTTGGAATAAGTAACTTTAATGATTTTCAGTATAGTCTCCAAGCTATTTCTTACTTCACATTAGAGGAAATGGATACAGTTTCCACATTTATAAAGCTTTGAATCATTTAAGCTGTGTTTTCTTTCTTTCTTTTCCTTTTTCTTTTAATCTTAATTTTGAGCTGGAGCTCAAAGATCTGTTTTATTGCCTAGGCCTGGGCTTTCTGTAGACAGATATATCACATTATAGATCATACTCAGTCTTACTTAATTGGATTCTTAGGAATTGCAGGAAAAGAAATAACTGGCAATTTAAAGCCTGCATCTCTTTGTAAAGGGACTTTGCTGAGCTCATTAAATAGAAATTGCTGACTATTATGACCCTAATAGAGATATTTGAATCCTTGCATTAAGAGGATGCCTGGTTTGAAGAATAAAACAATGAGAAAAAAATTTTTGTTGTTTTTTTATTTATTTTTTAACAATTACTATTCAAAAGGGGAAAGGTTATTTAAGGGTATGAAGAGATTAATAAAAAACTGAAAACACTTCACTACTTTTATAAAAACCTGGATAGGTTTTTATATCAGAACCTCTAAGGATCAAAAAGACCTTGCAGAGTTCCTAAGCACAGTTCAGCTTTCCACACTATTCCAGAAAGACTCAGATATCCTAATTCCTATTGAAGACATCTCCCGAGCTCTTAAGTCTTTTAATAAAGGCAAGGCACCTGGGAGAGGAGCCTTCCCATCCTAATTTCACACCCCTATCGAAGAGGAGTTGGCTCCCCATGCCCCTGTATACATTTAATCATTCCCTGCACATTAGTTCACTGGCTCGCTGTGGGGAGTATACACCTAGCCACTCTACTAATTTATTTCAACAAAAGTGACAGCACTGAGGAATTTAAAAGTTAGCCAAATGGATTTGTGTATGTGTACGGTATGTGTATGTAAGCATAAATGAAGCTTTAAGGTCTATGTACTTGTGTGTGTGTGTGTGTGTGTGTGTGTGTGATGTACGTACATGTGCACAAGAAGAAGTGTAAATGAGAGCACAAAGTAGAGAAAATATATACGCTCAGGTGGAAAGGACCCTCCATCTGTACGACAATTAAAGTAATAATAATAAAAAGTAACAAAGTAATAATAAAGAGTAATAATAAGCCAACAACTTTGATTGATATTTGGTATTTCTTTCTGAGCAACTCACACTGACAAATGGAGTGCCTCCCTGGTTCTGCAGTCTAACAGGTGACTGACTACAGGAGGCCTTGCAGGAACTTCTGTTTGGGGAGGAGGCACTTAGGAAGGGGCTCACTGTGGGGTTTATAGCCGCACTGCCTTCTCTACAATGTGGCTTCCAGTTGTTCTCGTCTCCACAACCACTCGCTTTCTTTTAGGCACCCCACCCCACGTCCTAATACCCTGGATGGGTGACAGGAGAAGCATTCAAAGAGTACTGCCCAGTTGAGAAACTCCAGGGGTGGGACGTGGGGTGGGGTGCAGGGTGGAAGGGCTGCTGAAGCACTGACTGCCACTTAGGAGGCATTTGCTTTCCTCTTGTGTTTCATGGTGGAAGGCAGCTGCAACAAGGCGGCCCTCCTGGCAGCCCCGAGTACTCTGCCACATGGAGCAGGTGGCTGAGAAGAGAGCGGCTGCTGTGATCCCCACTCAACCAGGTGCTTCCCTCGCCCCCTCTACTGAGGGTGGCCAGCTCTCCCCAGACAATCCCAGTCCACCCGCGGCTGCCCTCCCATCCCTGGGTTTCCCACGGTGGCGAAGGGTCACTGTGCATGGGTCTTGCTCAGTGCCCAGCCTCCAGCCCAGCTCCCACTTGCTCTGAACTGTCCTCAGCCAGATGGTGCTGCTTTCTCTGGACTTTTTCTTATTCCCTTTCTTCTGAGAACTGCTCAAGTATCTGGTACAATAATGCGAAGTAAAAATCTATTGTTTAGCAGGTCAAGAAAACGATTTAGTTTTCTGTCTGACTTCTGGAGGGAAAAAAATAAATACATAAGATCTTTCTTAGATGGCTGTTTCCAGCCCCTCATGTTAAGAAATCTATATAGAAGCCTAAGGGGAAAAGTGGCATTTTTCTGGCACTAGAGTCTTTTCTTCGTCTACCATAGTTGAGGGGGAAGGTTAAAAAACAGCAAAATTGGCAAACTCCATGATATTTAGAGAGAAAACCTATCTGTCCCAATATATTACCCTATGAGAGTCAGGACTCTAAGGTAATAATCAATACCGGTAAGTCTTGGCATTCTGAGCAATCATCAGAGACTTGAACTGATGCTCTCAGACCCTTGTTTGGGAGCACGGTTAAGACCATGGCTATTTATGGATTTATAAAATGCTCACATAGCACTTATATGTGCTGGGCACAGCTCTAAGCACTTTACAAATGTCAGCCCCTTTAATCTAATTCTGTGGGGTAGAATACTACTCTTACCGTCCTTACTGTTATTTTACAGAAGAGGAAATGGAGGTACAAAGAAGTGGAATTAATTTCCCCAAGGTCACACTGTTAGGACAAAATGTTATCAGAATCCAGACACAGGCAAAAGCAATATGGCTCCAAAGTTCCTGACTATCGAATTAGGATCCTGTATGTTAAAGAGATACCTTAAGGGACATACTAATTACTCACTCTCTTAAATTTTCTAAGCTTTATCTCTTTAAAAAGGACACCACCGTTTTTTGGGTTAACAAAAAAAGAGAGAGATTATTTATGTAGCATTTGAGAGTTTACAAAAGGCTTTTCTGTTTGAGCCTCACAGCTGGCCCTGTGGTGGGTGGTGTGTGTTTCATTATCACCAACCTCACGGGACAGATTAAAGAAACAGAGGCTCCTGAGATTACAGGACTCAAATTCCCTGGCTAGCAAGTGTCAAAACTGGGAAATTTAAATGAGTTTTCTGTTGCCAAGCCCTCTACCTTTTCCACTAAATCAGACTGCTGGTATCAAATTAAGTTGCCCACAAGTGACATCCTAGACTTTATTAACTTACGTTCCCAAGAAAAAGCCTTCCTCAAATCACAATCCTGAGTTACTCCTTTGGTTTAGACTCCGAATAGATCTCTACTCTTTACAAGCCAAACTAGAAAAAAATGAGATTATGTGAATGTAAGTTGCTTCTATGCTTCAGAAGGAAGTCATGTCTCGGAGCCACTGGCAGATATGCCTCACCCAAACATAGAAACATACCTAGAAATGAAAAGCCATAGGATGTAGAAAACAGGACACTGACCACAAGGGAAAGGTGAAGGGAATCCCCAGAATGGTGGGGAAGGGAGAGTTCACAATTCCAGTTGTGCCTCTGCCTGAAGGACCAGCAGCCCAGACTTCAAGGGACTGGAGGGTTCAGGGAGGGACTTCTCTAAGATATGAACTGATAGAATACTGGATGCTTCTGAAGATACGAAGGGGAGATTCAGACAATTAGTCATGAAGTGGGTATTGAATTAGTGACAACTTAATAGAAAACTAAGCCAGAAAAAAAAAAAAAGGCAATTATGAACTCTACCTCGGTGGAAAACAATAGGTCAGGCAGAAATAGAAAGATAATCATTTATTACTATATAGTTCAGCTCTAAATAGTTTTTACACTGAATATTAATCTTACTAAAGTTACAATATAATGGTATTGGGACAACTGGAGGATGGGCAAGGTTCACATGTGGCAGAGACAAAGGGGAGAGGGAGGAATGATAAATCCTCATTCTCCATAGTGAGGAGTCAATATATTATGCCTGAAATAAAAAAGAAATAATTTAAGAAATGTATAATTGCCTGAAATATAAAAGAAATAATTTAAGAAATGTATTATCGCCAATCGCAGTGGCTCACGCTTGTAATCCCAGCACTTTGGAAGGCCAAGGTGGGTGGATCACAAGGTCAGGAGTTCAAGACCAGCCTGGCCAAGATGGTGAAACCCCATCTCTACTAAAAATACAAAAAAAAATTAGCTGGGCGTAGTGCTGGGCTCCTGTAATCCCAGCTACTGGGGAGGCTGAGGCAAAGAACTGCTTGAACCTGGGAGGCAGAAGTTGCAGTGAGCAGAGATTGTGCCACTGCACTCCAGCCTGGGTGACAGAGCAAGACTCCATCTCAAAAAAAAAAAAAAAAAAAAAAAAAAAAAAGAAAAGAAATGTATTATTTAGAAATACTGAAGAAAATGGCATACCAATAAGCTAGAACAGGTAAAAAGGATTGTCTCTGGGGAGGGGGAAACTGAATAATGGTTGGGGGTTGCTTTATAACTATTTGGCTTTTTAAATAATGTGTAAGAATGAATTTTAGACTAATTGTTTTAAAGTTTATAACCAAGCTTGGGGCAACATAGAGAGACCCCCATCTCTACAAAATAAAAATAAAAAAATTAGCCAGGCACGGTGGCACACACCTGTAGTCTCAGCTACTCAACAGGCAAAAATGGGAGGATTGTTTAAACTTGGGAGGTTGAGGCTGCAGTGAGCAATGACTGAACAACTGCATTCCAGTCTGGGTGACACAGCAAGACCCTGTCTTTAAAAAAAAAAAAAAAAAAAAAAAAAGGCCAGGCGGGGTGGCTCATGTCTGTAATCCCAGCTCTTCGGGAGACCAACGTGGGCAGATCACTTAAGGTCAGGAGTTTGAGATCAGCCTAGCCAACATGGTGAAACCTCATCTTTACTAAATATACAAAAGTCAGCCAGGTGTGGTGGAGGTGCACACCTGCAGTCCCAGCTACTCAGGAGGCTGAGGCAGGAGAATCACTTGAACCAGAGAGGCAGAGGTTGCAGTGAGTGGAGATCGTGCCATTGCACTCCCGCCTGGGCGACAGAGTAAGACTCCGTCTCAGAAAAAAAAAAAAAATTTTCAAAGGATGGGTACCTTGTTTTGGAATGGTTGACCATGTTCTCTGAAGTGCTATCCTACTGTAAAAATAGATATATTTCAACAAAAGTACTTTTTAATGCATTTTTGGGCTCAGTAGAATGTAAGAGAATTTTCAGCTAGGCAAGGTGGCCCATGCCTATAATCCCAGCACTTTGGGAGGCCAAGGCGGGCAGATCACCTGAGGTCAGGGGTTCGAGACCAGCCTGGCCAACGTGGTGAAACCCTCTCTCTACTAAACATACAAGAATTAGCTGGGCCTAGTGGTGGGCGCCTATAATCCCAGCTACTCAGGAGGCTGAGGCACGAGAATTGCTTGAACCTGGAAGGTGGAGGCTGCAGTGAGCCAAGATTGAGCCACTGCACTCCAGGCTGAGCAACAAAGTGAGAGTCCATCTCAAAAAAAAAAAAAAAAAAAAAAAAAAAAAAAAAAAAAAAAGAGAGAGAGAATTTTCCAGAAGCAGGGGAATAACAAAAAGCAATAAGTTGAATTCTAATTTGTAAAAGAAAAATAAGGACATGGGGAATCAAATACCTATATCAGACCTAGTATCAGAATACTAAGCCTTGAGACCACTGCAAGGTTAGGGAGAATAAATTGAGACTCCCACATTAGTAATATCTTTGACTCTCAGTAGGTATAAACACAAATTCTCTTTGGAGGAAAACCTTCTCACTTTAAGCTCTTGGGATCTAAGAATTGTTTGAATTAATTCCAGTGAATATGGGTTCATGATCCTTTTGTGGTTCATAAGCATGCTATTGTGTGAGATGTACCTCCTTCAAATCTTGTTGCAATGTTGGCACGTTACCAATCTGATGTGAATAAAATATACATATGAGTTCATGCCATAAATAAGAGTCAGCAGAAACAACAAAAAATGATTTAGATAGGTTATTTCAAAGAGGGTTCATGAGGCTATGAAACCAAGAGCTCTTAATGCTATGACCAAAGATTGAAGTTCTCTATAGAATGCCATAGCACTCAATAATGTTATTGAGGCAATATAAGACTTTGCCACTCATAATCATGACATAATAATCCATGATTGTTGATGTGGGAAAGTAAATAAGTTTAACCAAAGTTTCTCTTCTTTAGATAAAAAATTATTTACACCCCAAAGTACTGAATTTATCAGATTCGCAATATACCAAGCAGATATGTTGAAGAACCAAACAGAACTTCCAGATATGACAAATATAATAATTAAAATAAAAAACTCAGAGGATGGCCCAGGCATGGTGGCTCACACTGGAAATTCCACTACTTTGGGAGGCCGAGGCAAGCGGATCACCTGAGCTCAGGAGTTTGAGACCAGCCTGGTCAACACAGTGAAACTCTATCTCTACTAAAAATACAAAAATTAGCTGGGCGTGGTGGCGCATGCTTGTAATCCCAGCTACTTGGGAGGCTGAAGCAGAATTGCTTGAACCCAGGAGGCGGAGGTTGCAGTGAGCTGAGATCATGCTACTGCACTCCAGCCTGGGCCACAGAGCAAGACTTTGTCTCAAAAAAAAAAAAAAAAAAAAACCAAAACAAACAAACAAAACCTCAAAGGAAGGGTTAAATGAATTAGACACAATTGAAGAGAGAATTAGAAAACTGGAAATTAAACACGAAGAACTAACTGAGAATGTAACACAGAGAAACAAGGAGAAAACATGAGAAGATACTAAGAGAGAAGGATAGAATGAAGTTTCCAACTACGTGTACTCAGCATCTCTGAAGGAAAGAACAGAAAGGAGAAACAGAGGCCATATGTGATGTACTCATGGAAATTTTACAAAATGGATAAAAGACATGAATCTACAAATATAGGAAACACAACTAATACCAAGCAAAAGGAAGTAAAAATGTAAGGGAGAAAAAGAGTAATAAATCCACACCTAGTCACATTTTAGTAAAACTTCAGTATGCCAAAGAAAAAAAAAAAAGGACTTTTGTTGAAATGTATCCATGTTTACGGTAGGATGGCACTCTAGAGAACATGGTCAACTGTTCCAAAACAAGGTACCCATCCTTTGAAAAATTTTTGATTACACAAACTGTTTTTTTTTCCCTGAGAGAGCCTCATTCTGTCGCACAGGCTGGAGTGCAATGGTATGATCTTGGCTCACAGCAACCTCTGCCTCTCAGGTTCAAGCAAATCTCCTGCCTTAGCCTCCTGAGGGTGGGACTACAGGTGTGCACCACCACGCCCAGCTAATGTTTGCATTTTCAGTACAAATAAGGTTTCACCATGTTGGCCAGGCTGATCTCAAACTCCTGACCTCAGGTGATCTGCCTGCCTTGACCTCCCAAAGTACAGGGATTACAGGTGTGAGCCACCACACCCGGGTCATAAAGACATTTTAAAAAAAAAAACAAAAATGGAAACTTTATGATCAACCAACTTTCACTATAGGGAAATTCTGAAAGATGCATCTCAAGAGAAAGAAAGCTCACCCCAGGAAGAAGATTTGAGATGCAAAAAGGAATGATAAGCAAAAAAAAGTGGGAAAATATGTAAGATAATATAAAGAAATACTGTAGATAGCAATAATATAAAATGTATGGGATTAAAGAGAGATAACTAAAATATTGAGCAAAAATAACGCATATAGTGCAAGAGAAATAACTGGATTTAAAGTTTTCCAAGATTCTTGAGCTGTCCAGAAGAAAGATGGATTAATTTTAGGCTTTGTTAAGTGTGCTTAGTAAAATTTCAAGACAAACCAATACAAATTACAAACACGGTCCTAACTTATAAACCAAGAGAGGAAAGAATGGACTAAGAAAATAAACAAACCGGCGGGGCACAGTAGATCACGCCTGTAATCCCTGCACTTTGGGAGGCCAAGGTGGGTGGATCACCCGAGGTTAGGAGTTCAAGACCAGCCTGGCCAACATGATGAAACCCCCATCTCTACTAAAAATATAAAAAATTAGCTGGGCATGGTGACAGGCACCTGTAATCACAGCTACTCAGGAGCTAAGGCAGGAGAACTGCTTGAACCCAGGGGGTGGAGGTTACAGTGAGCGCAGATCGTGCCACTGCACTCCAGCCTGGGCAATAAGCAACAAGACCAAAACTCAGTCTCAAAAAATAAAAAATAAAAAATATATATATATATATATTTTAAAGGAAAGATGAAAAAAGAAACATGAAACAGGTGGGAAAACATTATAAAATATATAATTAAATTTAAACTCATCAGTAATTACATTAAAATTCAATGGATTAGCCGGGTGCAGTGGCTCACACCTGTAATCCCAGCACTTTGGGAGGCCAAGGCAGGTGGATCGCCTGAGGTCAGGAGTTCGAGAGCAGCCTGACCAACATGGTGAAACCCTGTCTCTACTAATAATACAAAATTGAGCTGGGTGTAGTGGCAGGCACTTGTATTCCCAGCTACTTGGGAGGCTGAGGCAGGAGAATCGCTTAAACCTGGGAGGCAGAGGTTGCAGTGAGCCAAGATCGCACCATTGCACTACAGCCTGTGCAACATAGTGAGACTATGTCTCAAAAAAAAAAAAAAAAAAATAGCCAGGCACGGTGGCAGGCGCCTATAGTCTCAGCTACTCGGGAGGCTGAGGCAGGAGAATGGCGTGAACCTGCGAGGCAGAGCTTGCAGTGAGCCAAGATCACACCACTGCACTCCAGTCTGGGTGAGTGAGACTCTGTTTCAAAAAAAAAAAAAACAACAAACAGAAATTGTCAACATGGATATAGAAATTTTTTTAAAATAGGAGACATAATTAAAATACAAAGACATGGATAATTTGAAAGCAAAAGAATGAAAATGATACACTGAGCAAATGCCAACCTAAAGAAAGTTGATGTTGCTGTATTACGATCAGATCACTTTAAAGTAAAATGCATTATAAGGGATAAAGATGGTCAGTACATAGAAACAGATGAATCAATATGCCAGGAATATGTAGTAATTCTAAATGTGTATATACCTAAATACATTGGCAAATTTTCTGTCGGAGCATAGATTTCAACTAGCCTCTCTCAATTATTGACATATCAAGCAGAAAAAAGTCAGTAAACATTTGTATGTTTGAATAACATAATTAACAAGCTTGGTCTGATAGAAAATACATAGAACTCTGCATCTAGTAAATAGAAAATACACTTTCTTCTTTAGCACATGGAAGAGTTACAAATGATGGCTAATGTATTTGGTCATTAAGCAGAACGACAAATCTCAAAGAATCATCATCATTCACATCACATTTCTCTAACCACCATGCCACTATGCTAGACCTCAGCAACAAAAAGATAAATTGAAAAAAACAAAAACCAAAAAACTCTCATACACTCGGAAATTTAAAACCATATCTTGGTATACTCAAGGTATGGTTCTGGCCCACTCTTGGTCCTTGAAATCTTACCATGCCACTATGATTAAGCACAACCTTGGAGAGTAACAGTTTAGAAACTTCTGTAGCACCTGACATTGCTGTCACCCAACCAGCATTTAATTTTTATAGCAATTCATTTGTATTGTATTTTACAAAAGTATCAATCCACAATGGGCTGGATAACCAAACTGGTTCTTCATCATAGACTTTGGGAAGCAGTCTTTTGTATGTTATATTTCAAGCAAGAGACCAAATGGCAATTTAAAAACACTCAGAACTGGCCAGGCATGGTGGCTCACGCCGGTAATCCCTGCACTTTGGGAGGCCGAGGCAGGATCACCTGAGGTCAGGAGTTCAAGACCAGCCTGGTCAACATGGTGAAACCCCGTTTCTATAAAAATACAAAAATGAGCCGGGTGTGGTGGCGGGCACCTGTAGTCCCAGTTACTCGGGAGGCTGAGGCAGAATTCTGAGTTCCAGAATTGCAGGAGCCCGGGAGGCGGAGGTTGCAGTGAGCCAAGATCATACCATTGCACTCCAGCCCAAGTGACAACAGTGAGACCTCTTCCCAAAAAAACAAAAACAAAAAAAACTCACTCAGACCTAAATGATTAAAAAAGGAATATGTTCTCATAGACCTATTTTTCTGGATCATAGCTATTTACTTTTTGCCACTCTCACCACCAGCTTGTGTCTCCTCCAGGTTGGGGATCTGCCACCATTTTTGTGTCCCTCCCGCCTGACATGGCAACTAGTGGAGTAAGTACTCAGTATTTATTTAAGTATTGATTAGGTATTTAAATTTAAGTATTTAAAGTATTTATTTAAAGAATTGTTTAAATAAATTTAAAGAATTGCCTAAATATTTATTCAACTGAAATGGCAGCCGTGGAATCATGCCTCTTCCTCCTCGGCACCTACTTTCTTGGCCTCACCCAGTGTCATGGAGTTACATCAGAAATCGATGCATTACTTGGCATATTTTACTGCGGCCCAGCAAGCAGTGGCTTAGACAGCCCCACACCTCCTCATACATTTAACAATGAAAAGGAGGAGATAAGAGGGAGTGGAGGCAGTCTTATCATCCGTGCTTGGGAAGGTGAGCTGGTAGTGCCATCCTTGACATGAAGGAGCTACTTAAATACAAATTGGATTAGCAGGACAGGATTAGAGCCTGCTGGAAGGTATTATATACTTATAAACTGCTTTGTGGAAACTCCTATTGTTTTCATTATAAGCCCATACTTCACAGAGTCAATCAAATGAAATATGGAATTAGTCTATTAATAAAAAAAAATGAGATATAAAATGAAGTGACTACGTTTCAATAATGCCAAGAAAGCTGAATTAGGCAATAATGGTTCAGTTTAGCCAGACTCTAACTAGATAATCTGAAATTAAGAGTTTTAATATGGATTTCTTCTTACTGAGAAATAAACTCACTAAAAATGGTCTCTATGTCCTCCATCAAGAGAATAATATTCAAATAAGAAACATGATTAAGAGGTGACTTCAAGAAAGAAAAGGGAATATGAGATATTTGAGAAGTTTCAGGCTTATCTGGACTTTCCAGTGAATTGAAGCTCCAGGTCTAAATGGATGACATTCCCAATCCCAGGACACTGAAAGAGTCTGCAGGTGGGAACACAGAGCTCCTGTCAGTTACCTTTGAGAGATCATGGAGAACAGAAAGCTGACAAAAGATAAAAAGAAGCCAAGGCACTCGCTTTCCAAGAAAGATGAAAAAGGTGGATTAGGACATACACGAGCAGGTGAGTTGGAGGCTGATTCCTGGCAAAAATTCCAGGAAATTCAAATCTTGGTTCTGCTATTTAATGGCAATGTGACCTTGTACATATTTCATAACATTGCTATAAGGATTGAATAAGATAACATATGTAAATGAGATAAGGTATGTAAATAACAATATATGTAATACAGTACTTGTAACATAGAAAATTCTCGGCCAGGTGCGGTGGCTCATGCCTGTAATCCCAGTACTTTGGGAGGCCGAGGTGGGCAGATCACCTGAGGTCAGGAGTTGGAAACTAGTCTGGCCAACATGGTGAAACCCTATCTCTCCTAAAAATACAAAATTAGCCAGCCATGGTGGCGCATGCCTGTAATCCCAGCTACTCGGGAGGCTGAGGCAGAAGAATCACTTGAACCCAGGAGGCGGAGATTGCAGTGAGTGAGCCGAGATCGAGCCACTGCACTCCAGCCTGGGCAACAAGAGCAAAACTCCATCTGTGAAAAAATAAATAAATAAATTCATGAACTGGATAGCTCTGTGCCTCAGTTTCCTTACTTGTAAAAGGAATGTACTCATAGCACCTCATTGGCTTGTCATGTAAATTACAGCACCCAGCATTTCGTCAGCACTATGTACATCTCTGTTCAATAAACTGGAAAAGAAGTCTTTCGTGGCATGCTTGGGCAGCACTTGGCCCCAACCTCTTCAAGATTTCCCAGAAACTTGTTAAATTTTCATATGATGTGCACGTCAAATTCTCAGATGATGTAAATGTTGGATAATGAAATCAAAATCCAAAAAGACCTTGACAGGCTAGGGCTATGATATGAAATATGTGAGATAAAATTAAGTCCTAGATAGAGATTGTAAGAAAAAAATAACTTTTTTTTTTTTTTTTTTTTGAGACAGAGTCCTGCTCTGTCGCCCAGGCTGGAGTGCAGTGGGGCAATCTCAGCTCACTACAACTTCCACCTCCCAGCTTCAAGCGATTCTTATGCCTCAGCTTCCTGAGTAGCTGGGATTACAGGTGTGGGCCACCACACCCGGCTGATTTTTTGTATTTTTAGTAGAGATGAAGTTTTGCCATGTTGCCCAGGCTGGTCTTGAACTCCTGGCCTCAAGTGATCCACCTGCCTTGACCTCCCAGAGTGCTGGAATACTGATGTGAGCCACTGCACCCGGCCAAGATTATTATTATTATTATTATTTTGAGACAGACTCTCACTCTGTCACCCAGGCTGGAGTGCAGTGGTGTGATCTCGGCTCACTGCAAGCTCTGCCTCCCGGGTTCCCGCCATTCTTCTGCCTCAGCCTCCTGAGTAGCTGAGACTACAGGCGCCCGCCACCATGCCCGGCTAATTTTTTGTATTTTTAATAGAGAAGGGGTCTCACCATGTTGGCCAGGATGGTCTCGATCTCCTGACCTTGTGATCCGCCTGCCTCGGCCTCCCAAAGTGCTGGGATTACAGGCGTGAGCCACCATGCCCGGGATATTATTATTTTAAACAAAGACCAGCTTGGCTTTCCAGAAGTTTCTATGGATAAAAAAGTGAATTTTGGCCAGGCATCATGGCTTATGCCTGTAATCCCAGCACTTTGGGAGGCCGAGGCATGAGGATCACTTGAGTCCAGGAGTTCAAGACCAGCCTGGGCAACACAGCAAGATCCTATCTCTACAAAAATAAAACAATTAGCTGGGTATGGTGGTGGGTGCCTATAGTCCCAGCTGCTCAGGAAGCTGAAGTGGGAGGACTGCTTGAGCCTAGGAGTTGGAGGCTGCAAGAGCTATGATGATACCACTGCACCCCAGCCTGGGCAACAGAACGACCAAAAAAAATTTTTTTAATGACCTTTTAGCTGCCTCTAAGCTTAGTATGCCTAAAACAGTGTGTCTAGCACATTGCAATGTCCAGCTGCATTAGAAGAATGAAAATGTCCTAATAAAGACACTATGCGGACATACGTACTTCAAGATGGCGGGCACTGCTTGCCCATCATCAACTCTTCTTTCCCTGCTCCTCCTCACGTTTCTCCTAAGTGGTAGCACAGCTGCTACTACTATGGAGATAAGGATGGCTTTGGAACCCAGATAAACAATAAGGAAATGTAAAGCAGAAACAGACTCTATTTCCAACTCATTTGAGTGGCAGAAAACATTCTCAGGTGGGTATTGGAGGACAGCCTCAAGATTTGTGAAGAACTATAATTAGACGTTTATCAGGGCACCTAATGGCTCACTGTGCTACAATGCTAAAATAAATTCCCCTCTAATCGTGATTACTACAGGATTTATCTAATCTATTTCCTATAGGAAATCAAGCTACTCCCAGGTACTTTATCAACTTTTTTCTCATAATAAACCCTGTCCTGACAAAAGAAGATATTGTCATCCCTACAGTATAGATAAGAAATTAAGGCAAAGAAGTAAAGTGAATTGCCCTGGGTCACACAGAACTGGAATTACAATTTAGCATCTAATCTTGGAGTGCACTACATGAGGTATAGGAAGGAGCATACTGAAATCACATTATAGCCTTCAGAAAAAGGCCTATTTACTTTAATCTCTGGGAGAAAGATTAATAGTATTTTCCTTGGCACATGCCAAAGATGTTGAGTAGACATTTTAGATTCCACAGGCTCATTCTAATCCTTTTCCAAATACTTAGAAAGCCTTAGTTTGACCATTAGGAAGATACTGGAAATTAAATTTTTTCTTTAAAATTAAGGCAAATATTTGCTGGAAACTCCAGAAAAAGCAATTAATCCAGAAAATTGTATAGTTCAGCCACGTTGTTTCAGGTCACCTGGGGCGAGAAACTTTCAAGTAGGCATAAATCCAGAGAGCCAGCTCCCTCATCCCCCCTCCCACGACCCATTCCCCGCCCAGCCTCATTGTCTGGGGCCTGGATAGATAAAGGTCAAGCGAACTCATGTTTTTAACGTTAAAAGTTCCAAGCAAATGTAAGTTATTGTTATAATGATTTATATATCTCAATGAATTACTGAATGAATCCATGTTCATTAGAAAAACATAGAAAACAAAGTTGAGCAAAACAAAATAAAAAGCAACTACTATACAATCAAGCAGTAAGAGTCTTTTGTACCTATTTACAAATTGGTTATTTTGGTTTTTTAAAACTTTTTTGGAGACAGGGTCTCACTCTGTTGCCCCAGCTGGAGTGCAGTAGCATGATCATGGTTCACTGCAGCCTCAAACTCTTGGGCTGAAGTGATTCTACCACCTCAGCCTCCTGAGTAGCTGGGACTACGGGTACACGCCACCACACCTGGCTAATTTTTTTCTTTTCTTTTTGGTAGAAACGGGGTTTTGCTATGTTGCCCAGACTGGTCTCAAACTCCTGAGCTCAAGTGATGCTCCTATCTTGGCCTCCCGAAGTGCTGGGACTACAGGCATGAGCCACCTCATCTGGCCTACGAATCGTATATTTTCTAAGGCTCATCTCTTCAGTCAGGCCATAAGGAAATAAGCCAGAAGCTACAGACAACCACTAAGGTTCTAGGTGTCATTTCCCGTCAATTAAGTGGAGAAAATGGTGATTTATCCATGAAAAGCTATGTTTTATTCTCTTGATACATATCCCAGAAGAGAGAAGACCACTACTCAGTATACCTGGTGGTAAGAAGAAATAACTTCCTAGTTGCATTTTATCAGTCTGAAAATCTGACACCACAATTTTAGAATTATCTAATTCAGTGGTCCCCAACCTTTCTGGCACCAGACACCTGTTTTGTGGAAGGTAATTATTCCATGGGAGGTGGGGCGGTGCAATGGTTTCGGATGAAACTGTTCCACTTCAGATCATCAGGCATTAGTTAGATTCTTATAAGAAGCGTGCAACCTAGATCCTTCACATGCGCAGTTCACAACAGGGTCGCGCTCCTTGAGAATCTAATGCCACTGCTGATCTGACAGGAGGCAGAGCTTAGGCCATAACGCTTGTTCACCCACGGCTCATCTCCTGGGGTCTGGCCCAGTCCCTAACAGGCCTGTACTGTGGCCTGTACTGGTCCATGGCCTGAGGATTGGGGACCCCTGATGTCACTCATTTACTTAGACCAGCAAATATCATGGCCAAAATTGATTGTCTATCTTTTTATCTATACATACACACAGTCTCATATACTGAAGGTCATGATTTTAAAATACATTTTGGTGGGATTCTTCCTTTCTCTCAGAGAAAAGAGATACACATTTAGAACCTATATAAAAGTAGGCCAAAGAATTGTTAATAATCAACAAAAGATGAGTACGGTAGAATCTTTCCAAATTGTGGGCCATGTCACTATTTGGAAGAGAAGCAAATTTCAATCCCTTTCTTTTTCTCATACTAAAATCATGCCATTACCTTTTTGTTTGCAGCCACACCATCCTCACAGTCGAGCACTGCACAATCTACATTCAGGGATGGGATCTTCTTTATTTTCTTTTCATCATTTCCAGGTACATAAAGCACTGCCCTCCGGGGGATGTACTTGTGACTGGATGAAGAACTATATCCAAGTCTGGGGACATCAGCTGCTAGAGACGCTTTCCTGCAAGACGCATGATTAGGGTTAGCCCAGAATGAGATTTCTGTATTTCTAAACTTGTGAAAACTACATCTCAATGCAAAATTAAAACAGAACACATGGATAATCTTTTTTTGTTTTGAGATAGGGTCTTGCTGTGTCACCCAGTTTGAAGTGCAGTGGTGTGATCTCAGCTCACTGCAACCTCCACCTCCAGGCTCAGGTGATCCTCCCACCTCAGCCTCCCCAGTAGCTGGGACTAAAGGTATGCGCCACTATGCCTGGCTAATTTTTGTATTTTTTGCAGAGACGGGATTTTGTCACATTGCCCAGGCTGATCTTGAACTCCTAGCCTCAAGAGATCCATCTGCCTTGGCCTCCCAAAGTGCTGGGATTATAGGCATGAGCCACCATGCCTGGCTGGATAGTCTTTTAAAATTATGGTGGAATACAATCACACACAAAAACCAAGAAAACAATAATAGCAGAAATAATCAATGAACTAAATGTTATTTTGGCTGAGGTTTAAAAAACAGATAGGACTGTCTACTGACATCTTCTGAGAGAAAGAGGGTATACATATTTCTTCTTGGAAAACATTTCCAGTATTTTTATACTGTCCAGATAGCATCCGTGGAGAAAAAACGAAAGAAAATGTCTCCAAAAGGTACTGTACGAAACGATACTATCTACAATCATACATAAAAGTAAAAAAGTAGAAAAAAAAAAACTAAAGAAGCATTAGTCTATGGCCCTTGCCCTGCCAATACATCTTTTAAAGGAGGTATATCAGTGATTCACATCCAATTTTAACAAGACAAGATAGACTGACTCTTTTTAAGTGAGTAGGACAGTGAATGTTGCTGTAATTGTAGGCAACTTAATTACCGGTAACTTCGGATTCTTCATCTATAAAAATAATACTCATTTTGTAGGTTGTTGAGAAGATTAAGTTAAAGGAAATAATGAACATGAAGCACTAAGCCAAAGCCTGGCAGATATTTTAGCTACTTGAAATGGTGGTGGGCGTAGCAGGAGTACCAGCAGCTGCTGCTGTTATTAATGGAGAATCTCTAGCTGTCAGTAGCCCTGGCCTGCTTCTAAACTATGCCCTTGCTTTCCCTTGCCTACCATACCAAGTTCAGTCTCTGTTAGAAATAAAAGGTGTTGGCCAGAAGCTCCTTTGACTTACTACCGCCCTTGCCTGGTCCATAGTTTATCCTGTGAAAACCATGCTTTAGCTCATACGCTATGGTCAAGGATGATGAAATCAGCTCCCATAATCAGGACCAGTGACACAATTTGCGGGGTCCAGTGAAAAGGAAAATGCAGAGGCCTTTGTTTATAATTTATTAAGAATTTCACAAGGGTAACAGAAGAATATTACATCAAGCACTAGGTGTTTCTAAGAGCACAAATTACATGTCCATGAAGCCAGCCCTGCCCATAAGAGATGAAGATCTATGACATGAAGACTGCCAATTAGGCCTTAGGCCACGTGTGGTGGCCCACACCTGTAATTCCAATACTTTGGGGAGCCAAGGTAGGCAGATCACTTCAGCCCAGAGTTTGAGACCAGCCTGGGCAACATAGCAAAATCTCATCTCTATCAGGAAAAAAAACTCAAAAGGCAAAAATTAGCCGAGTGTAGTGTATATGCCTGTAGGCCCAGCTACTCAGGAGGCTGAGGTGGGAGGATCAATTGAGCCCAGGAGGTCAATGAGGCTGCAATGAGCTGTGATCACACAGCTGCACTCCAGCCTGGGCAACAGAACAATACTTTGTCTCAAAAAAAAAAAGGGGGGCCGGGTACGGTGACTCACGCCTGTAATCCCAGCACTTTGGGAGGCCAAGGTGGGTGGATCACAAGGTCAGGAGATGGAGACCATCCTGGCCAACATGGTGAAATCCCATCTCTACTAAAAATATAAAAACTAGCTGGGTGTGGTGGTGCACACCTGTAATCTCAGCTACTCGGGAAGCTGAGGCAGGAGAATCGCTTGAACCCAGGAGGTGGAGATTGCAGTGAGCCAAGATCGCACCATTGTACTCAAGCCTGGCAACAGAGAGATACTCCGTCTCAAAAAAAATACATTGCCAGTTAAGAAAAGTTAAAACCCAGCCGGGCACAGTAACTCACACCTGTAATCCCAGCACTTTGGGAGGCCGAGGTAGGTGGATCACCTGAGGTAAAGAGTTTGAGACCAGCCTGGCCAACATGATGAAACCCTGTCTCTACTAAAAATACAAATATCAGCCGGGCATGGTCGCGGGCACCTGTAATTCCAGCTACTTGGGCGACTGAGTAGCGAGAATCACTTGAACCCAGGAGGCGGAGGTTGCAGTGAGCCGACATTGCACCACTGCACTCCTGCCTGGGCGATAAGAGTGAGACTCCATCTCAAAAAAAAAAAGAAAAAGAAAGAAAAGTTAAAACCCTAGCAAACTGATGTTTTACTCTCCCTAGATAAACAGCATGATCTTAAAAAAATATCTATATCTATATCTATATCTATATCTATATATATATCAGCTATATTCCTCATGGAAACTCTGGACATCAGTAGTTAACACTACCAAATACTTTGCACGGTTGTAACATTTCACCAGGATTAGTGTGCTTGTGACTTCATGTATCTCAAGAAAAATGTATCTCACTGTCTTTTGGGGCCTTGCAAGTTTGTGTGGCGGCCCTCATTCCTTCTTCTAGCCAACCTTACCATAAGGAACTCTAAAACTTGAGTCTGGGTGGGGAGTGGGGAGGGATAGCATTAGGAGATACACCTAATGTAAATGACGAGTTAATAGGTGCAGCACACCAACATGGCACATGTATACAAATGTAACAAACCTGCACATTGTGCACATGTACCCTAGAACTTAAAGTATAATAATAAAATAAAATAAAATAAAAACTTGAGTCTGGGTCTTATTTTGCCACAACATAAGCACTGTAACATGTGAGGTATGGTGAGATAGAGATGAATTTTAAAAGTGTACTTGGCTTATGAAACATTTCATTTAATATAAAACATATTATGGCCAGCTAATTGAAGAGTGCCTGAAATATCTGTCATCGTTTTTCATTGATTGAAAATATCTGGTTTATCTAAAAACAGGGAAAAATACATAATGATGTAACAGCAACAACCACATTTTACTTATTCACAGCGGAGACTAGAATTTGCAACATATACATTTCCCTAAAAATACCAAGAAATGTTTGGGGCAAATTCTCTGCTCATCAGGATTTAATGTAACCACACATGTGAAAATCTAAGAGGGGGGAAGATGGTGGAGTAGAAAGCACCAGCAATCTTCCCCACCCAGACAACAACTGCATTAGCAACATCTTCCTGCTGTAACTATTTTGAAACTATTTTGGAATCTATTGAAGCTTGCAACTTCTAAGGGAAGGCGTGGATATTAAATAGTAGTTAATTTTGGTCAATTTCAGCTCTTAGCAGAGTAGCAGCTACCCATCCCCCACCTCTCAGTCACATGGTAGGCAGCTGTGCCCATGTTCCCGAAGCAAACTGCACATAGCTTGAGGGAGCCAGGGTGAGCAGAAACAAAGACCCTGACCCTCCAAATATCAAGGATCTGTGCTCTGATCACTGATTGCTGGTTCTGATCACAGAAGTGCAGACAAAGAGGCTGAGAGCCACTGTTATTATATCTCCCTCCAATGTTGCAAGCCCCTCTCCCTTGGGCTAAAGTGACCTCCAGGTAATTTAAAGGGCCAGCACCTCCCCCATTACCTTTTTGCTTTTTTCCCTTTTAGAAGTCAGATATTAAAGACTAGGACATTCAAAAACAAACACACATATAGGGGAAAATAGAAATGCCCATGGATGCCCAGAGGAAGGCTCAGAAAAGACCTGAGAAGCCAGGAGTGCTAGCTCATGGCTGTAATCCTAGCACTTTGGGAGGCCAAGGCAGGGAGATTACCTGAGGTCGGAGTTCCAGACCAGCCTAGCCAACATGGTGAAACAATGTTTCTACTAAAAATACAAAAAATTAGCTGGGCCTGGTGGCGCATGCCTGTAATCCCAGCTATTTGGGTGGCTGAGGCACAAGAATTGCTTGAATCTGGGAGGTGGAGGCTGCAGTGAGCCAAGATTGCACCACTGCACTCCAGCCTGGGTGACAGAGTGAGAGTCTGTCTTAAAAAAAAAAAAAAGAGGTTGGGTGCAGTGGCTCACGCCTGTAATCCCAGCACTTTGGGAGGCTGAGGCTGGCGGATCACGAGGTCAGGAGTTTGAGACCAGCCTAGACAACATGGTGAAACCCCGTCTGTACTAAAAATTCAAAAATCAGTGGGGCGTGGTGGCAGGTGCCTGTAATCCTAGCTACTTGGGAGGCTGAGGCAGGAGAATCACTTGAATTCGGGAAGCAGAGGTTGCAGTGAGCTGAGATCACACTGTTTGCACTCCAGCCTGGGTGACAGAGCGAGACTCTGTCAAAAAAAAAAAAGAAAGAAAGAAAGAAAAAGAAAAGACTTGAGGAGACCTTACATTTATACCTCAGGCTTATATTATCCTCAGCATACACACAGTATACAACCATCAAATAAGTAAACAAAAACAGCGAACCCAGGGGAGGGGGAGAATCTGATTTCTAGATACCACACTGTTAGATTCAAACATTCACTTTTCAACAACAAAAAAAATCACAAAACATATGAAGAAAGAGGAAAATATGGCCCAGTCAAAGGAAGAAAAATAAGTCAACAGAAACAGTCCCTGAAAGAGACCTGATGGCAAAGACTTTAAAACAACTGTCTTAAAGATGCTCAAAGAACTAAAGGAAGAAGTGAAGAACATCAAGATAATGATGTATGAACAAAATGGAAATATCAGTAAAGAGACAGAAAAAAAGATACCATAAACCCCCGAACTGAAAAGTACAATAATCGAAATGAAAAATTCACTAGAGGGACTCAAAGGCAGATTTGGCAGGCAGAAGAAAGAATTAGCAAACCTGAAGAGAGGACAATGGAAATCATCAAGTCTGAGGAACAGAAAAAAGACTGAAGAGAAGTGAACAGAGCCTAAAGGACCTGCGGGACACCATCAAGCAGACACACACACACACACACACACACACACACACACACACACACAGGAAATTCCAGAAGGATAAGGAGAGAAAAGTGTAGCAAGAGTATTTTGAAAAGATAATGGCTGAAAACTCTCCAAATTTGGTGAAAGACTTGAATACAAACATCCAAGAAGGTAAATGAACTCCAAGTAAGATGAACTCAAAGACACACACACCTAGACATATTAAAATAAAACTTTTAAAAGTGAAAGACCCAGTTCTGAAATGGTGGCATAAAAGTAAGCTGACTTTAGTACCCACCCCTCCCCAACAGAAAAACAAAAACAAATATACAGCACTGAAATTATCACCAGAAGGACCTCAGAACTCAAATATGAAGAGGAGACAGTTCCTAGGACCCCAGAAAAAACCCTGAGCAGATGGTTAGACAATTGGATTTCTAAGTCCATAACAACACTCCCCACATTATGACAACCACCAGGCATGCAAAAACGTTTCCTCCAACTCACTGTTTCTACACTGGAAAAAGTGTAATTGAGGTGGACATTCAGCTTCTCCACCATCTTGGGTTCCCTGGCAGGAGGCCGGCCCTGCCTTAATCCATGGAAAGCATCCCAAGTGCCTGAAGGGAGAAATATCCCTGAGGAAAGACAGAGGCAAAGCAGGCAGGTGGGACTACCATCCCCAGCTCTGCAATCTCTGTTCTGTAACTCAGCAAAAGGAGATGCCAAAGCAGAGTGGCTGTTCAGAAGTACCACACTGTAGGAGGTCTGTCCCACAGATCCCCTGGGCATGGACCCCTAGCCAGCCTTCCCACACTGCCAGGAAAACCCCCTGGGGACCTCCTCCATTCAGGAAGAGCTGCTTTCTGATAGTTTACTAAGAGCTGAGGTGAACCTGGGTTTACGGCTCCACCTAGAGCTGAAAACGAGGCAGTGACCCAGCAGCAAAAAGCCTCTAAGCAAATGTATCCAATAAAATACAAAAACAAGCCAGCCAGAGAAGACTGGATTAAATGACTAATTCTTCAATGCAAAGACTTACACATCAACAGGAAACAACAGCAAACAGGGAATCATCATCTCCCCAAAGGGACATAGCAAGGAACCAGTAACTGACTCTAAATGAGAGGATGATATATAAGTTCTCTAACCAAGAATTCAGAATAGAAGTTCTAAGGAAACTCAGTGATCTTTAAGATAACACAGAAAAGCAGTTCAGAAATTTATCAGATAAACTGAGCAAAGAGGTTGAAATAATAAAAAGAAATCAAACAAATCTTAGAACTAAGAAATATGTTTGCAGAACTGAAGAATTCCTTAGAGGCTTTCAACAGAAAAAATGGATCAAGCAGAGGTAAGAATCATTGAGCTTGAAGATAGGCTATTTGAAAATACATAAAGGAGAAAAAAATCTTTAAAAAATCAGAATCAACAAAGATTGCTCACAAGATACAGAAAATTACCTCAAAAGACCAAATTTGCCAAATGAGTTGGTTCATGCTTGTAATCCCAGCACTTTGGGAGGCTGAAGCAGGAGGATCACTTGAAGGCAGGAGTTCGAGACTAGCCTGGGCAACATAGTGAGACCCTCTCTCTACAAAATATAAAAACACTAGCAGGGCATGGTGGTGCATGCCTGTAGTCCCAGTCATGCAGGAGGTTGAGGTGGGAGGATTGCTTGAACCCAGGAGTTTGAGACTGCAGTGAGCTGTGATCACACCACTGCACTCTAGCTCAGGTGACAGAGTGAGAAACTGTCTTAAAAACAAAAAAAAAAGACTCGACTGGGCACAGTGGCTCATGCCTGTAATCTCCGTACTTTGGAAGGCCGAGGTGAGTGGATTGCTTGAGCTCAGGAGTTCAAAACCAGTCTGGGCAACATGGCAAAACCCTGTCTCTAGAAAAAATACAAAAAATTAGCCAGGCATGGTGGCACGTGCCTGTTGTCCCAATTACTCAGGAGGCTGAGATGGGAGGATTGTTTGAGCCTAGGAGTTGAGGCTGCAGTGAGTGTGACTGCACCACTGCACTCTTTCACAGAGGGAGAAAAAATAAGACAAAATTTAAGAATTATTGAGGTTCAACAGGGAGTTGAACATGTGCAAGGGATAGACAGTTTATTCAAAAAAAAAAAAAAAAGAGAGAGAGAAAAAAAAACAACTTTCCAAAACTTGAGAAAGATATAAATACCCAGGTATAGGAAGGTTAGAGAACACCAAATGGATTTGACCCAAATAAGACTACCTCTGGCCGGGCGCGGTGGCTCCAGCCTGTAATCCCAGCACTTTGGGAGGCCGAGACGGGCGGATCACGAGGTCAGGAGATTGAGACCATCCTGGGTAACACAGTGAAACCCCGTCTCTACTAAAAATACAAAAACTTAGCCGGGCGAGGTGGCAGGTGCCTGTAGTCCCAGCTACTCGGGAGGCTGAGGCAGGAGAATGGCGTGAACCCGGGAGGCGGAGCTTGCAGTGAGCTGAGATCCGGCCACTGCACTCCAGCCTGGGTGACAGAGCGAGACTCCGTCTCAAAAAAAAAAAAAAAAAAAAAAAAAAAGACTACCTCAAGACATATAATAATCAGACTCTCAAAGGTCAAGGACAAACAGAATCCTAAAAGCAGCAAGAGAAAATCAGCAAATAACATATAAAGGCACTCCGATGTGTCTGGCAGTTCTCAATGGACACCATACAGGCCAGGGGGAAGCAGTAGAATGACATTTTTAAAGTGCTGAAAAAAAACCTGCCATCCAAAAGTACTGTATTCAGCAAAGTTATCCTTCAAATACGTTTTTCCCAGGCAAATGAAAGCAGAGAGAATTCACCATCATCACTTGTCTTAACAAGAAACACTAAATATTGAGTTATTAGATCTAAAAGAAAAAAACACTAAAGTGCAAAAACAAAAAAACAGAAAAGAAAAATATTTGAAGGTATAAAACTCATCGGTAAAATTAAATATAAATACAAGGGTTGGGCGTGGTGGCTCACACCCATAATTTTAGCACTTTGGGAGGTCGAGGCAGCAGGATTGCCTCAGGCAGGAGTTCATGGCAAGCCTGGACAACATAGCAAGACTCGTGAGACCCCATCTCTAAAAAAAAAAAAAAATTAGCCAGGCATGGTGGTGCATGCCTGTAGTACCCAGATACTTGGGAGGCTGAGGCAGGAGGACTGCTTCAGCCCACGAGTTCAGGGTTGCAGTGATCCATGATCATTCCACTGCACTCTACCCTGGGTGACAGATTAAGACGCTGTCTCAAAAAAAAAAAAACAAAAAAGGGCCGGGCGCGGTGGCTCAAGCCTGTAATCCCAGCACTTTGGGAGGCCGAGACGGGCGGATCACGAGGTCAGGAGCTCGAGACCATCCTGGCTAACACGGTGAAACCCCGTCTCTACTAAAAAATACAAAAAACTAGCCGGGCGAGGTGGCGGGCGCCTGTAGTCCCGGCTACTCGGGAGGCTGAGGCAGGAGAATGGCGTAAAAACCCGGGAGGCGGAGCTTGCAGTGAGCTGAAATCCGACCACTGCACTCCAGTCTCGGCGACACAGCGAGACTCCGTCTCAAAAAAAAAAAAAAAAAAAAGGTATGATATACAAAAATTGATAAGCCCTTGGTTAGACTAAGAAAAAAGAAAAAGAGGGAACACCCAAATAAATAACTTTAAAAATGAAAAAGGAGACATAACAATTGAGACCACAGAAATACAAAGAATCATTAGAGACTATTATGAACAACTATATGCCAACAAACTGGAAAACCTAGAAGAAATGGATAAATTCCTAGACATATACACCTACCAAGATTGAACCATGAAGAAATAGGAAAACTCAATAAACCAATAACGAGTAGTGATATTGAAGCCATAATAAAGTCTCCCATGAAAGAAATCCCCAGATGGCCTGATGGCTTTGTTGCTGAATTCTACCAAACATTTAAATAACGAATATCAATTTTATGCAAATTCAAAAAAATTGAAGAGTCAGCCTGGGCAACATGGCAAAACCATGTCTACCTAAAAAAAAGAAGAAAAAAAATTAGCCAGACATATTGGTATACATCTATAGTCCCAGCTACTTGGGTGGCTGAGGCAGAGAATCCCTTGAGCCTAGCAGGTCAAGGCTGCAGTGAGCTGTGATTGCACCACTGCACCCAGCCTGGGTGACAGGGCAAGACCCTGTCTCAAAAAACAAAAAATTTTTTTTTTGAAGAGGAATGAATACTCCAATACTCCCAAGCTAATTCCATGAGGCCAGCATTACCCTGATACCAAAACCGGAGAAGGACATAACAAAAAAAGGAAAACTAAGATGATGAACACAGATGCAAAAATTCTCATTGAAATACTAGCCAACTGACTTCAGCAACACATTAAAAAGATCATTCACCATGATTGGCCGGATGCGGTGGCTCACACCGGTAATCCCAGCACTTTGGGAGGCTGAGGCGGGTAGCGAGGTAAGGAGTTTGAGACCAGCCTGGCCAACATGGTGAAACCCCATCTCTACTGAAAATACAAAACTTAGCCAGGCGTGGTGGCATGTGCCTGTAATCCCAGCTACTTGGGAGGCTGAGGCAGGATAATCGCTTGAACCCGGGAGGCAGAGGTTGCAGTGAGCTGAGATCGCGCCACTGCACTCCAGCCTGGGCAACAAGAGCAAGACTCTGTCTAGTTTAAAAAAAAAAAAAAGAATAAAAAGATGATTCACCATGATCAAGTGAGATTCATCCCAGAGATGCGAGGATGATTCAACATATGCAAATAAATAAACATGATACATCATATTAACAGAACCAAGAACAAAGACTATATGATTATTTCAATGGATGCCAAAAAAGCATTTGATAAAATTCAGCATCCTTTTATGATCAAAACCCTCATCAAACTGGCCATAAGAAGAGCATACCTCAAAATATAGGGGTCATATATGACAAACCCAAGGCTAACATCATCCTGAACAGGGAGAAACTGAGGACTTTCCTCTAAGATCTAGAACAAGACAGGGATGCCCACTTTTGCCACTTGTATTCAATATAATACTGCAAGATCCTGACCAGAGCAATTAGGCAAGAGAAAAAAATAAAGGGTATCCAAACTGGAAAGGAAGAAGTCAAATTAGCCTTGTTCACAAATAACATGATCTTATACTTAGAAAAACTTAGAGATTACACCAAACAACTGCTAGAACTGATAAACTAATTCAGTAAAATTGCAGAATACAAAATCAACATACAGAAATCAGCAGCATTTATATACAACAGCAGTGAACAATATGAAAAAGATACCAATAAAGCAATTCTATTTATAATAGCTATAAATGATATTTAAAACCTAGCAACCAAATTTAACCAAAGAAATAAAAGATCTCTACAAGGAAAACTACAAAACATCAATGAAAGAAATTGAGGAAGACACACCAAAAAAATGGAAAGGTATTCTAATCTATGCTCACAGCTTTAATATCATTAAAATGACAATACTACTCAGAGCAGTTTACAAATTCAATGCAATCCCTATCAAAGTACCAATGATATTCTTCATAGAAAGGGAAAAATGTTCTAAAATTTATATGGAACCACAAGAGACTTCGAATAGTCAAAGCAATCCTGAACCAAACAAACAAAGCTGGAAGCATCACACTACCTGACTTCAAAATTTACTACAAAGTTATCATAACCAAATCAGCATGGTATCAGCATAAAAACAGACACAGGGACATAGACCAGTGGAACAGAATAGAGAAACCAAATATAAATCCATGCATTTATGAGCAACTCATTTTTGACAAAGGCTCCACAAACATGCAGTGAGGAAAGAACTGTCTCTTCAGTGGTGCTGGGAAAACTGGATAAACACACTCAGAAGGATGAAACTAGACCTCTCTCTCACCATGCACAAAAATCAAGTAAAAATGGATCAGACTTAAATCTAAGACCTGAAACTTTGAAACTACTAGAAAAAAAACAGCACTCGGGAAACGCTCCAGGACATTGGTGTGGCCAAAACTTTTTGTGTAAGACCCCAAAAGCACAGGCAACCAAAGCGAAAAAAACAAATGGGATTACATCAAGCTAAAAAAACCTTCTGCACAGCAAAGGAAACAATAAAAGAAATGATGAGACAATCTGCTGAATGTGAGAAAATATTTAGAAACGATTCATCTGACAAGAAATTAATAACCAGAATATATAAGGAGCTCCAACGACTCAACAGTAAAAAACAAAAAATCCAATTTAAAAATAGACAAAAGGTCTCAACAGCATTTCTGAAATGAAGACATACAAATGGCCATCAAGTATACGAAAAAATGGTAACATCACTCGTCATCAGAGGAATGCAAATCAAAACTACAATAAGATATCATCTCACCCCCGGTGAAACAGCTTTGATCGTGAGTGCTGGTGAGGATGTGGAGAAAGGGGAACCCTTGTATATTGTTGATGAAAATGTAAATCAGTATAGCCACTATGGAGAACAGTATTGAGGTTCCTCAAAGAAACTAAAAAGAGAACTACCTTATGATCCAGCAATTCTACTATTGGGTATATATCCAAAAGAAAGGAAATGAATATATCAAAATGAGTATATTCACTCCTAATGTTCACTGCTACCCTATTCATAATAGTCAAAATATGGAACCAATCAAAATGTCTATCAACGGATAAAGAAACTGTTACGTGAATGTGTGTGTGTAAAGTTCACTATAAAAAAGAATGAAATCCTGTCATTTGCAGCAACATGGATGGTACTGGAGGTCATTATGTTAAGTGAAATAAGCCAAGCACTGAAAGACAAATATTGCATGTTGTCACTCATATGTGGGAGCTAAAAATACAAATCTTGTGAAGATAGAAAATATTAACAGTTGCCAGAGGCTAAGAAGGATAGAGGAAAAGTGGGTATGAAGAGAAGTTGATTATGGGTATAAATATATGGTTTGATAAAGAAGTAAGACCTAGTGTTAAACAGATCAGTAGGGTGACTATAGTTTATAATAATCTATTGTATATTTCCAAATAGCTAGAAGAACTGAAATGGTTCCAGCATAAAGAATAGACAAATATTTAAAGTGATAGATATCCTGAGTATGGTGCTTTGATCTTTACAAATTATATGACTGGTTGGGCGTGGTGGCTCATGCCTGTAATCCCAGCACTTTGGGAGGCTAAGGCAGGCGGATCACCTGAGGTCGGGAGTTCGCGACCAGCCTGACCAACATGGAGAAACCCCATCTCTACTAAAAATACAAAAATAGCCTGGCATGGTGGCACATGCCTGTAATCCCAGCTAATCAGGAGGCTGAGGCAGGAGAACCACTTGAACCCGGGAGGTGGAGGTTGTGGTGAGCCAAGATTGTGCCACTGCACTCCAGCCTGGGCAACAAGACAAAAAACTCCATCTCAAAGAAAAACAAAAATTATATGACTGCATTAAATTATCACATGTATCCTGAAACTATGTATATCTATTATCAATAAAAAAGGAAAGAATTTTCAAAATAGCAAGAGAGATACAAATCATCACATACAAGGTATCTTCAGTAAGATGATCAGCAGATTTTTCATCAGAAACTTTGGAAGCCAAAAGGCAATGGGCCAATATATGCAAAGTGCTAAAAGGAAAAGACCTGTCAATTAGGAATTCTATGTCTGGAAAAACTGTCCTTCAAAGTGAGGGAGAAATTCAGATATTCCCAGATTTTAAAAAGTCAAGGAAGTTTGTCACCAGTAGAGCTGCCCTGCAAGAAATGCTTAGGTGCAGAGTGAAATGAAGGCCCAAAGGTATATGAAAAAATGAAATGAAAAAATGTTGGACAGTAACTTGAACCCACATGAAGAAATAAACATCTTAGTAAAGGTCAATGCATGGGCAGTTATAAAAGCTATAAAAGAGCAGTGGTAATGAAGTTGAGAACAGAAAAGCAACAGAGAAAATCAACGAAAAGAAGAGTTGATTTTTTTAAAAAGGTTAACATAATTGACAAACTTTTAGCTAGTGGCCTAGGAAAAAAAAAGACTCAAATTACTAAAATCAGCAATGGAAATGGGGATATTACTACTGATTCTATGGAAATAAAAGATCATAAGACAGTACTATGAACAATTGTATGCCAACAAATTGAACAACCTAGATGAAATGGACAAATTCCAAGACTAAATTGTGAAGAAACAGAAAATCTGAATAACCTAGATAAATAGCAAATCTGACTAAACTAGTAAGGAGATTGAACCAGTAATCAAAAATCTCCTTTTATAATTGGCTTAAACCAATAAAAGCATTTAAAAGGTCTCACACAGCAAAAATAATATGAAATAATATGAAATTGCTGATATTTGACCAATTTTGACCTCCAAAATGGTAATTTTATATGAGTCAACCTACTGTTTTGACTGGCAGTCAGGAGATGGGGTAGGAAGCATCAATTTCTTCTTCAATGAGAAGCAACATAATAGCTACTTCTCACAGATGAAAGCTCATCATGAAGAGTAAAACAAGTAGTAGGTAGATACAGCTACTATAATATTATTAACTGCCACTTGTCACCCATGTGTGTTGCTGGTCGACACCTCCCAGCACCAGAAATTCTGTGTCTGGTGTCCTTACCTGGAGCATGAGCTCTCTGAGGGGTGGAGGTGGCCTCACATCTCTCCACACTGCTTATTTCAGGGCCTGACATCAGAGGTGCATCACTCCTGTTAACTTGCCACCTCACCAAAGCCACCTCTCCAGACTTGGTGCGTAGAACTCACCCGCACCCCCACTGTCCCTGTTCTTCTTGTGGAAGACTCAAGTGTTAGTGGTGACTACAGGTAGGAGGTAATTTTTATTCCCTCTCTCCTTTGCCATCCTTGAACCTTAATCCAATCTACCACCTGTTGCTTCTCCTCTGTTTATCCCCTGCTTTCCATAATACATTTACATTCTAGTTTAGGGCTTCCTTAACCTTGACCTAAATGACTATGAAAGCTTCTTATTTATCTTTATTGCCTCTATTTTGTTCTTTTGTTCATGCATCCATTCATTCAGTGAGCACTTAGTAAGCACCAATGGGTGACCTGCTCTGGGCCTGCACTAGCACACAAGGCAGCACTTGCATGGAAACTGGAAAAAGGTGCCCCTTGGTGCCTTCCAGAGAATGGAAGAGCAGAAAGGCAGCTCCGGCTCCTGCTGCAGCACAGCATAGAGCATGACTGGCCCAGCTCCTCTTGTGCCCCTCACCAGGTGCCCTCTCTAGGGCACATCCTGCACAACTGTATCCAGTGGCCCTGAGCTGCACGGTGCTAAGCACGGTCGGGAGGTGGCGCAAAAAAGGGCATCCCCAGAGGTCCAGAGAGGGACACCCCAAAGAACAGCCTGTGAATCAGAGGCAAGACAGCACAAGGCCGGCACTGAGCAAGCTCTAGGGGAAAAGATCAAAGACAACAAAACTGTTTGAAATAATATAAAGAAGAAACGTATAGGGAGGATTGGGGCTTCAGGTTCTGTTGCAGACTCTGTGGTCTAGAGGGGCACTGTCACTGGGCAGGTGGCAGGAGCCCAGTCGTGGCAGTCACCGTTCCGGAGGAGAAGGAAGGCTTTACCACGCCTCCCTCCTCCCTTCCTGCTGGTGAGTCCTCTCCTTCCCCCATCCCCAGCTGTTCCAAAATCTGTTCTGTGCTTGAGTTGTGTTCAGCACTGTCTACAGCGTATGAATACAATTGCAGTAGGTGACAAATGGAACTTGTTTTATTTTATCTTATGTTATTTGGAATTAGGGCCTCTAGATAGTCAACATGTAACTGTATTCAAACAATATGCAAAACAGGGGCTTAAGATGCGTTGAAAAAATCTGGTAGCCTTATGGTGAGTTCTCTCTAAAGAGGGACCTTTTCTAGATATGCCATCCCAGAGGGGGGCCCCACCTGGCCTTGTTTTTGTCTTCTCCCTGTCCCCCTTCACCTGATGCCATTAATTAACCATTTATATAACAAGAGGCATATCTGGCCCGTAGCATGACAGGGGTTCCCAAGCTGGGATTCAATGTAACAGTCACCTGGGGAGCTTTTTAAAATTGTCAAATTCTGGACCCTACTCAGTGCCATCAAATTAAATTCACTAGTAATGGGACCCAGGCTTTTTAAGCTTTCTAGGTCCTTGCCACTTAAGTGAGGTATTGCTGCAGGCCAGCACCATAGATCTCTTATTGCTATTATGTGAGAGCTAGTTAGAAATGCAGGATTTGGAGCCCATCCCAGTCCTTCTTCATCAGAGAATCTGTGTATTGACAAGATTTCCAGGTGATACATATCACATAAATGTCTCCAGGTTATTCATTCTCAAATTTGGTGGCATATTGGAGTCCCCTGGGGAATTTTCAAATATGCTGATGGCGGAGCCCCAGCCACAGACAGTTTGATGTAATTGGTCTGGGATAAAACCTAGGCTTTGGAACGTTTAAAAGTTGCCAAGGCGGCTGGGCACAGTGGCTCATCCCTAATATCCCAGCACTTTGGGAGGCCGAGGTGGGTGGATCACCTGAAGTCAGGAGTTTGAGACCTGCCTGGCCAACATGGTGAAACCCTATCTCTACTAAAAATACAAAAAATTAGCCAGGCATAGTGACAGGCGCCTGTAATCCCAGCTACAAAGGCAGCTGAGGCAGGAGAATTGCTTGAACCCAAGAGGCGGAGGTTGCAGTGAGCCAAGACCACGCCATCTCACTCTACCCTGAGAAACAAGAGCGAAACTCCATCTCACAATAAATAGATAGATAGATAGATAGATAGATAGATAGATAGACAGACAGACAGACAGATAGATAGATAAAAACAAAATAAAAGTTGCCAATGTGATTCTAATGTGCAGCCGAGCTGGAGGGCAGCAGCACTAGCGAATGCCAATATAGCCACTGCCTCAATGCAAGAAATTTTGCCTCAATAAAAATTTCTAAGTGAGTCAAATAATACCATTATGTACAAGTAGATGCTGTGAAAGCAATGAAATTCAATCAAGTTTCAGCAAACTTGAAAAAAATCTGTATTTAAAGAAAAGTCTTTTGATTAAAAAAATATATAACACTTGGCCAGGCATGGTGGCTCACGCCTGTAATCCCAGCACTTTGGGAAGTCAAGGCAGGAGGATCACTTGAGCCCAGGAGTTTGAAACCAGCCCGGGCAACATATGGAAGCCCTGTCTCTACCAAACATTTTTCAAAAAATTAGCCAGTGTGGTGGTACAAGCTTATGGTCCCCACTACTTCTGAGGCTGAGGTGGGAGGACCACCTGAGCCCGGGGGTCAAGGCTGCAGTGGGCCATGATCATGTCACTGTACTCCAGCCTGGGTGACAGAGTGAAACCCTGTCAGGAAAAAAAAAATAAAATAACATTCAAATTGCAGTAATTCAAAATAGCAGTAATAATCAAATAAGCTAATGTGCATTTGAAGATACAATTTAGTACATGACTTCTAAATCCAAGTGAATGGCTTCTTTACTTAGCTGGTAGCTAGTTCAAGGATCTTTGCTTTGCCTGAACATTATGATCGTGTGGGAAGCTTCAGGGCAGGAGTGTCTAATCTTTTGGCTTCCCTGGGCAACATTGGAAGAGTTGTCTTGGCCCCACATAAAATACACTAACACTAACACTAGCCAATGAGCTAAAAACCCAAAACCAAAACCAAAACCACAACCACCAACAAAAATTCTCATAATGTTTTAAGAAAGTTTACAAATTTGTGTTGGGCCACATTCAAAGCTGTCCTGGGCCACATGTATCCCACAGGCCACAGGTCGGACAAGCCTGCGTTAGGGGCTAAAAAATCAGACCACATTCCAAACCAATTAAATGAGTCTTATGGTGAGTCCCCGGCCTCCGCACTTCTTCAAAGCTTCCAGAAAGACTCCAAGTGCAGCCAAAGATGAGAATCTCTGCACTAAGGGTTGTAAGTACAACTAAAGTGTATTACTGATCCCAAAAAGGACATGGGGTTGCTGGACATTAATAGTAACCAGAATTTAATCCTACTACATGTAGGCAGGGGAGATGGGTATCAATTACACAACCTTTCACTGATCAAATGATAATTTTGAGATGAGCAGAAGTTTCCCTTGTTTGGAAATCACATTGCTCCACATCCCCCGTGGAGCTGATTCCATGGCCATGAGTGTAGCGGTACAGGGGTGAGAATGGGGTGAACACCAGGAAGTCCCTGCTGAACTAGGAGCTTCATGCTAGATTCTGATATCAAGTCCACAGTGAGATAATAAACTTGCCTTTGTTAATGGAGAAGAAGTCTTTTAACTTCCAGCTGCTTAAGGGTTGGAACAGGAGGCAGAGTGAGAAAGGAATGGGGGATTTGAAGTAAAGTCCTTGTCACGGGCAAGACAAAGTCCTTCAGATGCTGACAGCGGTTTGGTGGGGAGAGCCCAAGTAATGAGACTGGGCTGAGGTTTCTGCCTGGTCTACTCCCCCATCCCAGGAACATGCAGGACAGTGGCAGCGGAGAGCAAGGTAATGGGAATGTCCAAGCTGAGGGGTGTGCCAACTTCCCACTCACACTCTGGCAGACTTCATGGGAGCTCTGCATCAACACAGGGCATGGAGAAGAGCAGACACAGCAATATGGATTGCTCCGGCAGTGAAGGGCCACAGTGGCATGCTATCCATTCCCTGAGGATGGAAGAATCCAGAAGTTTTTGTTGTTGTTGTTGTTTTGGTTTTTTTTTTTGTGACAGAGTCTGCGCTCTGTCGCCCAGGCTGGAGTGCAGTGGCCGGATCTCAGCTCACTGCAAGCTCCGCCTCCCGGGTTCACGCCATTCTCCTGCCTCAGCCTCCCGAGTAGCTGGGACTACAGGCGCCCGCCACCTCGCCTGGCTAGTTTTTTGTATTTTTTAGTAGAGACGGGGTTTCACCAGGTTAGCCAGGATGGTCTCGACCTCCTGATCTCGTGATCCGTCCGTCTCAGCCTCCCAAAGTGCTGGGATTACAGGCTTGAGCGACCGCGCCCGGCCTGAATCCAGAAGTTTTGACTGACCCTTTGGCAGTGTGCCTGCAAGGGAGCTGTCAGAGTCCAGGAGTGAGGGCGCCCATATTGGAGGTAACAGGCTGGCTGGTGTTGGGTGACGGACAGCAACAGGGAGAGCAGAGGCAGGAGCTGCCCACTGTGCAGGGCCATGACCACAACCACTGGGCAAACCTCATGCATTTCCTGTACCCCAAGGACAGACCACAAGTCCACTGACCATTAGTATGGCGTCAGAGACCAGTCACCAAGGGCCAAGACATGGTTTGTACACTTCCTCCTGGGCCCCCTGTGGCCCAGAAAAGGGGAGGGCAGAAATCATAACAATGAGCATCTACTTAAAAGAGATCATCTAGTCTGGGCGCGGTGGCTCAAGCCTGTAACCCCAGCACTTTGGAAGGCTGAGGCGGGTGGATCACGAGGTCAGGAGTTTGAGAACAGTCTGGCCAACGTGGTAAAACCCTGTCTCTACTAATAATACCAAAAAAAAAAAAAAAAAAAAGCTGGGCATGGTGGCACACACCTGTAGTCCCAGCTACTTGGGAGACTGAGGCAGGAGAATCACTTGAACCCAGGAGGTTGCAGTGAGCTGAGAACATGCCACTGTACTCCAGCCTGGGCTACAGAACGAGACTTCGTCTCAAAAAAAAAAAAAAAAAAAAAAAGATCATCTAGAAGAGCTGGGCATAGTGGTGTGTGCTGTAGTCCCAGCTATTCGGAGACATGTGAGAGGACTGCTTGACCCCAGGAGTTCGAGACCAGTGTAGGAAACACAGTGAGACTCCAGCTCTCCTTTTTTTTTTTTTTTTTTTTGAGACAGAGTCTCACTCTGTTGCTCAGGCTAGAGTGCAGTGATGCAATCACAGCTCACAGCAACCTCCACCTCCCTGGCTCAGGTGACCCTCCCACTTCAGCCTCCCAAGTAGTGAGTTCCTGATACTACAGGCACACGCTACCATGCCCAGCTGTTTTATACTTTTTGTAGAAATGGGGTTTCTCCATGTCGCCCAGGCTGGTCTCAAACTCCTGGGCTCAAGTGTTCCGCCCCCTTTTGCCTCCCAAAGTGCTGAGATTACAGGCATGAGCCACCACCACACCCAGCCAAGTCCTAATACTTTTGAGTCATTTAAATAGAAGTCCAGACTTGACTAAGTGCAGAAAATAACTTGGTTCAGACCTTTAGAAAGTCGTAACATCACTCTTTAAATTCAAAACGAAGTTAAAAAGAGATGGTCACTAACATAATAACTTGAACAGCACAATAAATTCTAAGTCATTTTAATAAATGTAGGTAAATATATCAATAAATTTTAAAAACGTACTAATCAAACCCAGTTATCAATCACATATTGCATGCATTTCAGCTCCCTGCCAGGGCCCTTAGGATGGGACTACTTACGTCCTACTGTACATTACGAAGTGGAAAGCTAACACGCATTACGAAGTGGAAAGCTAACACGCATTACGAAGTGGAAAGCTAACATGCATTACGAACTGGAAAGCTAACACGCATGGGCGTTAACTGTGCTTTCCACGCACCTCTGCACTGTATCTTCCCCATCCTGGCCCAAGACACCATCCCCGCACTCCCGACTGGTTCCTGTGGCCTCTCTGTCCCTCTCCAGTCCCTTCTCCACACCACAGCCAGTCTGGACATCAAGAAACACAAATCGAATCATGATGCTCCTGTTTGAGCCCCTTCCATGGCTTCCCAGTGTTTTCATATTAAAAACCAAATGTCTCACCCAGACCAACAGGGTCCTGGCTGCCTGGCCCATCCACCCCTCTGTGTACCACCCTCAGTCACAGGGATCTGCCACCAGTTCCCTGACACACCACGTCTTCCTGCTCACCTCGGGACCGTCCCACGAGTGGTCCCCCCTCTGGAAGGCTCTTCTAGATCTCAGCATGTCTGCCACCCTCTCATCTCTCAAGGCTCAGCCTACATGCCCTGTCCTCAGCAGGACCTTCTCCACGCCCCCGCCTGGGATGCTCTCCTCCAGAACCCCGCCCTTCCCTTCACAGGTCTCCTCCTTTTGAAATGAATTAATTATTGGCTTTGTTTACTTGTTCACTATCTGTCTTCCACTGGATTCAGAGAATTTTTCCTTTTGGGCTGTCCCAGACAGGAACACCCTTACGGTTTGGTGGGGGTGGAGGCAGAGACCCCAGGGTCCTTCTCCCCATCCTTTGAAAGCTAGGGAGAGGCCACAAGGCATAAGCTTGGCCCATGAGATGCTGCAGGTGGGGCCTTTGAGCCGTAAGGGGTTACACAAAGAAGGTGGGAGCTGGTGGTGAAGGAAGGAGGTGGCCACAGCAAGTGCCCATGGTGGCGGGAGTGAGAACAGCAGCACAGGGACAGCAGGAGGGGGCAGGGTAGACAATCTGGTTTACCCTGGCCAGACTGCCCTGCTGGGCTGTGTTCTCAGGGGCTTGGTTTGGTCACTGCCCATTCTCCTATTCTCCAGCCTGTCCACCAGCCTCCCAGAAATTCCTTTTCTGCAAAAATCAGCCCTAGCTGGTATCAGCCATGTGCAACTGCACAGCCCATGTGCTACAGGCCCGCTGTGGGCAGGGACTTGGTCTCCTTGGCTCATGGCTGTACATGGAGCTCACAGCACCATGTCTGGCACATGCAGGCTGAATGAATGACAGAATGGACTCCAAGCTAGGCTGGGTGGCAGGCTACGGAATGTTCAAGGAGAAAGGACCACAAGTTTCCAGTAGGGCTAAAAAGGTTATCGGTGTCCTCAGAGGGCTAAAAAGGTTATCGGTGCAATCATTTAATGCTCTCCATCGGCTTCACCAAACTGTCTTCCCAATGGGCTTGTGCTAATTTACACTCCCACTAGAGGCATATGAGAGTGCCGGGCTTGCTCTCACATCCGTGGCCCTCTGCACTGTCTATGCCCAGGGATTTGTATGTTGTGTGTGTTGTGAGTTGGAACGTGTGTAGTGAGCAAAGGTAGCTGTGGAAAGGGACTGGCGTTCTGAACCCTGGGGAAAGTTTTATAACTTCCTGATTTGAGCAGCAATAAAGCAATAATCCATGAATCATTTTAAGACCGTTGTTTCCTACCTTGAGCTGATCTATAGGCTATCATTTTATACCCCCACCATGTGAAATACTACTATTTTTTTACTGTGGTAAAATATGTATAATGCAAAATTTATGATCTGAACCATTGTCAAGTGTACAGTTCAGTGGCATTGAGTACATTCTCACTGTTGTGCAATCACCACCACCATCTATCTCCAGAACTCTTCATCTTGCAAAACTGAATCTCTGGCCCCATTAAACACTAACTCCCCATTCCCTCCTGCCCCTGTCCTTGGCAACCGTCATTTGACTTTCCATCTCTATGAATTTGACTGCTCTAAGTACTTCACATAGATGGAATCACATTGTATTTGTCCTTTTGTGACTGGCTTATTTCACTCAGCATAATATCTTCAAGGTTCTCTGGGCATGGTGGCTCACGCCTATAATCCCAGCACTTTAGCAGGCTCAGGCAGGAGGACCACCTGAGGTCAGGAGTTTGAGATCAGCCTGGTCAACATGGCTGGTCAACGTGGCGAAACCCCATCTCTACTAAAAATGCAAACATTAGCCAGCCATGGTGGTGGACGACTATAATCCCAGCTTTTCGGGAAGCTAAGGCAGGAGAATCGCTTGAAACCGAGAGGCAGAGTTTGCAGTGAGCCAAGATCACGCCATTGCACTACAGCCTGGCTGACAGAGTAAGACTCCGTCTCAAAAAAAAAAAAAAAAAAGTCTTCAAGCTTCAACCATGTTATAGTGTGTGTCAGAATGTTCTTCCCTTTTAAGGCTGATTAATATTCCATTGTATGGATATGCCACATCCCGCTTATCCATAAATCTGTCAATGGACACTGAGGTTGCTGCCACCTCTTTGCTAATGTGAATAATGCTGCTATGAACATGGTTGTACAAATACGTGTTGGAGTCCGTGCTTGAGTTCCCTTGAGTCTATACCCAGAAGTGGGACTGCTGAATCATCTGGGAATTCTCTGTTCAATTTTTTGAGGAATTGCCATATTTCTTTCCACAGTGGCTATATCATTGTACATTTCTATTCAAATGTTTTTAAAATAATTAAGCTGTACCCATGTCCCCTTACCACTGAAGAGCTGTTTTACAACCAGAAAAAAAGATGCGTCATATGGAAATTTGCCTCCACAATTTCTAATAAATTTAAGTAAGTTCTTATTTGTTCTTAAACATAAGAATTTTTTTTAAAAAGAGGGCATTATTTAAAAATAATACATCAATAAATTTCTTTCTTTTCTTTTTGAGGCAGAGTCTCCTTTCACCCAGGCTGGAGTGCAGAGGCACAATCTTGGCTCACCACAACCTCTGCCTCTCAAATTCCAGCGATTCTCCTGCCTCAGCCTCCCGAGTAGCTGGGATTACAGGTAACTGCTACCATGCCCGGCTATTTTTTTTATTTTTGGTAGAGACAGGGTCTCACTATTTTGGCCAGGCTGGTCTCGAACTCCCGACCTCATGTGATCTGCCTGTCTAAAGGTTGGGATTACAGGAGTGAGCCACTGCGCCTGGCCATCAGTAAATTTCTATGTAGAATACCACACAAAAATGCTGTAGCCCTTTAGGCTCCTTTAAAGAGATTGACTCTAAGGGCTGAAAAAGGTTGAAAATAAAAATTTCTTAAAAGTGTGCACAGATCCACAGCAGTATGACAGATTCATAATGGATTCCTCTACTTAGCGCTGTATCTCCAATCCTTTGAGGGGGCTAAGGGGGTTGCAGGAGCATAAATGAGCTCTGTTACTGCCTCTTTCTCTATTCTGTGCTAAGAAAAACTAAATTCTGTGTTGTATGGCCTGTGGGCCTGACCTCGTCTGGCAATTCCAAGGGTTACAGAAGAATCTGTAGTACTGAGTGAAGGTAAGAGCCTATTCACCCATCTTTCCCTACTCTAAGTGACAGCAAAATTCACCTACCAATTTCAACCCGCTTTGACTATTAATAACTAGGTATTTACACCAGCATCTATGATCATTGAGGCCTACTTATGTTCTCACTTTGCTAAGTTCCCAAGTACCCTGAGAGATTCCTTCCCTATTTTGAAGAACTATTTTTTTTGGTTACTATGGCAACCATGCAAGGAGAAAGGGGAGCTTTCCATGGACACGGGAGCAAAAGAACAGCTATTTGTCCTCCCACTGGCGGAACAGGGCCATTCGTGAGATTAGCATGTGGTGCCAATACAAATAAGCGTGCAGCCTGCTTCAGGAAGGCCGAGAAGATGTTTTCAGGGCAAACTCTCTCCTGAAGCAATTATATCACACCTCAGTCAAGTGCACCATTTTGTGCTGAAGTGAAGACATGGTCTTTTGTGCCCAAAGCAGATACACACGGGAAGCCAGTTTGCGGTCCACCGTGGGTTTGCTTCTAAGGAAGGACCCAGGGTACAAGATGGGGGCAACTCCTAGGCCAGCCTTCTGGCTACTGTGGGGTTCCTGGTACAAAGCAGGGGCACCAGGGAGGAACAGCCCTCCTGGTCTACCCCGGCCACTCTTTTTGTCATGGAAACCCATGAAAAGGGTTGGACATCAGATAAAGGGCAGGCTTGGCAGGAGTCAAGAAAAAAGCAGAATCTTCATTCTTGTCCAGTTTAGTAAAGTTTGTGTTATACTGTCTCACTGCAGAGCACTGCCTCCTCAGACCATCGGGACATCAGGGGTGAGGGACGTTCCTACAAGTGTCCCAATGATGGAAGTCTTTTTTCGTTTTGTTTTGTTTTTTTTTTTTTTTTGAGACAGAGTCTCGCTTTATTGCCCAGGCTGCAGTGCGGTGGTGTGATCTTTGCTCAGCGCAACCTCCACTTCCAGGGTTCAAGTAATTCTCATCCCTCAGCCTCTCAAGTAGCTGGGACTACAGGTGCACCAGATACCACACTGGCTAATTTTTGTATTTTTAGTAGAGACGGGGTTTCACCATGTTGTCCAGTCTGGTCTCGAACTCCTGACCTCAGGTGATCCGCACACCTTGGCCTCCCAAAGTGTTGGGATTATAGGCGTGAGCCACTGCACCTACCTGGAAGTCTTTTTTCACACAGAATGAGAGAGCAAACAAACATCCATGTCAAAATTAAAGTTCCCCATTATGCTGAATGAAATAAGCCAGACACAATAGGACAGACATTCTACAATTCTCACTTCCATGAGGTACCTAGAGTCATCAAATTCATACAGATAGAAACTAGAGGCTGGGCGTAGTGGCTCATGCCTGTATTCCCAGCACTTTGGGAGGCCGAGCCTGGTGAATCATGAGGTCAGGAGTTCGACATCAGCGTGGCCAACACGGTGAAACCCCGTCTCTACTAAAAATACAAAAAGTTAGCTGGGTGTAGTGGCAGGTGCCTGTAATCCCAGCTACTCAGGAGGCTGAGGCAGGAGAATGACTTGAACTGGGGAGGCGGAGGTTACAGTGAGCCGAGATTGGGCCACAGCACTCCAGCCCAGGCAACAGAGTGAGACTCTGTCTCACAAAAAAAAAAAAAACAAAAGAAAAAAACCCCACGAAACTAGAGTGATGGTTGTCAGGGGAGAATTGGAGTTTTTTTTTGTTTTTTTGAGACAGAGTCTTGCTCTGTCACCCAGGCTGGAGTGCAGTGGCGCAATCTTGGCTCACTGCAACCTCTGCCTCTCAGGTTCAAGAGATTCTCCCACCTCAGCCTCCCAAGTAGCTGGGACTACAGGGTCCTGCCACCATGCCTGGCTAATTTTTGTATTTTTAGTAGAGTTGGGGTTTTGCCATGTTGGCCAGGCTGGTCTCAAACTTCTGACTTCAAGTGATCTGACCACCTCAGCCTCCCAAAGTGCTGGGATTACAGGTATGAGCCACCGTGCCCAGCCGAGAACTGGAGTTTTTGTCTAATGGGTAGAGTTTCAGTTTGGGAAGATGAAAAAGTTCTGGAGATGGGTGGTGGTGATGGTTGCACAATAATCAGAATGTACTATTTAATGTCACTGCACTGTATACTTGAAAATGGTTAATATTTTACGTTATGTATATTTTACCACAATTAAAAAAATAAAATTACCCAATCTATTGGCTTTATCACATCCATGCTATCATTTCAGAAACAAAAATGTATTGATCAGATTCAGGATAAAACACGCATTCAACAAATACTGAGTCCACCCCACGCTGGCCCTCACTACGGAAGGCCTCCTAAGGTAGGCTGTACAAACGCGGACTAGAAGCTCCTGTCTGTTAGCACCTCGTTGGCACTCACTCAATCCGCCTGGTGAGGCCACAGAGCCCTAGTTGTCCAGGCAGGTGCATGGCTTATGTCACGGAAATCCCAGGAACAGGAAAGTCCCATACCACTGTAGTGACCACTCGTGAATCCCAAATAAGAGGGCGAGTTTTCCGTGAAAACAGAGAGCCCTGTGTGTCTCCCGTGCAGGCTCATCTTTCTATAAATGTGGCCGTGGCAGCTCCCAGAGTGGCTCTACCTCACAGCACGTGGGCACCTGGTAGCTCCTTTGAGGGTAAATACTGACGCTTTTCTGAAAGGAGGATAAGGATGAGGAAAGAATTGGCCTAAATCAGAGCAGCAGGAGGCGAGGAGGAAGAGGAAGGCGGGGGAGGGGGCATTTGAGAGCAGGTGAGAGAGAAAACCAGAAAAAGGAGAAGGGAGGCAGCTGAGGGAAAGCCGGGGTAGATAAGAAAGTGGGAGGGTAGGAACGAAGGAGGAGGGGAGGAGGGAAAGAAAGGGAGCATGGGGGCGGGGCAGGGGTGAGAGGAGAGGAGCTTTTTGTTTTTCTGCAAAGCTCCTTGTTTTGTGTTGAAGAGAGAATGACAATGGCACATGTGCCTGTTAGTGGGTATTTGCCTTAATCCCACTTTCTGGCTCTACTTTCGGTGAGAGAAGGAGGAGCAGAGGTTTTATCTGATGGAAAACTGGAGGGATTTTTTTTCCTGCCGTGACTCCGAGGTCAAGAGGGAAACCTGCGCTCCTTCACTGAACACGTTCAGGCACACAATGCGATTAGCATCTCTTCTGTTTCTGGGCTGCTTCTAGCAGGGGCTCCTGGAAACACAAAGGAGTCAAAGGATGTTGTTCATTAATAGTTAACTGTTAATGTCGCTGAGAACTTGGTCCAAGAATGACTGCTCAGGACTCTACCCAAAGAGATTTGATAGATGGATTTCCAAGTGTAATCCCAGCATCGGGAACTATGAGGTATAGCACCTGTCAAGTGCATGACATGGGAGGATTTGGTAAACGGTAATTACAACAGAAAGGACATGCCAGCCTGAGTTCTCTTTGCCTCTGTCGAGATCATTAATAATTTTGGATCCTGGAACTCTGTGTATAAGGAACAAAGAGGAAACTTGTTCCCTCACTGGCCAACGTGGAACATTCAAAGCAGAGGCCTGTAGTTCGAATGCCCACTGTTGATCTTCCTAAGGAGATCTGATTCTAAAAACAGGTGCAGAAAAGACAATATTTAGTAACTAATGTATTGAAACAGCCAGTGAAGAGCACAGGACATATCATTACCATGAGACCACCAGAAATACCCACTAAACTCTTCCATTTAGAGATTCCATTAGTACTGGTGATTCTATGTCAAAAAATAGTATTTAAAGCTGAAATGACTATTTCCCGGCTTGTTCAGTGAGAGGTAACTGGGTAAATGTGAACTAAAAAGATCGGTTTCTCCTTAACTTTTTTTTAAAGGTCACAAAAGAAGACTGTCAACCTGACAGATGTAACCATGGATTCTTTTACAGAGTTTTTCAAAAGCTCAAAGGCTGCTAAATGTGTCAAATTAATGCATCTCCTCCATGACTGGGTACTTTGATATGAAAGTAATCATGGAAGAGTATTTTTTTTTCTTCTAGAAAATGGCTCTGCAATTTTGAGAAAATAGTTATTCCCACATCTGAATTTTTTTTTTTTTTTTTTTTTTTTTTTTTTGGTAACTGTCATGAAAATGACCCGGGTTAATGGAATCTCCGTTTTCTTCCTAGATTCTCTCAAAAATTCCTTTCAAGTGTCAATCTCAATGAAACGAGGCCAAAATGTTACATAGCTTAGAATTTTGCCTTTTTTTTTTCTATTTAACCACAGTCCCTTGATTATTCTGATTTGTAGATTTTTGGAAGAGTTTAATATTGATCACTCTCTAGCACTGAATAATTTTTAGAAAAAAAACACAGTCTGAGTCTAATTGCCAGACCCATACCACACACACGAAAGCTGTGAATACAAGCTGTGATCACCAATCACGTGTATGTGGCTTTGATTGTATGGGACCCACAATAAGATTAAGATTGTTTTTTCCTTCTTAATTATTCAGAGCTAAGTGTGATGAAAATTAAAACTAAACATATGGATATGATCATGAAGGCTTTTCTAACATAGATGGGTTTTTTTTTGAAGTATGTTTAATGTGCTATAAGCACTAATTCCTTCAAATATCTATTTAAGGCAAGACTTCCTAGAACCTCCTCTAATTTTAAGGGAGTTTATTTTTTTTTTCTTAATTCAGTACCACACAGCAATGCACCAGTTTAAAGTGCAAAACAGTTTCTCTCCCCTTTATTTTCAGCTCCCTGCCAAACCCACTCTGAATATATACAGTTACTTAGTTTGCAGTGGAACTAAGTGGTCAAATTCAGACAGTAACACTTATCATAAATACAAAGAGAATAAAACTAAAAATTAAGAGGTGAATCTTTTACAAGCTGTATGTCTATAATAATCTATGTTATGGTTTATTTGTGACTTAATTCCATTTTCTGTGACAGTGGCAAGAAAGACAGAATAGGTCAGTCAGAGACCGAGAGAACCAGAAAATCTTTTGTGTTTGTCTTTTGAATTTGGTAGCTGACTTTAAAAGCAAATTTAATCTTACATCCTCTCTAACCCTGATATTTGTCTTCCCTTGGAATGTGCTAATGACATGCTAAGGGATAGGTGGCTAGGAAGTATGTTGGGTGACAAGGACAGACCACTTGAGATTGAAAGGTAGTTGCAGGTTTTCATGGCACCAAATGGACAGTCTCCAAATGGTCCTGCCTGTGACTCCAGATGCAGCACTGCAAGTGGAGGACAGACAAGCACTGAGCTCCAAATAGGGAGCCCTGAAGCATCCAGTAGTAGATAGACCTACTACGTGGGATGCAGCTTCTGCCTGCTCAGCACACTCCCCCATTGAGCCCTCAATTGCTCCTTTGGTCCTCTTTCATCTCATATGTTCTCTTTCCCTTGCCCTGGGTATCTCCCATCTGTCTCACTGAGTGCTAGGCCCCAGCTCCTAAATACATTTCCATAGGGTATTTAATCGCCACCTATCTCTCTGAATTGGTGCTTACTCCTTTGGCCACTTAACTTGGATTAGGTGCTCTCCACTTGTACAGGTCCTAGAGGGCTTAGCGACTTTAGGTCTGGAGCTGGCACATCCCAAAACCAGTCCCTTCAGTCATAAGAACCCTGCAGACTGCCGGCCACTTAGATGGGCCAACCAGCTCCCAGCTGGTTTATGTCTGACTAGGTCAGCCCTGCCAGATCTCTGTACTGTAAGGGAAGTTCCAAATGTCAGAGGATCTCTCAGAACTTTTCCCTGTCACTACAGTGTAGGTGTGATGAGTGACTATTCAAAAGTCAAATAAGAGCGCACACTCAAGTGGTTCTTCCTGGCCTCTAACATTTTACAGAAAGTGGAGTGTAGAAGCAAAACCTAAGAATTCAGGTTATCCCGAGTCCCCGCAATACCGCTAGACTGTGGGAACAACCCAAAGGCACGGGAAAGCAATAGGATATTAAATTACAAAATACCAACATTTGCATTGTAACTCCCACTAATCACGAAAGAAAGATATAAGTTGTTTGTTATAAACACCACCAGGTCTTGAGCAAACACCAAGAGCTCACCACAGAGCCGAACCAACCATTCTTCAAATCACAGCTGCTTTCCGAAGCGTTTCCTCGGTATAGCCACAGAGTACATTTTATCACACGTGCTAATAATCCCAGTTATGGCGCCTACATTTTAATCATTTGTTCTGGGCTTGTTTCTCAAACAATTAGCGCTAATGAATGGCCAGAATACCTTGGATCATATATGTCTAATTGCAGTCAAGAGCGGTTCTTGTCTGCATGTACATTTCAATTTACCTCTGGGGATAATGTTTGTTAATTGTATTTCTTTATACGCAAGTGAAGAAAAAGGCAGCTCAGGCAAAAAAGGGACTAAGTGTTCTCCTCTTTCCCTTTGTTCCCACAAGAAGCTAAAGTCACTTCAAGAGGCACTTAATCCCATCATCCGCGGTTACAATTGCCTTGCAGCATCAATCAAAAAGAATCTGAAGTAAAATGATGCAGCTATATTGTGTAATTAAAAGCAATTCAGGTAGTTATTGCTTGGGGCCCTTTATGGCTCCAAATACTTAAAATGGCCCTGCAGGGATCCTAAACACTGTAGAGTTTTAAATTTGGTCAGCAACAATCTCTCCATGGAAAGGAAGGAAGATGCAAAGGAAAAAAAAAAAGAAAGAAAGAAAAAGAAAAAAACCGAACCCAAACAAAAAGCCCACTACCTTCTTCTAGTGCAAATTGTAAAGGAGAAGAAAAGAAGAGGGCTAGCAAAAGTGTGAAGTGCAAAAAACCTGCAACTTGCAGCCACCAAATGAAATAAACACAGAAGGAAAGGAGGAGGAGAAGCAAAACAGATGATGTTTTCCAAATCAAACAGTCCCTGTCCCAATCCAAGTTCTGCACTTAAGAAAGAAATGTGTAATAATATTGGCTGGGTCTCTTCAACATCCAACGGCCGTGTTGGCTCTATAATATAAAAATAAAAGCTTTCTGAAAATTCAAACTTATTAAGAAAATAGAGTAAATTTACGGTGTGTCTAATTCCACAGTTACTTGTAAAGGCAAGATGTGAAAAGTGCTTTTTAAAAGTTGAGCATAGATTTCTAAAGCGATTTACTTAAATCATCTTTTAAAAGATTTTAAAGTGCTAAGACTTTTGGGTGTCTAATTTGGCTTTTAAAGCCAAGAAGAGCTTAACACAATGTTTTCTGCTGTGAACTTTAAAAGAATGAAGAGCCATCATTGACAGAGGTTGGCAACAGGCATAATTCTCTGGTTTTGTTTTTAAGTAGAAGTGTAACTCTTCAACAAATACAAGACTAGATGTTAAAATAACAATATGTGTAACTTTTATCCTCATTTCCCGTTTTATAATGAAAATAGTAAAGAAGGCTTCCTGCTTATTTACAAAAGAATTTCAGGAAAAAGTGCTACACGCATGACTGGGTAAGCTGTGAAATGGTAAGGAATTTTCCAGAAAGACACCAGGTTTCTCCCAGTGCAAGGTGCGATCTGGAAGCAGATGATGAGTGAAAGGGCTCCCGGAACCGAGTGCCCCACAGCAGCTTCGATAAACACGTTCCAAGGTACAAATTAGTAGCAAATGTAACTGCAGCTGAAAACTAGTACATGTGAACATGTCAGGGTCCCATTCCAAGTGAACATTCAAATCATACAATGATTGTCAAGTGAGATATTTACACACAGAATTGCCCTCATTTTCCACATAAATACTGTAGCAACTTAAGTTGGTGCAAATGCTGACAAGTGACAAAGGCAAACGTACAACCTCATACGAGCTACGGATGCAAAACGGTAGAATGGAACAATTATGTTTCTGTCTCTAAGAAAACTAAACTTTAAAAAAAAACCTCTCATTGTAAAACTCTGCCTACCATGCTTTTTCAACTAGATTGATCATAGGGTTAGAGATACTACATACGCTGGGCCTGGCACGGTGGCTCATGCCTATAATCCCAGCACTTTGGGAGGCCGAAACAGGTGGATCACCTGAGGTCAGGAGTTCGAGACCAGTCTGAGCAACATGGCAAAACCCTGTCTCTACTATAAATACTTGAACCCGGGAGGCGGAGGTTGCAGTGAGCCGAGATCATGTCACTGCACTCCAGTCCAGGTGGCAAAGCAGGACTTCCTTCCCCCCCCCCAAAAAAAGAGAGGCTACATATGCTCCAATGGTTTTGTGTTGAGAGGTATTTCCTGAAAGTTTAAACCTATTATTCAGCAGTCAGCCTTCAAGTATCCCCACAAAATCACTAGCCCTCGATGGATGGAGGTTAGGGTCTGCCATGCCGAACTGCCATGTTCTTGTCACTCTTTCCTTCTAGTGGCCTGCTAAGGTGACATATTCCCTGGGAATATGAAGAAGTGGGTGACAGAGGAGTGCCTTCTGGCTTATCTGAGCTTGAGTCCCTGTCTCTCCAACACCACCAAACTTCCTAGAGAATTTATTTCATAACAGCATGGGTGCTTCTTTGCCCCCTTTGTGCCACTGAAGTATCTGTTTTGTGTCCTACAGTTTTTTCCCACTAGCTTTAAGATTCCTATCTGTAAGTACTTCTTTTAGGGAAAGGAAGTGTAAACTTTGACAAAGGACATTTTAGGAATATCCAAAACTTAACTAAGCAAGAAGAAGAAAAATGAATTTATTGATAATGAATTTCAGGCAGAAGTTTGTACTTCAATTTGTCTCCAGTAACAATTTTGAACAGGATTCCCGTCAACACGTGCTTTATAAATACCACATTTCTTTACTTTCGCACCCAGGTCCCTGCACCATCCCTTGTCCCTGATGCTTTCCTGGAATTCTCCAGGGACGGTGCCCATTGCAGGCTGCCAGGAGCAGCCCCACAACTGGGTCCTTCAATTCCTGCCATTGATCCAGCTGTGTGCACACCGTTAAATGCTGCCAGGTCAAGCTGGAGAGCAGGACTTGAAAATTCAGTGCTAATTACTGTGATTACAATCTGTGTCCCAAGCAGCCAAAGCCTCCGGGAAGAGTCTACGGGCGACCTGTCTACGAATCAAAAATCTCAGTTTGAGAGATGCAGAATCTATACATGTCGACTTTCCAGCTCGTTAAGTCATAATATGGGCATCAAGTTGCTAATGATACCTTCTCCTGAATGCATATGAACTAAGGCAAGACTGGCACAGAGAAAATACAAGACAGACGGAGAGGGGAAATGAGTAAGAATCCACGTAGCCACAAAAATATCCAACACCAGATCCTGCAGCGTGATGCTCAGATGGCAATTTTCTTACGATGTCTTGAGACTCGCTGTATCCAAGCCAGCGAGTGAGTGGGCGCTCAAGGAAAGATGCTTACAGGCATCATTGCTCTGCAAGGCACAGGACAGCATTTGTCATGAGACTCTCGAGCCTTTTAGCACACATGCTGATTGTGTATTTATCATTGAGCTCTCAAAGGCAGATTCACTAGAGTCAGAGGAAATGATTTCATAAATATCTCCTACAACACTAAAGAATCATAGAAAAAACTAATGGTAGAGAATGCAAAGATAGAGCTTTCCTGGGCACGTACAAATTTCTCTAAGTTTGAATTATTTGGAAATGAAGAAACAAGACGTATTTATGGCTATTGGGAAGCAGCTAGTTGCTCTGGAGTACACATGGCTCATTTTCCTTTCTTCACCGACTTTGTGCAGATATGATGGTCTTTGTTCAGGTTTTTACAAATACAGTTTTTTGTTTTGTTTTGTTTTGTTTTTTTCTCAAGACGGAGTTTCGTTTTTGTTGCCCAGGCCGGAGGGCAATGGTACGATCTTGGCTCACTGCAACCTCCGCCCCCTGGGTTCAAGCAATTCTCCTGCCTCAGCCTCCCAAGTCGCTGGGATGACAGGCGTGCACCACCATGCTCAGCTAATTTTGTATTTTTAATAGAGATGGGGTTTCACCATGTTGGTTTGGCTGGTCTTGGAACTCCTGACCTTAGGTGATCCACCCACCTCGGCCTCCTAAAGTGCTGGGATTACCGGCGTGAGCCGCCACGCCCGGCCACAAGTACAGTTCTTCAAGGGCATGAAAATTAGAATGGAGGCCGGGCGCGGTGGCTCAAGTTTGTAATCCCAGCACTTTGGGCGGATCACGAGGTCAGGAGTTCGAGACCATCCTGGCTAACACGGTGAAACCCCGTCTCTACTAAAAAATACAAAAAACTAGCCGGGCGAGGTGGCGGGCGCCTGTAGTCCCGGCTACTCGGGAGGCTGAGGCAGGAGAATGGCGTAAACCCGGGAGGCGGAGCTTGCAGTGAGCTGAGATCGGGCCACTGCACTTTAGCCTGGGCGACAGAGCGAGACTCCGTCTCAAAAAAAAAAAAAAGAAAATTAGAATGGAATGAATTGCTCTGAATTATCATGTAGAATCCTAAAGAGATTTCCATACTCACAGTGACATAACAATTCGAGGCTTCCAGAACATGGCCAAAGTATGATTTCAGATCTAAACCATCACAGGGACCCGTCAGCAGTTGGTGGGCGTCCACAGGCTTTCCATGGGCCCATAACAGGGATTCTGGAGGCAGAAAGGCACCTTGGGGGCCACCCTGGCCAGTGTGGTCTTAAAACAGTAGGCAGAACCCGACCCATCGTTTCTGAGCTTGGCCAGAGTCTGCCAACACGTGCTGAATACCACAGAGTCCTCACGAAAATATGACCTAAAATACTTTCCTTTCCTCCCCTCATTTCCTTTCCTCAAGTACTAAGTTCACACGGTGTGTCTAAGTGTGTTTATTTGAAAATGCAACCCCTTTTAAAGGGCTTGACTGTTTCACATTATGAACATTGAAATTAGGAGATAAAAATTTCCATATAAACCCATTTATAAAACACCATTATTGGAGGACTATTTCAGCTTGTTATTGGCTGCTTATTTGACCTAAATAAATTTTTAAAAAGAGATGTGATCCTGTGTTTTAAGATTTTGATAACTTCTAAGAGCAATTTTACTCTTTTTAAGAATTAAATGAAATCACAATGTTAGCCTGGCAAAACACACCAACCCTGAATTTTTTAAATGCCACTGATGTGTATTCCCTGCACTTTTTGAATCCTCATGACAATGTCTGTTAATAGCACGAGAGTCACAGCGGAGTGTCCAACTAGTCAGGGAACGCCGTGTAGTACAGTGACAGATGCAAGACTTGTCCCCCTCCCTCCTTCCAGGTGACTGCCCCCACTCTCATTTCCTTCCTTCTTTTCACAAGAATTTATCGAGCTCCACACCAGGCATCTCTGCCACTCATAAACTGAGTGATCCAGTAAAGTCTAAACTTTTGAATACCTAAGTTTTCGGGGTTTCCGTTTTGTTTTTTACCATGTACAATCAGATTCAAGTCCCCTTGAATCTCTGGGTCTGTTTAGTTTGACACTGACACAAGCTTATTAGCACTGAGTACAAGGCCTTTTCCATGGCTGCACTCAGGTGTGTTGACTGACTGACCAACGGACTGACTTGGTAGCCTCCTACTTGGTTAATTGCAGAGACCATCCAAGTCATCATCTGGGGAAATGTCTCCTTTGTCAGTGGCCAAAAACCCTTCCATTTGATCCATTTCTCAGACAAATTCTAATAACTGTCTGCCCTATACAATGCCATAGCCACCATCTGTCCCCTACAGGCTGAAACACAGCTTACTCGAGAAGACAGCTAAACATAAAATGAACCGAAGATATGTTCTGATCAATACAAATACACAGAAGCCTATCCCAGAAATACTTTTAATCAATTTTATACAACTGATTTGTTCTTTTAAGAAGCCTTTAATTTACTCCATCCCTAATTAAGTTGTTACATGAATCACACAGGTTTCAATATTAAGATAAAGGCAGATATTTCAATCAGGGAATACCCACCATGGTTTAATTAAAGAATTTTTGCATCTCACTTACAGAACATCGCTCCTTAAGTACTGCATGGCATTTATTTAAAATGTCCCGGAGGCAATTAAGCCCTAGATTAACAATAAAATTTTCTTCCTTAACTTCATTCTCAATTACCATGAAGCTCATTTCTCATTGCCTAGGACTTCCTGCACGTGGTACTCAATAAATGTAACTCGCATGTAATTGCATATAAGCCACCGAAATAAGGTTAGAAAAAATTGACGTGCACAGTAGCTAGCCTCTTCTAAAAGTTGGAGGACTTCACTTTGGTGCAGTTTGCCTCCCTTGTCACCTTCAGCTTACAGCCTAGCACATCTGTGTTGGGATGACTCCACTCTGGGTCATGGGACAAACAAGGAACCTGGTGACCAGGACACAATTCCTAACTCTTGACAGTTCTGTTTTTCTTGAGCTCAGGAGGGGAAAGAATAGTGATTAATAACACTCTTGCGCACATGACTCCTCTGGTCTGTGCTTCAAGGAGAAACAACAGGTCATGAGCCCCCGGACTCGCCGGCTCCAAAAATCTTGCCACTTCCCTGGAAAGGAGGTGAGAGGTAAGGAAAGCCTAATAGTGAAGAGCACGGGCTTTGGAACCCGGCACACCTGGAGCTGGTGACACCCTAAGCATGTTACTTAACCTCTTTAAATCCCAGATTCATATTAGCCGTTGGATATAATAATAGGATTGTTGTGAGAAGTCAATGAAAAGATACATGTAAAACCCTTGATGAGACCGGGCTTGGTGGCTCAAGCCTGTAATCCCAGCACTTTGGGAGGCCGAGACGGGCGGATCACGAGGTCAGGAGATCGCGACCATCCTGGCTAACACGGTGAAACCCGGTCTCTACTAAAAAATACAAAAACTAGCTGGGTGTTGTGGCGGGCGCCTTAGTCCCAGCTACTCGGGAGGCTGAGGCAGGAGAATGGCGTGAACCCGGGAGGCGGAGCTTGCAGTGAGCTGAGATCCGGCTACTGCACTCCAGCCTGGGCGACAGAGCGAGATTCCGTCTCAACAAAACAAAACAAAACAAAACAAAACAAAACACCCTTGATGAAGCACCTCGTGCACAGGAAGCCCAACTGATAACGGCGACTATGACTGAGAAGACACTTGCCCCTTCCCCTCTGACCGCCATGAGCTAGACACTTGGGCCTGGAACACTGTGGCAGGTATTTTGCCACATCTAGGAAACACACTTGCAGGGGGACCGGGGAGCTGCTGCTATGTGGGGAGCTGGCCCTGCAGAAAATAAAGATGGATTTGTATCAACTCTCTGATGCCCTCCATATTCCTCAGAACTTAACCCTCAGACAAGTTATATATACATTTGGGCTTATCTGTGAATTTTTAATCAGCACTAAAATAATGTTATGATTATCTATGTATATTAGTCTATATCTAAAAAAGAGACAAAAATCTAATCTAAAGGGCTTTTTTTTGGCTTTCATTTTATTTTGGCATTAGACAATTTTTAGTCAGTATTTCATTGATTCAACAAATAGATACTGGGCACCTAAGCCAGGGTCTGGGAATATGAAAATGAGGACAGAATTCAGCCTTGGGGGAAGCTGAGGTCCAGCGAAGGCAACAGACAAAAAATGTGAACACTGGGTAGAAACCAGTGGCCTGAAGCTTGGTGGGGAGAGGCTCATTCAGCCTAAGAGGGCAGTGGAGAGGGTTCTCAGAGGAATGACAATGAAATCTGGCCTTGGAGGGAGAAGGACAAACTCCAGAGTCAAAGATGCATTATGGGAGCCACAGAGTGAGAAAAACAGGCAGGACCATAAATTTCATCTCCTCGAGTAGCACTACAGATTTTTTTTTTCCTTGAAAATGTCATGCATATTTCTAAGTCTCATCTGTCGATTTCATGAAGGTAGAGGATTCCCAGGCATAAATATCAGCTATTCAAAATACCAAGACAGCGTTCCTCTCCGATGCTGTAGTCTGTCACAGATGGTTAGCAAAACAATGACCCCCATCATCCTAAAATTTTCTGAACCAAAAAAACCTCCTCTTTTGCTCTCCAATGAGAGTTACTTATGCTTTAAAAATTTATCTTAGAAATGTATAGGATAGCAGGGTACGGTGGCTCATATCGGTAATCCCTGCACTTTGGGAGGCTGAGGCGGGCGGATCACCTGAGGTCAGGAGTTTGAGACCACCCTGGCCAACATGGCGAAACCCCACCTCTACTAAAAATACAAAAATTAGCTGGGCATGGTGGTGGGTGCCAGTAATCCCAGCTGCTCAGGAGGCTGAGGCAGGAGAATTGCTTGAACTCAGGAGGCAGAGGTTGCAATGAGCTGAGATCGCGCTACTGTACTCCAGCCTGGATGACAGAGTGAGATTCCATCTCACAAAAAAGAAAAAGAAAAAGAAAAAGAAATGTATAGGATGTAGTAATGCTGTTTCAAACAGACAATAGTCTTCCTTTAAGAAGATCCTTCCTGGCCGGGCGCGGTGGCTCAAGCCTGTAATCCCAGCACTTTGGGAGGCCAAGACGGGTGGATCACGAGGTCAGGAAATCGAGACCATCCTGGCTAACACGGTGAAACCCCGTCTCTACTAAAAAATACAAAAAACTAGCCGGGCGTGGTGGCGGGCGCCTGTAGTCCCAGCTACTCGGGAGGCTGAGGCAGGAGAATGGTGTGAACGCGGGAGGCAGAGCTTGCAGTGAGCTGAGATCCGGCCACTGCACTCCAGCCTGGGCGACAGAGAGAGACTCCGTCTCAAAAAAAAAAAAAAAAAAAAAAAAAAAAGATCTTTCCTTTAAAATCAGAATTGTGTTGAAAAGAGATATAGGACTATATTTTATATTAACTGAAATTGATGAGAAGCATGATTTAGGGATCTACAATGTACCAGGCATACTGTGTCTGTCTAAGATATAGTATGCTAAGATAAAAGGCACCAAGTCTTGCACAAACAAACCTATATCTCAATGGTAGATTTTTTTCTTTTTAACATTTATTAAATCCCTTATTTACATTATCTCACTTAATCCTTTAGACAGTCCTTTGAAGTAGGTACTATTATTGCTGCCTGTTTTATATATGGAAACACAGGTTTATTTTAATCTGTAATTTAAAATTTTTAAACAGGCAGCTATTGACAATATTATACCACATTTCACAATTGTACAATTAATATCAGTTTTCTCAGGGCGCTGCACAAGCCAGAGCCTATTAACTCACATTTATATTAACCAGAGAAACTTCACTCTTTAAAGAGAGAGAGAAAAAAAAAAAAGCCTGGGTGTGGTGGCTCACACCTATAATCCCAGCACTTTGGAAGGCTGAAGTGGGAGGATTACTTGAGTCCAGGAGTTTGAGACCAGCCTGAGTAATACAGCAAAGACCCCATCTCTACAAAAAAATTTAAAAATTAGCTGGGTGCAGTGGTGCCCGCCTGTGGTCCTAACTACTCAGGAAGCTGAGGCGGGAGGATGGCTTGAGCCCAGGAGTTTGAGGCTGCAGTAAGCTATGATCACACCACTGCACTTCAGTTTGGGTGACAGAGCGAGATTCTGCCACTAAAAACAAACACGCAAACAAACAACAACAACAACAACAACAAAACAGATTCAGGCAAAGACAGAGTGAGAATATCTTTTTTTCCCTTCAAAATCATCTCAATTTGTGACAGCTTAGAGCAGCACTCAGCAAACTTTTGACTGAAAAGGCCAGATAGTAAACACTGCAGACTTTGTGGGCTGAGAGACAAATGGGAAGATGTTATATATGTGCTGGTATAGCAAGTGAGAATACAAATTTGCACAAATTTTTTTATTGATAAAATTCAAAATAAAATTGGGTAGATTTTATAGTAATATAGTTCTACTATATTTTATAGTAAACTTCTATAGTAATATAGTTCCGCTTGTGAGAAGAATGGAAATCTTTTGGGGTGAACAGCATTTTGCTTAACTGGGGTTCAAAGGTAATGTTCCCTATCATCAAATCATTCATCTGGAAAACTCATTCTTAGGTAGAAGGCTGTACAAAAATGGGTGGTACATGGGATTTAGTTCATGGCCTCTGCTTTAGAATGTATGTCTATGAGTGTAGCCTGGACAAATAAATGTGTAGGTCCTGATCTAAGTTACAGGGCAAAATGGTTAGGACTGAAGGCCTCAGCTATCAAATCCCAGTCCCGTGTATGGGCCCCGGTTATTATTCAGAGACATCAGTAGGTAGAAAGCTTTCAGGGCTCCCTAACTTGGGAGGTTTGAAGTCGTTGCCACACCTACTAGTTTGCACTAAAGGAAAGTCAGTTTGGTGTGAATTACAATGGCCAGCGTTCCATTCTCCTCCGTTTTTTTTTTTTTTTAAATCTCAATTTCTCTTACTTTTCTTATTCCCCCTATGCTGATGCCAATCAATTTCTTTTGGGAAAGTTTTAACAGATCGGTTTTATGTTTTGAAGTACAGCAAGTATTTCATCCTCTCTTTAAAATACAAAACCCAGAAACCCAGGCTTTTGAGGGCTCTCTGCTCTTTGTGTGATCACAGGGGAGGGGAAGAGAGAGGAATGAGGTGAGGAGGGAGGTTATTGGCTCACAAAAGTCCAGACAGTATTTGACTAAAAAAATGCAGAGCAGGGGAGCAGGGCAGAAGAAATGAATCAGAAATCCCACTAACAGAGAAAGGTTATTTTTCTTCTGAAAGATTAAGGATCATAGGTTTTCATGCTTACTCAGATGGAACAAGAAAAGATTTTAACCTCTGCCTCATTCAGTTTGGGTCTGAACAAAATAAAAGTCGAGCACATTCAAAACATCCATTAGAACTTTCCTCTGTCCTTAAGATGGTGAGACAACATCTGGTGAAAGATTCGGGGTTACGCTGCAGTCACTAATAGTCACGGGACAGAAAAGCTGAAAGCCCACCAAAAAACAGACAGGGAGACGGAAGCTGCACTGCTCCCCATCTTTCATACAGACAGATATTCTACGTGAAGCGTCCTTGCAATTGCGAATTAAAATTGAGTTTAGCATCAAGCAGGACACACTAATTCCAGTTGTTCAGAAGGAACGAAGACGTACGCATGGCTATTTTATAAGTGTCCAGAGGAGCACGGGCTGTTTCTTTTGAGGGAAGGAACCATATTTTCCAAATTAGTCCAAGGGGTAGTTGATGGGCGGAATGCCCATTTATCTACTTCGATAATGACCTGGTGTTCCTGATGACTAATAATGCCTTCAGGAAGTAGTTAAACACCACTATGTTGTATACTGGTGGTGCACAAGATAAAAAGCAAGGGAAATAGGCAAATGAGGAGAAAGAGGAAGTTCAGGCAATAATTTTGACAATAAAGTGGAAAAAGTTTTAAGCATTCAAATTACGGCGGGTTCATTCCAGCCTTAGCAGCCCTCTCTGTCTACAGGGACAATTTTGGACAAGTCTGTTAATTTCCTTGGTAGAGTCAATTTCCTAGTAATTACAGTTTGTTTTTTTTTTTAAAGTTCTGTTCTCTACCCATCTCTACTATATATTACATTACTGGGAGCATGAGCTCTTAAAAGTTAATATAAATCTCTGATCACAATAACAAGGCTGAACGGGGAGTAATCTTTGAGGAGGAAAAACAAAGACAAATAACTGATTTCGAGAGCCATGATTTTAGGAAGTACTCTTCCTGCTGACTCCAGCACTATACTCGACACGTAACAGATGCTAAATAAATATATACATGAATAAATAAATAAGTGCAAAAGCCAATTGTCTTCAAATTAGCTTCATACAAATTCCCTTTCCTTAATCATACAGTATCATTAATAATGACTTGTAAAGCATTTTAAAAATTAGAAAAGCAAGTAGAATTACCTATTTACTATTTACCTACAAACCAATGTGCTGTTAATCATTCAAATGAAAAACACTGACACATAAGTTTCAAAGAAAGCTGATGTATTTTTAAATATCTTTGGGTCAAGTATAAAGTTATCCTGTCGAGACTGATGGGCAGGGAAAAGGTAATGAATGCCTCTTATATTACAGCACAGTATTTTCATATCTTATTTTCATATCTTCACTCGATTTTTAAGCTGTCAAGATATTTATAACACCTTGAGTTAATAGGTATGTTCCCTGAGATCAGAAACGCTACAGGTTTTAAAACTCATTTAAAATAGCAAAATTATAAAATAATGACCCATTATCATAATCCCCCTATCCACATAGCTTAAGACACACAGGAAACTGATTTCTCTCTGAAATCAAAGAAAGAAAAACACCTTTAAAATAGGCCAGGCAGGTTGGACGCGGTGGCTCACGCCTGTAATCCCAGCACTTTGGGAGGCCAAGGTGGATGGATCACGAGATCAGGAGATCGAGACTATCCTGGCTAACACGGTGAAACCCCATCTCCACTAAAATGCAAAAATTAGCCGGGCACGGTGGCGGGCGCCTGTAGTCCCAGCTACTCGGGAGGCTGAGGCAGGAGAACGGTGTGAACCTGGGAGGTGGAGCCGAGATCGTGCCACTGCACTCCAGCCTGGGCAACAGAGCAAGACTCTGTCTCAAAAATAAATAAATAAATAATAAAAAATAAAATAGGCCAGGCACAGTGACTCACACCTGTAATCCCAGCACTTTAAGAGGCTAAGGAGGGAGGATCACCTGAGCCTAGGAGTTTGAGACCAGCTGGGCATCACAGTGAGACCCCATCTCTACAAAAAATACAAAACTTAGCCGGGTGTGGTGGGATGTGCCTGTGGTCCCAGCTACTTGGCTGGGGACGGGAGGGCTGAGGTGGAGGATTGATGGCTTTGGGCCTGGGGAGGTTGAGGCTGCAGTGAATCGTGTTTATGCCACTGCACTCCAGCATAGGTGACAAGGTAAGACCCTGTCTCAAAAAAACAAACAAACAAACAAAACAAAACAAAAAAAACCCTGCCATATAATGCTGAAATGTCTAAAATACTTTGGTGTGGAAAATCAGTAGTCTTTATAGAACATAATGCATCCAGAAAAAAAGGAAACAGTAAGAAAGAAAGGAAAAAGAAAAAACAAACACAGCCCCAAGGAAAACGAAGCCCCAGCAGAATGTGCTGCAGCCATCCCAAGCCCCTGGTACTATTCGTGCAGGGATGCCTGCATGCCCTGTGCTCCAAAGTGTGTCACCACATCAGCCTCCAGGGGAGAAGCAATTAAACGACAGCTCTCACTGCAGAACTGAAGCCCAGTTCCTGAGGTACGAAAGCTAAGTAAAACCATTCTGGTGTGAAGTGTGTTATTCAGTTTACTTGTTAGCTAGAACCAAAGAGGTTAAAATTGAGAACACAGGATTCTTCACATCAGGAGATGTCTGAGGCCCTTCCTTCCTCCCTCCCTCCCCATCCAGGGTTCCACTGTCCATGTGGCCATAGCACGTCCATGAGAGTCATCCTGCTAACACCTATCTACCCTCGGCCTCTGTCTGCTCAGACTTTGAAACTAATGTATGGCCTTCCTTATCACCTAGCACAGCATAAATGGTGGCCAATGTCTCTGTTCTGCTGGTGAAATCATCAGTAAGTTTTATTTCAGTGCTTTGAGGTATTCTTTGGCCTTTTTTAAAAAAAATATAAGCGGCTACAATCTTATTTTCTTTATTTTTGTAGAGACATGAGTCTTGCTATGTTACTTAGGCTGGTCTCAAACTCCTGGTCTCAAGTAATCCTCCCGCCTTGGCCTCCCAAAGTGCTGGGATTACAGGTATGAGCCCCTGGGCTCAGCCACTTTTTTTTTTTTTTTAAAGCAGGCTAAATAGACATATAATCTGCAACTAGGCTTTGTGCTTTAGTAAAGAAACAAAAGTCATTTCAACTTTTAAAGAAGGCTTTGCTACTTCAATTTTGACTATACAACTTTTCTGTCCATGTTTATTTTTCTTTATACAGAGCCATCTGCCAATATCTGGCCTATATTAACAAAGTACAACAAAACCAGGACCCCTCCTCTCCTTGCCAAGCCCCCATTCGTTTTTTTGAAACAGAGTCTCGCTCTGTCACCCAGGCTGGAGCGCAGTGGAGAATCTCGGCTCACTGCAACCTCCGCCCCCGGGGTTCAAGTGATTCTCCTGCCTCAGCCTCATGAGTTGCTTGGACTACAGGCATCTGCCACCGTGCCTGGCTAATTTTTGTATTTTTAGTAGAGATGGGGTTTCACCATGTTGCCAGGCTGGTCTTGAACTCCTGACCTCAGGTGATCCACCTGCCTCGGGCTCCCAAAGTGCTAGGATTACAGGCTTAGCCACCGCGCCCGGCCCAAGTCCCCACTCTTTAGGGGAAAGAATGGGGAGGCTGCTCTGTGTGTTTAGCAGGATGGTCGGCACTGCCTCTGGGGCTCCCTCCCCAGTCCTGTGTCCATGCTCCTCCCGCCAAGGCCCCAGGGGTGGTCCTCTGGCCTTCAGCTCCTATCATCTTGGGCTGCTCTGCTGCTCTCTGAGCCTCCGGAGTCCTTTGCTCAGAGACTCCACTGTCCCCAGACTCATCCCATCTCTATACCCGAGGGAGCCACCTTGCCCCTTCTCTTGCCCTGGCATGGCCCGTCTTGAGGAAAGCTGGAAGGGTAAATGCTGCCAGGAGCCGTCCTGGGTTCTTACTAAGAGGCCAGTCAACCAGGACACCCAAAGCTTTCTGCTCTCCCTACAACTTGCTCCAGCCTCCTGGGCAGTGCTGGGCTGCCCCCACCAGCGTGCTGCGCCTCCCCTGGGCTTGACAGGTCCTCAGTGCATTTGCAGGCTGCGGTGGTGATTGGTTCTGCCACACGTGCTAGTGAAGTTTAAAAGGAAGATCCAGATACCAAAGGAGTACATGGATGCAGAAAAGTGAGGCCTCAGCTGCCTAACCAAGAGGCTGGTTTCCTGAGTGTCCTGGGTGTACCTTGAGATCCATGGCCACTGTGACAAGGCCTTGGAAAGATGAGCAGCTCCAACAGCAGCCAGTCATCCTCCAGCCGGCAACTGGGTCACAGGACTGGCCACGCTGACGGGGGGGCCAAGGGTAGTGGAGGCACCAGCCATGCTGATGTGGGACCAACAGTGGTGGGAGCACGGGCAATGCTGATGAGGGACCGATGGAGGTGGGGACACAGGCAACGCTGATGAGGGACCAACGGTGGCGGGTGCACCAGCCACGCCGACACAGTACCAATAGTGGCAGAGGCACTGGCCACGCTGATGCGGTGCCAAGGTTGGCGGGGGCATGGGCTACAGTGCCACAGGGCCAACGGTGGCCGGGGGTAGTGGCACCGGGGAGTCAGGAGAAGGAGACACGCGGAATACTCAAGTGCAGGCTGAAAGTGGTCCAGGATTCCATCTTCCTCTTTCTCCTTTAGTCCTAAACTTTATCAGTAGAAGACCATCATTTGCTAATTGACAGAGAAAGGAAAATGTTTTCAGTGACTGCCAAGTGCCTTGTCAACAGGCTGCTGGCCGGCTGCACTTTCCGCAGTCCCCTCTGGAGGGTGGAGGGCAGTGATGATGAATCTCTGGCCTCTCTTTCCCGCCTCCCATTTACACACATTTCTAAAGCCCACCAAACCCCTAAGATATTTAGCCCGAAGCAGATCCAAAGGCACACATCGTACTGACCAGATGAAACCACGCTCAGAGATACATTTACCTCTGGCTGCCACCACCTCCAACCACCATTCCCTATGTCTTTTCCTTCAGCATAGCTGACACTCAAGCAGAATGAGTGACAAAGGAGCCCGATCGAAAGGGCTGCTGAAGGAAGGTTTGGAGGGCCTTTGGCTCAGATCACATGTACATTATCTCCATATAAAAGGCCAAGTACATTTGTTGGTCACCGACAATGTGTCAGGCATATGACAGCACAAAGACACTCTCTCCCCTCTTTAGGCCTCACACTTTTAAAAGACAAGAGAAACAGTCCAGATCATTCTTTTCAGTACTATTTGTTTCCAGCTGAAGATGAGATCTTTTAATGCAGCCCTTCATCCTGATCTCCAGGAAGGAGACAACTGGATGGCTCTGGCCATTCTGCTTTCTCTGGTTCTCACAGCAAGGGCCTGCAGAAATTCTAGAACACAATTATGAGGAAAGAAGCTCTCAGCATTCCAAAGCAGAAGGAACAACTATCTTGAATATGCCGAAAATTGCTGTCTTTAAGGTATTAAGGACCCAGTTTATATATACTGCGGTGGGGCTGGGCATGGTGGCTTACGCCTCTAATCCCAGAAGTTTGGGAGGCTGAGGTGGGAGGCTCATTTGAGCCCAGGAGTTTGAGACCAGCCTGGGCAACATAATGAGACTCCATCTCTACAAAAACAAAACAAAACAAAACAAAAACACACAACAGCCGGGCATGGTGGTGCAAAACTGTGGTCCCAGCTACCTGTGAGGACTGCTTGAGCCCCGGAGGCTGAGGCTGCAGTGAGGCGTGATTGCACCACTGCACTTCAGCCTGGGTAACACAATGAGACCCTGTCTCTATTAAAAAAAAAAAAAAGAAAGAAAAGAAGTTGGCTCACACCTGTAATCCCAGCACTTTGGGAGGCCAAGGGAGGCAGATCACAAGGTCAGGAGATCGAGACCATCCTGGCTAACACAGTGAAATCCTGTCTCTACTAAAAATACAAAAAATTAGCTAGATGTGGTGGTAGTGCCTGTAGTCTCTGCTACTCAGGAGCTGAGGCAGGAGAATCGCTTGGACCCAGGAGGCAGAGGTTGCAGTGAGCTGAGATCGTGCCACTGCACTCCAGCCTGGGTGAGAGAGCAAGACTGCACCTCAAAAAAAAAAAAAAAAAAAAGAAAAGAAAAGAAAACATATGTATGTTAAGTATTAATAAGTACCCAGTTGATATTTATTGGGGGAGGGGGCCAGTATGGTGGCTCACACCTGTAATTCCCCCACCGAAACAGAGCTTTGGGGAATACCCTCACAAAACTCATTAAAAGAAATATAATGGGATCTGTAATATTAATACTAATATTGTCTTTATTTTTATTTATTTTTTGAGACAGTTTTGCTCTGTCACCTAGGCTGATGTGCAGTGGTGTGATCTCCACTCACTGCAACCTCCACCTTCCAGGGTTCACACCATTCTCCTGCCTCAGCCTTCCAAGTAGCTGGGACTACAGGTACCCGCCACTACGCCCGGCTAATTTTTTGTATTTTTAGTAGAGACGGGGTTTCACCCTGTTAGCCAGGATGGTCTCGATCTCCTGACCTCGTGATCTGCCCGCCTCGACCTCCCAAAGTGCTAGTATCACAGGCGTGAGCCACAGCGCCCGGCCCTTTTTTTTTTTTTTTTTTTTTTTGAGATGAAGTCTCACTTTGTTGCCCAAGCTGGAGTGCAGTGGCATCATCTTGGCCCATTGCAACCTCTGCCTCCTGGGTTCAAGTGATTCTCCTGCCTCAGCCTCCCGAGTAGCTGGGATTACAGGCGCGTGACACCACTCCTGTCTAATTTTTGAACTTTTAGTAGAAATGGGGTTTCACCAAGTTGTCCAGGCTGGTCTCGAACTCCTGACCTCAGGTGATCTGCCCGCCTCAGCCTCCCAAAATGCTGGGATTACAGGCATGAGTCACGATGCCCAGCCAAAACCAGGTTCTGAATGTACATCCCTACACTCTTTTTTGGGGGGAAAAAGCAAGTGGTAACCAGGTAACTTCCCTGGCCCTCAGCATGCATGAAGGAAATGAGAATGTAGGTGCCTGAGGCCCTATAGACACCACTGCCTTAGGGATTAATGGGAGCGGGAGGGGCGCTCATGGGGGATGCACTGAGGGCCAGGCCTGTGCCAGCCGCTTTACCTTATTCAGAGTTTAATTCTCACACCGACCCCTGAGCTGCTGGCTCTTCCCTTTTCAGGGGAGGAAAAGTAAACGACAGCCTGTGTCCTTTCTATGACACCACTCTGCCTCCATGGATCTCTCCAGTTCTAAGTCTCGGGAAATCTATCAATCACACAACTTCAGTTAGCATTCCAAGAACTAGGGGAAGGCCCGAGTAATCTATTCAAAGACATGCTTCAGAAAGAACACACCACCCCCACAGAGAGTTAAAGCTGATTATTAAGAAGCAGGATACTTAGGTGTTTCCGCTATTTACATAATCATTGTAAATATAAGTAATAGACTAATTACATTGATAATTATGACAATGAGCCTGGCATGGAGGAAGAGTTTAATAAACAATATTTGACGAATGAAAGAGTTCATCCTTGAGTTCTTAATCTCGAAACATTACCAAAAAGAACAAATGAGAAGTCTAACATCTTATTAATTTGAAAATAATAATTTAAGAAAATTCTTATGATTGGCTATTAAACTTTTAGCAGAACAGTAGTAATTATCATAAAACATACTCTAAAATTAATTCTGAAATCTTGCCTTAATGTGTTTACACAAACATATTAGATGTATACATTCATGAAAATAAACCCATCTACATTCAATTGAAAAACAGATGCTTCAACTGGAGAAAAAGGGATTTTATCTATCCATACCCAAAGCTATTTTAAATTAGGACTTTTAACCTGTTGCCCTCGTGCGCATGTGCAGTAGCTGGATTAACAGGACAGAAAGCAACAGCCCAAGAACTGACCCTCCTGCATCAAATGAGTAAACCAAAAAGGAAAGGGGATTTACGCAAACACCACAATGCCTCCCTGGGAGCCGTTCCAGTCCATCAGAACGAAATCCACCCTTTCAGCGGCATGGAAATGTATGGATACTGAATAGACCTTGCATTTACAATAAATAAACATTACATACATTTTCCAAAATGAGTTTATAAAATACAACAGGTATGGGACTCAGTTTAACTAAGCACTTTAGATATATCCTAACACCAAATCAGCTAACATTTCCCACTGAGTTTCTACAGCATAGTACTAGAATGTCCCTTCATCTCTCTGATGTCCTCTCCACAAATAAGAAAGCTGGTCAATAAAAGAAAACAGACAACAATAGAATCCACTTTTCTACCTGATCCTGACCATCCTGGGGCCAATCTTCAACTTTCCCACAACGGCTCCAGTGAAAGCTTACATCGCCAGCCCTCACTTTTCCTTTCCTTTTGTTCCCCTTGGGAGCAGTTCCTGAAACTTACCCAAGCTGTGAGCTTCTGAGTAAGAGGCAGGTCCAGAACCTTAAAAAAAACCCATGGTATTACCATAGTAAATCACCATCTTACTGTTCGGTCGTCTCTTCTTTTACATCAAGATTTGTTTTCTGCCAGCAACCTGAGAGCGGGCTCTTTCCTAAGCCGAGATCCCAGATCACGGTCATGTGTAGAGGCCAGCCTTGCTTGTCAAGTCTTAGAGAGCTGTCTGCAGTGCGTGCCTCTTCCCCATAGCCAAGTAGGCCCGAGAAATGCTAATACTCAGCAGGACGCATCAAGAACTTTCAGCCTCAGCAATGGCTAAGAAGAAAGTATCACAAATTGACTGAAATTATCTATAGCACAAAAGAAAAGAGAAGGAATTAATCAAAGTCTCTCTCTTAATGCAATGCTTGATTGAACTACCCCAATCCCTTTTTAAATAGGACACTGGTGGCAAGTGACCCCAACGACACGCCCTAGAGAGGTACACAAGGAACACTTGTTCCATTTTTTTCTTTTATGACCTCATTAAGGAGGATTTTGAAGATTGTCCCTGAATATAAGAACAAAGTGTCCTAAGACATCTCTAACTTTTTATGTCTTTAGCCTTTTGCTGCTGCAATGGCCTTTGCGTCTGTAACTCGGTGCGTTCTGCTTGCGCTCACCTCCCCACCCAAACAAGAACTGAGTGAGAAGTCTGCACGAAAACAATCACAGCTGTACCCTCTAAACGCAGAGATGAGCTGGTTTCTTACACCAGAAAGTTTTGCCAAGACCAACTTGGGATCCATTCTTTTTTTTTTCATCTTCTCCAAGTCGGAGCTGCCATTAATTAGCTCTGGGGGCTGTTTCCAGGCTCTTATCAAGGGAGGGTGCCGGCTGCCAACCCTGCCTGGCGTGAAAATACTCCACCGCCAGGAACATTTTCCTCAAAGTGTTTGTTGATTCCGCGCTTCGGTTTAATATGGAAGATTATATTTTACAATCAGAAACAAACAAACAGATTTATAACCGAAGGCTTGAAAGGCAAACAGGGGAAAATCAAGCGAAAGACTGAGCCTAAATGCAGTATTTTTATTGACTTCTTAGAAACCAAATAACCTGGCATATTAGTGTGTGCATTCTGCAACAGACATTCAGCCCCATTGTACTACTTAGAAGAGAATAAAAAGAAACCCTACTGTTTGAAACCCAGCGGAACATCCCCACAACAGGGCACAACTGTTCCCTCATGCATGAATGGGAAGGAGATGAAAGAAAAGATGGACTTCTGAGGTACAGCAAAAAACAAAGACAACAAAAGTGCTGACCATGAGGGAATGACACAACTCATTGCAGCGCAAAGGATAAGAGAAAGGAGCTCAGACAATGGTGAGGACAGCCAAGTGACACGGAGGAGAATTGAAAAATCTACACAAGTGTCTTTTCTCTCCGCCCTTGATGAAAAACAATTAAATGTTGGTACATCTGTCACAGAAAAGATCACTGAAACCTGTAACCATCATGATGAATGGTAACTTACCTACCCAAACTGGAACTCTCCAGTTAAACTTTGTCACCTCTGTTTCTTACCTACCCTTACTAAAATGAAAAGTTTTCATTTCTGTGACAATTTGCCACATCTGAATATGCTGTAACAAATTCTTATACGGAGACTAAGAGGCACTGAAGGTGCCCGTGTACCCATGGATGGGAACATGGATACGAAGGTTTAAAACACTCCACGGAGAACATGGGCCTCAAGAAATTTCCGGAGAGAAACTACAGATTTTCCTCTTGACTTGCATTACGATTACAGCCCTATTTCATCTGAATTTCAGATTGGTTTTCCATCTAGCAGCAGCTCCAACATTCTGGCTTTAAGAGTCGTTGCTCTCAAACCCTACTGCCAAGAAGATATTGTTTGTAAACATTTAATAAGAAGGAAGAAAGCTCATGATTTAATGCTACTTTTAGGTAAATGCAGTCATTGGTATGTGATGGCAATAATTACCTTTTGATGTTTCTGTTTTTCTTAAACAGAGCACACCTGTCCACACTTCACTAACGTTGAGCCCTGCTAATGAAGTGTTCACTGAGAAAATCCCATCTACCATATATATGAAAAACCCACCATATGAAATCCCCACTAGATGTTTATTGCTCCGGAAGTCCACCAGCCTGGGAAAGTCACACAGTGTTTTAAAGCCAGCTCCTGGGCCTTATTCCTGGCTTGATAACGTGCAGCCCTGCACAACAGCCAAAAAGCAGTTATTGACCCTGTCAGAACGCCTGATTAATGGATAAACGCTGTAATTGATTAGCAGAGAAGTGTGAATTAAAACAGGGCATGGCATCAATAACCAGCCTCTGACAACAGCAGTTGACGTAAAATGTAAAACAAGAGCCTGCGGCTATATCTCATCAAAGGCACACTTTTCTTAAAACAGGGGAGAAAGGGGGAAGTAAGCAGGCCTAGTGTCCTGTCCTCTTGGTAATGATGCTGTGTGAAGCCACCAGCAAACGGCATGGGAACTCAGTCGTCAGTCCAGCTTCATGTATCAAGCGGTGCAAAGCAGTTAAACATTTCTATTGTTCTGGGACTTAAAACAAAAGCATAGAAGAAGTCCTATTCTCTCTTCATTTTTTCACTGGGAACTCTCCAAGTATAACCTCAAAGAAAAGTGAATTCTGCCTGATTCAGTGCTCCTGGAGAGGTAGGAGGCACAGCTCACTGGAATATTGCTTCTAAGTGAAAAATGCATTCATTCATTCACTCATTCATTCATTCATCCAGCATCTGGTATGAACCAGTGACTCTTCTGGGTTGGAGAGTACAAAGATGGATAAGGTTGGCGGCAGGCTGAGTTGATGCAGACCCACTCCTGCTGAAATTACACACAGCTATTGGAAAATCTAAAGCAACTTTAAAAAAAAAAAAAAGAGGTTTAATGTGTAGCTCAGCTTGATAGAAAGAGGAAAGTGCCAGAAACAAAGCAGAATCTCCAGGCTGGGAGGAAACCTCCAGCTGATGTATCCACCGAGGGCTGTCAGCCCTTGAAACAATAAGTAGGGGTCAGAGTGTCAACACCCCTGGGGACAGAAGACACCAGCCAGGCCTGTGTAAGATGAGGGGGAAACTGGACCAAACCGGACCCCTTAAGAAGCTACCCAGTCCATGAAAAGGGAACTGGAAGAACCATGCTCACCAAAGAAATAGCAAGGAGGCCTGAGGTCTGGCTTGAGCTCTAAAAAGTAACCGAAAGCTTTTGTGTGAATCATCAGAATCAGGAGCCTGTGCTAAGAGCAAATGTAGGGATTAAGTTGACACCACCCAGTTGGGTTGGAAATCACAAACAGAGAAATTAAAAATTAAAACTTGTTCAAGACCTTAAAATAACTGAGCCTTGGTTTGCAGAAGAAAAAGGCAAAGCAGTGCTCCAGAAATGTATCCACAATCCAGGGCACAGGGACTCCCAGAGGCAAAAACAACCCCTACTGAAGATGAGCTCACAATAAAAAATTCCAACCAGGCCAGGAACGAACCTACCATGCCAAGGGTCTGCAAGTACAACATGAGGGCCAATTGGTACCTGGGAACTAGAAATAAGTGAAAACCTAAAAAAGAATCTGATATATATTTTTAGGGCTATTAAAGTGATACAAGAAGGAACAGTAACCATTGAAAGAAAAGGACATGATTGAAAATAAAAATTAATTTGAAAGAGAATCAAATAGCAGATTTAGAAGGACAAGAACAGAGTCACTGAAATAATAAGTAAATTAGTAGATTATATATGGCCAATAAAAGAATTACGGGCCGGGAGTCATGGCTCACACCTGTAATCCCAGCACTTTGGGAAGCCGAGGCAGGCGGATCACTTGCGGTCAGGAGTTCAAGATCAGCCTAGCTAACATGGTGAAACCCCGCCTCTACTAAAAATACAGAAGATTAGCAAGGCGTGGTAGTGGGCTCCTGTAATCCCAGCTACTCAGGAGGCTGAGGCAGGAGAATCGCTTGAACCCAGGAGGCGGAGGTTGCAGTGGGCAGATATCGCATCATTGCACTCCAGCCTGGGCGACAAGAGTGAAACTCCATCTCAAAAAAAAAAAAAAAGAATTAGGGAACTACAGAATGGATGCAGGGAAATCATACAGAACATGGCACAGAGAGGTAGGAGATGGAAGACGTTAAGAAACCAGGGAACATGAGACCTTACAACAAATGCTAAAGAGAGAATAGAAAGAATGAGGACTTACGACTGAGATGTTTTCAGAATGGAAAGCAGCATTTAAATTATCAGACTGAACAGCATAGTCAGGAGCCAGATAAACAATCACAAATCAACACCTAACACATAATAGCGAAGCTTTAGAACACACAGAGAGAAAAGACAGATTACCCGTGAAAAAAGAACAATTTTTCTGCACAGTAGAATGTTACTAAGCAGCAAAATCAACCCAAAATTAATGGAATAGTGTTTCAAAGTATTGAGTAAAACAAGAGCCTGCGGCTATTGAGAGAATATAGCTTTTAGCCTTGAACGCAACTAAGTATTGAGAGAATATAGCTTTTAGCCTTGAACGCAACTAAGCAATCATTCAAGAGGATGGGCAAAATAAACACGTTCTCAAGAAAAAGGCTGAAGAAAGTTACTATTGTTAGACCTTTACTGAGAGAAGTGACCAATGCTATATTTCAGGATAAAAGACTCAATCCAAAAGAAAACAGTGGAATCCAAAGGAGCAATGGTGAGCAGAGAGGCTCTAAACATGTAAGTAAATCTAAATAAGCCAGCAATATCAATCATAATGTTGTCTCATTTAAAACAAAGTATTAAAAAAAAAAAACAACCAAAAAGTTAAGTACTAGACTCTGGTAACATGCTACACAGGTAACACGAAAGACTGGGAGTGAATATCAGAGCCAAAATATTCCGAGACATTTTGATCAGAAGGAGAGCAAAGATATATCCATTAGCTTTAGACTCAAATAAAATATGCATATTAAATTATAAATGTAATCACAAAAAAAAACCAGAATGTATACTTTCCAAATCAATAGGAAGAAATAAACAAAGTAGAATAAATAAGAAAACTATAATAAAATAAAATAATAAAACTAAAAAAATAAAATAGGCCGGGTGTGGTGGCTCAAGCCTGTAATCCCAGCACTTTGGGAGGCCGAGGCAGGCGGATCACGAGGTCAGGAGATTGAGACCATCCTGGCTAACACGGTGAAAACCCGTCTCTACTAAAAATACAAAAAAAAATTAGCCGGGCGTGGTGGCGGGCAACTGTAGTCCCAGCTACTCGGGAGGCTGAGGCAGGAGAATGGCGTGAACCCAGCAGGTGGAGGCTGCAGTGAGCTGAGATCGCGCCACTGCACTCCAGCCTGGGCGACAGAGTGAGACTCCATCTCAAAAAAATAAATAAATAAATAAAAAATAAATAAAATAAAGAGAACTAAGTACAATGAAAAGCAAAAAAAGAGGGGAAATACAAATAAGTAAACAGCACAGTATATAAAATTAGTAAAATATGGTAGTAAAACCAAATTTGATTACATTAGCAATCATAACAAATGTGAACAGATTAAATATCCCTGCTAAAAGACCAAGATTAAATTTAAAGAAAAAAAAAGTTTCAATTAAATACTATTTATAAAAGATACACCTAAAACAGAAGGACACAGAATGGTTGAAAGTAAAAAATAAAAAGGTGATCAAAATAAAAAGATATTGTCAAGCCGGGTGCAGTGGCTCATGCCTGTAATCCCAGCACTTTGTGGGGCTGAGGTGGGTGGATTGCCTGAGGTCAGGTGTTCAAGACCAGCCTGGCCAACATAGTGAAACCCCATCTCTACTAAAAATACAAAGAATTAGTTGGGTGTGGTGGCGGGCACCTGTAATCCCAGCTATTAGGGAGGGTGAGGCAGGAGACTCGCTTGAACCCGGGAGGCAGAGGTTGCAGTGAGCCGAGATAGCACCATTGCACTCCAGCCTGGGCAACAAGAGCGAAACTCCATCTCCAAAAAATATACATATACACACATATATATATATAGAGAGAGAGAGAGAGAGAGAGTCAGGTGATGCCTGTTTTGTTTCTTGATGTGACTGGCATAAAATAGGTTCTTGGCTGGACATGGTGGCTCACACCTAATCACAGCACTTTGGGAGGCCAAGGCAGTAGATCACTTGAGGTCAGGAGTTTGAGACCAGCCTGAGTAACATAGCAAGACTCCATCTCATAACAAACAAACAAACAAACAAATAAATAAATAAATAAATCAGCCAGGCTCAGTGGCGCCTGCCTGTAGTCTCAGCTACTCAGAAGGCTGAGGCAGGGAGGTCACCTGAGCCCAAGAGTTGAAGGCTGCAGTGAGCCGTGATCTCACCAGTGTACTCTAGCCTGGATAACACAGGGTGACCATATCTTTAAAAAAAAAAAAAAAAGAATAGGCCAGGCACGGTGGCTCATGCCTGTAATCCCAGCACTTTGGGTGCCCAAACAGGCAGATTACCTGAGGTCGGGAGTTCAAGACCAGCCTGGCCGACATGGAGAAACCCCATCTCTACTAAAAATACAAAATAAGCCAGGCGTGGTGGTGCATGCCTGTAATCCCAGCTACTGGGGAGGCTGAGGCAGGAGAATCGCTCGAATCTGGGAGGCGGAGGTTTCAGTGAGCTGAGATCGTGCCATTGCACTCCAGCCTGGACAACAAGAGTGAAACTCCCACTCGGGGAAAAAAAAAAGTTCTCAACAGGTATTGCTGAGTGAGTGACTGAATTAATTAATATCAAACAAGATAGAGAGTAGGACAAAAACATTCTTAGGATAAAGAAGATCATTATCTAATGATAAAAAAGAACATTTTATCAGAGAGAAATAATATTTCTCAAATTGCAGACATCTGAAATAAACAATAAAATTATTAGAATTACAGAAGCAATTGATAAATTCACAACCAGAAGCAGAAATGGATAGATCTAATGGACAAAAATTTAGTAAGACTTGAACAGCATGTGAAGAAGCACTGCCTCATAGACACGAGTCCAGGAAATACCAGCCCAAATATGCTGAATTGGTTTGCTGGTTACTTCAAGCTGAAGGCATTTGGGAAACAGCAAATGCACAGAGGGGCTTTTCCTGAATCTCCCTTATCCAATGAAATGCAGATTCTCCAGAAGGGAAGTCAATTGTCATGAAAACCCTCTCTAGGTTTTGTTTTGTTTTTTTTTTTTTTGAGACAGTCTCGCTGTCTTCCAGGCTGGAGTGCAGTGGCGCAATTTTGGCTCACTGCAAGCTCCGCCTCCCGGGTTCACGCCATTCTTCTGCCTCAGTCTCCCTAGCAGCTGGGACTACAGGCACCCGCCACCATGCCCAGCAAATTTTTTGTATTTTTAGTAGAGACGGGGTTTCACTGTGTTAGCCAGGATGGTCTCAATCTCCTGACCTTGTGATCCGCCCACCTCGGCCTACCAAAGTGTTGGGATTACAGGCGTGAGCCACCGCACCCGGGCTGTTTTTGGTTTTTTTTTTTTAATCTATCAGGGGAGGTTAACAGGCAACAGGAGTGAAACCTAGAAGAGGCTGGAACTTGGTACCTGGTCCGGACAGGCTACTGCCTATTTTTGCAAAAGCCTATCTCCCTTTTCATAATCATTTACTCCCTAAGTGGCCCCTACTTATCTCCCCATTCCCCTAGGAAAGGTTTAGAAAAGCTTCTGAGGCTGAGAGAGTTGGCTCATGCCTATAGTGTTAGTACTTTGGGAGGCCCAGGTGGGAGGATCACTTGAGCCCAGGAGTTCTAGACCAGTCTGGGCAACTTAGGGAGACCCTGTCTCTACAAAAAAAAAAAAGAGAGAGAGAGAGAGAGAAGGCTAAAATCAACTTTATGGCAATAAATTGGAAAACAGATAATGTGAACAATATTCCAGATAAACATAAGTAATCAAAAGTACTGTAATTCAATAAATGAAAGCTAGGAAATCTGAAGAGATCCTATGTTACTAAATATACTGCATTAGTCGTCAAGACAGATACACACACACACATACACACCCAAGTTGTATAGATAATTTCTAACAAGTTTTAACAAAAACCTTTAAGAAACAGATTATTCAAGGCAGTGAATTCACAGTGGCTCACCCATGGAATCCCAGCATTTTGGGAGGCTGAGGCAGGAGGATCACTTGAGCCCAGGAGTCTGAGACCAGCCTGGGCAACATGCCAAAGCCCCATCACTACAAAAAATACAAAAATTAGCCAGGCATGGTGGCATGTACCTGTAGTCCCAGCTACATGGGAGGCTGAGGCAGGAGGATCCTGGAAGCCTGGGAGGCAAAGGATGCAGTGAGCTGAGATCATGCCACTGCACTCCAGCCTGGGCAACAGAGCAAGACCCTGCCTCAAAAAAATAAAGAATAATTCTTTTTTTTTTTCTTATTTTTTTCAGATGGAGTCTTGCTCTGTCACCCAGGCTGGAGTGCAATGGCACAATCTCAACTCACTGCAACCTCTGCCTCCTGGGTTCTGGAATTGCAGGTGCGCAACACCACGCCCAGCTACTTTTTGCATTTTTAGTAGAGACGGGGTTTCACCATGTTGTCCAGGCTGGTTTTGAACTCCTGACCTCAGGTGATCCACCTGCTTCAGCTTCCCAAAGTGCTGGGATTACAGGCGTGAGCCACCATGCCAACCGAAGAAACAGATAATTCATATCTTACACAAGCAGTTCAAGAAATTAAGAGGGAAAGTTTCCCACATAATTTTTTCCCAATTCATTTCTGAAAAAAGCATAAAAACTGAAGGAGGCAAAAACAAGAAAAGTATAGGCTGGGTGTGGTGGATCACGCCTGTAATCCCAGCACTTTGGGAGGCTGAGGTGGGTGGATCACCTGAGGTCAGGAGTTTGAGACCAGCCTGACCAATAATATGGTGAAACCCTGTCTCTACTAAAAATATAAAAATTACTCAGGCATGGTGGCAGACACCTGTTATCCCAGCTATTTGGGAGGCAGAGGCAGGAGAATCGCTTGGGCCAGGAAGGCGGAGGTTGCAGTGAGCCAAAATTGCGCCATTGCATTGCAGTCTGGGCAACAGAGCAAGACTCCATTAAAAAAAAAAAAAAAAAAAAAAAAAGGCCAGGCATGGTGGCTCATGCCTGTAACCCCAGCACTTTGGGAGGCCGAGGCTGGCGGATGATGAGGTCAGGAGATAGAGACCATCCTGGTTAACACGGTGAAAACCCATCTCTACTAAAAATACAAAAAATTAGCCGGGTTTGGTGGCGGGCACCTGTAGTCCCAGCTACTTGGGAGGCTGAGGCAGGAGAATGGCATGAACCCGGGAGGCGGAGCTTGCAGTAAGCCAAGACTGTGCCACTGCACTCCAGCCTGGGCGACAGAGCGAGACTCCATCTCAAAAAAACAAAAGAAAGAAAAGTATAGGCCACTCTCAATTTTATATTTCCATAAAATTCTGAATTTCAGCAAACTGAAAAATGATGTCTGCCGGGCATGGTGGTGCACACCAGTCTTTCAGCTACTGGGGAGGCTGAGGCAGAAGAATCACTTGAGCCCAGGAGTTTCAGCCCAGCCTGAGCAACATAGTTAGATCTTGTCTCTGAAGGAAAAAAAAAAATTACAGCAATAAAGCAAGGACAATTTAACATTACAAAACATGTTATTATTGTTCACCTCATTAACAGATGAGAAAAGAAAAGCCTTTTGAACATCTCAAGAGATGCAGAGAAAGCATTTGATAAAATTCAATACTCATTCATAATTTAAAAAAGAGTTTATAAAGCTTGCTAAATAACATGGCAGATTACTAGTATTTGTCTCTGCTTTCTTTCTAAAACCCACAATGAAGAGGGGAGGAATACAGATCCACAGAAACAGATATAACAGAAGAAGCAATCCCTTATAAGATATGTTAACAAACCACTGGAAAATGGAGAGTGGATCAATAGGTGAAAACATTGGCTACTAACTTCCTGCAGCCCCGAGACCTGAGAAACATGACAGGCCAAAAGCATCAAACTTAATTCTACCCACAGAACTCTGGAAAAGCTGAGGAACTAGAGGTTCCTGGTACCTATGAACGCAGGGCAGTGGGCTGGAACAAAAGTGAATGGTAACAACGTGCTAGCAGCCCTGGCTCACTCTCAGCCCCGCCTCGTCCTGGGCACCTCTGGCCGCACTTGAGAAGCCCTTCAGACCGCCGCTGCACTGTGGGAGCCCCTCTCTGGGCAGGCTGAGGAGGGAGCCGGCTCCCTCTGCTGGCAGGGAGGTGTGGAGGGAGAGGCACCGGTGGGAACCGGGGCTGCACGTGGCATTCGGGCGCCAGCACGACCTGAATGCCAGCATAAGTTCCAGGTGGGCGCAGGCTGGGCCGGCGCTGCCCACCTGGGCAGTAAGGGGCTTGGCACTCAGCCAGCAGCTGTGGAGGGTCTACCGGATACCCCAGCACTGCCCACCCGCCTGAGCCCGGCTCGAATTCTCGCCGGGCCTCAGCCGCCTCCCCACGGGGCAGGGCTCGGGACCTACAGCCTGCCATGCCCAAGCCCTCGCCCCCACCATGGGCTCCCACAAAGCCTGAGCCTCCCTGATGGGCACCGCCCCCTGCTCCACAGGCACCAGGTCTCACTGACCACCCAAGGGCTGAGGAGTGAGGGCATGCAGTGACTGGCGGGCAGCTCTGCTGACGCCCCTGCGCTGGATCCACTGAGGGAAGCCAGCTGGGCTCCTGAGTTGGGTGAGGACTTGGAGAACTTTTTTGTCTAGCTAGAGGATTGTAAACGCACCAATCAGCATTCTCTGTCTAGCTAAAGGATTATAACTGCACCAATCACTGCTCTGTGTCTAGCTAATCTAGGGGGGACTTGGAGAACTTTTGTGTCTAGCTAAAGGATTGTAAATACACCAATTAGCACTCTGTGTCTAGCTCAAGGTTTGTAAATGCACCAATCAGCAGCCTGTCAAAACAGACCAATTGGCTAGCTCTCTGTAAAATGGACCAATCAGCAGGATGTGGGCGGGGTCAGATAAGGGAATGAAAGCAGGTTGCCTGAGTCAGCAGTGGCAACCCACTGGGTTCCCCTTCCACACCGTGGAAGCTTTGTTCTTTAGCTCTTTACAATGAGTCATGCTGCTGCTCACTCTTTGGGGCCACGCTGCCTTTATGAGCTGTAACACTTACCACGAAGGTCTGCAGCTTCACTCCTGAAGCCAGCAAGACCACACACCCACCAGGAGGGATGAACAACTCCAGATGAAAGGAACAAACAATTCTGGACACGCCACTTTTATGAACTGTAACACTCACCACGAGGGTCTGTAGCTTCACTCCTGAGGCCAGCAAGACCATGAACCCACCAGAAGGAACAAACAACTCCAGACGCGCTGCCTTTATAGAGCTTTAACACTCACAGCGAAGGTCTGCAGCTTCACTCCTGAAATCAGTGAGACTCTACTAAAAGTACAAAAATCAGCTGGGTGTGGTGGTGGACACCTGTAATCCCAGCTACTCAGGAGGCTGAGGCATGAGAATCACCTGAACCCAGGAGGCGGAGGTTGCAGTGAGCCAAGATCATACCACTGCACTCTATCTGGGGCAACAACAGCAAAACTATGTCTCAAAACAACACCAACAAAAAGTCAGACACTAAGAGAAGCTGGGAGACTTGTCGATAGCTTGAAGGAGATGTGTTGACAAAGCAAAGGTTATTTTCCACTTCATCTTTGGCAGAGATGTATGTAAAACCTCACTGTAAGCTGTGGGTAAGAATTCCACAATGGGACAGAGTCAAAAACCAAGAGAGAGAGTGGCTAAATGGTGTACCAAGATTCCTCGAGGACAGGGAAGAAACGAGGGGGACTGCCATTGGAGAAGAAGGAGGATACCTCTCATTTGGGAAAGGAAGATAAAGAAAAGGACTGGGGACGTGCAGGGGTTTGGGAAAAAGCAATATCCCTGGAAATATAGTCCCTCTTTTACTTTTTTTCCCTGCCTGCATTAAAACTCACAAGTTCCCTCTCGTCCTACCTTGTCTTCATAAGTCTCAATGACAAGGACCACTGAAAAAAATGCTGTGCAGTATAAATAATAACAGCTTTATTATTCCCCCAGCTCCACTGGGGCAGAGAAACACAGCAGACGGTCCCTGGGAAGAACAAATGCCATGTGCGGTCCCGTGACTGCCTCGTCCAGAATGCATCCTTGCGACATTGCTCTGGGCCTCTGGAGAGGAAGGAGAAACACTGTCCAATCTCAAGTTTCTTTAAAAACAAACAAATAAAAACACAAGTCACCATTTAAAAATAGGTAAGAGTGAAACCAGCTACGGAAATGTGGTGGTGAGGCTCTGTCCCCAACAGGCTCTTTCCTACTGCTTCACTCCACAAAGCTGCTTCTCTGCATCCCCTATTTATTGAAAGAATTCACACATAAGAGTCTACAAAATAAACGCTCCTCATCGAAAGTTTCGGAGAGGGGTGAGCAATCTCTAGGAGTTAATTTTGAAGGGGTTACACTCCTTCAAAGAAAGAAAAATCAAGCTTAGAAAGTGAGAAGAATGTGCTAAGTAAGAGAAACCAAATTCTATCTTTTCAACTGCAGCTTTTTAGGAAGACACAGGAATGAAATGGCCAGGGAACTTCTGGAGCACCCGTTCTTGCTAGGAACTTTTTTGCATGCTGTTTTGTGAAAAAGAAAGAAAAGGACAGGGATGCAAGCTGAGAAGGAGCAAATGTATCTCCCAATGGCCAGGACATGGACAAAGGCAGATTCTCAGGTCAATGAGAAACACACTAGCAGAGGACAGTGCTGCCCACTATGTCATCAGCCAGGGCTGCTGTGACAGAGAACCACAGACTGAGTGGCTTCACTGGCAGACATTTATTGTCTCACAGCTGTGAAGGCTGGAAGTCTGAAACTGAGATGTCAGCAGGGCTGGCTCCTTCTGAGGGCTGGGAAGAAAGGATCTGTTCCAGGCCCCTCTCCTTGGCTTGTGGATGGCCATTGTCCCTCTATGCATGTCTATCTCCGTGCTCAAATTTTCTCTTTTTATAAAGACAATAATCATATTGGATTAGTGCCCAACCTAATTAGTCCTTTTTTTAATTTTTGAGACAGAGTCTCGCTCTGCCACCCAGGCTAGAGGGCAGAGGCATGATCTCAGTTCACTGGAACCACCCCCCGGGTTCAAGCAATTCTCCTTCCTCAGCCTCCCGAGTAGCTGGGACTACAGGCGCCCACCACCATGCCCGGCTAATTTTTGTATTTTTAGTACAGATGGGGTTTCGCCATATTGGCCAGGCTGATCTCGAACTCCTGACCTCATGATCTGCCCGTCTCGGGCTCCCAAAGTGTTGGGATTACAGGCGTGAGCCACCACGCCCAGCCTAATCACTCTTCTTAACTAAGTACATCTACAGTGGCCCTGTTTCCAAATACAGTCACGTTCTGAGTACTTGTGGTTAGGACTTCAACATATGAATTTGTGGGGAGGCAGCACAATTCAATCCATAACAACAGCTAGTATTTACTGGGCTCTTACTGTGTGCCAGGTACTATGAATGAATGTCTCATCTAACCCTCTTAACCTATGATCTTCATTTTATAAATGAAGAAATGAGGCACAGAGAAGCTAAGTAATTTGCCCAAGGTCAACCAGCTGGTAGAATTTCAGAGCTGGAATTTCAGAACCTGGTTCTTATGGGTCCATTACTGTATATCCTATCTGTCCATTACTCTGTATATCATCTCAGTGTTCCATTCATTCAGATATCTTTTTAACAAAATCAATAAATATGTATAAATGGCCAAGTGAATGAGTGAATAAATGAAGTATATGAATGGGAAATAAACAAATTAGGTGGATGACTGAGAATTTCTACACAGTAAGGTGGGACCACTGTCCAAAACACCCAGCACTCAGGCCAGGTGTGGTGGCTCACACCTGTAATCCTAGCACTTGGGGAGGCCAAGGTGGGTGGATCACCTGAGGTCAGGAATTCAAGACCAGCCTGGCCAACATGGTGAAACCCCATCTCTACTAAAAATACAAAAAAATTAGCCGGGTGTGGTGGCAGGCACCTGTAATCCCCGCTACTTGGGAGGCTGAGGCAGGAGAATGAACCCGGAGAGTGGAGGTTGCAGTGAGCTGAGATAGCGCCACTTCACTCCAGCCTGAGTGACACAGTAAGACTCTGTCTCAAAAAAACAAAACAAAACAAACAAACAAACAAAAACACCCAGCACTCTTGTAGAGTTCCTAAGTCCAGGGTGAATGCTAAACGGAACCTAGCTGAAAGCATATCGGTTGTAGGTCCAACAGAATCTTGTGTTCGGTGGTAGAAGACAAAGGCTTTCATGATTTGTGCTTGCCTCAACCCTAACGAAACAATTCTGAAATGACTTTCAAATGTAAGGGAAATGAGATTTGCATAGCTAGCCTGGGAAAAGCATACCATGGGCGAGTGTACAAATCCCCAGGCTTTATCAATAGCCTCACAGCAAGACAACTGTCATTGCAGCAGCAACATGACTAACTGTCATTACAGAGAGAACTGTTTCTAGTAACTAGTGTTTCAAACTTTTTAATGTGTTTTATTATAAAACCTATCATTGTAAATATTCATTCAAAATCATTAATCCAGGCTGGGTGCGGTGGCTTACGCCTGTAATCCCAGCACTTTGGGAGGCCGAGGGCGGGGCGGGGGGGTGCTGGATCATGAGGTCAGGAGTTCGAGACCAGCCTGGCCAACATAGCGAAATCCTGTCTCTACTGAAGATACAAAAAAAATTAGCCGGGCATGGTGGCGCGCGCCTGTAATCTAGCTACCTGGGAGGCTGAGGCAGCAGAATCGCTTGAACCCGGGAGGTGGAGATTGCAGTGAGCCAAGATCACGCCACTACACTTCAGCCTGGGAAACAGAGTAAGACTCTGTCTCAAAAATAAATAAATAAATAAAATAAAATTGCACAATACTAGCACTTAAAGTATTCAAATTCAACTACCGGTGTTTGGAAGAAAAAAGCCTAAAGAAGAGAAATAATTTGAACAGTAGGACCTGCTCAGCCTGCACGTTACTCGTTGAGGGTGAGAAAAAAGATGAAGTCACTCTGTGAAAGTCATTCCAGATAGTCAAGGTTCTGTGAGCTTCTATCTTGTCTTGGGGGCTTAGTGTGATGCCTGTGTTTAAAATCAAATTTCAAGCCTGGACAACACAGCAGGATCCGTCTCTACAAAAAAATACAAAAATTAGCTGGGCTTGGTGGCACAGCACCTGTAGTCCTGGCTACTCGGGAGGCTGAGGCTTGAGGATGGCTTGAGCCCAGGAGGTCAAGGCTGTAGTGAGCTGCGACCGCTACATTCCAGTCTGGATGACATCACAAGAACCTGTCTCTAAAAAATAAATACATAAAAATAAAATACAATATCAAAATACTTCTCTTCTTCCAGTCTGACTCTAAATGTAGCCATCTTCTCCTGGAGCTCAGCTGAAGAAGCAGAGATGTGCTGTAGTGCTGGAGGGAAAACAGGTAATCAAGTTAGGGACATGTGGATCTACTGTAACATCATAAGCAATTTGGACTTGACTATATGTGATTTTCCCTTTACTACTGACTTTAGACTGAATGCCCAAGAAAGATGCACTTACTCCATATCATCTTCCACATGATAATACTCTACTGTTAAGTTTTGGTCTCAGAAAAACATGGCACCGATAATTCAAAATTATGAGGAATCCAAAAGCCATCTCCACCATAGCACAGCCACCGTGCCTATGTGAGTATGACCTCGAAATAACTGGAAACCCAGGAGACTCTCAGGATGCAAACCAGGCAAGAGTGTCTTGGAGGGAGGAAGGAAGAATGAATTTACAAAGAAGCTTGGCACAGTTTTTGTATTTTTGCTCTTTTGGCTATACAGTGTTTGGCTCAGGGGCATTTTATATCCTTCCCAGTGGCTTTGTCTTTATTATGTTGTTTTTAGAAATTGGGGCAAAATATGCCGGGCACGGTGTGACTCATGCCTGTAATCCCAGCACTTTGGGAGGCCGAGGTGGGTGGATCACGAGGTCAGGAGTTCAAGACCAACCTGGCCAAGATGGTGAAACCCCGTATCTACCAAAAATACAAAAATTAGCTGGGCAGGGTGGCACCAGCCTGTAATCCCAACTACTTGGGAGGTTGAGGTAGGAGAATTGCTTGAACCCGGGAGGCAGAGGTTGCAGTGAGCCGAGATCATACCATTGCACTCCAGCCTGGGCAACAAGAGCAAAACTCTAACAAAAAAAAAAAAAAAATTGGGGCAAAATATACATAACATAAAATTTAGCATTTAAACCATTTTCAGGTATACAGTTTTGTCCTTTCAATGTTGTGCATCCACTACCACTATCTATCTCTAGAACTTTCCCATTATCCCCCACCAAAACTGTAAGCCCACTAACATCAATTCCCCATTCCCTCCTTCCCCCCAGCCCCTGATAACCACCATTCTAATTTCCGTGCTGTGAATTTGACTACTCTAGATGCCTCATATAAGTACAATCACATATTTGTCCTTTTGTGTATGGCTTATTTCACTCAGCATATCTTCAAGGTTCATCTGTGTTATAGCAGTTATCAGAATTTCATGCTTTCTTTCTTTCATTTTTTTTTGAGACGGAATTTTGCTCTTGTTGCCCAGGCTGGAATGCAATGGCACAATCTTGGCTCACTGCGACTTCCACCTTCCAGGTTCAAGCAATTCTCCTGCCTCAGCCTCCCAAGTAGCTGGGATAACAAGCATGTGACACTACACCCAGCTAATTTTGTACTTTTTGTAGAGACGGGGTTTCACCATGTTGGTCAGGATGGTCTCGAACTCCTGACCTCAGGTGATCTGCCCACTGCAGCCTCCCAAAGTGCTGGGATTACAGGCGTGAGCCACCGCACCTGGCAGAATTTCATTCTTTCTTAAGGTTGAATAATATTCTTTTTTTTTTTTTTTGAGATGGAGTCTCGCTCTGTGGCCCAGGCTGGAGTGCAGTGGCCGGATCTCAGCTCACTGCAAGCTCCACCTCCTGGGTTTACGCCATTCTCCTGCCTCAGCCTCCCGAGTAGCTGGGACTACAGGCGCCTGCCACCACATCTGGCTAGTTTTTTTTTTTTTTTTTAGTAGAGATGGGGTTTCACCATGTTAGCCAGGATGGTCTTGATCTCCTGACCTCGTGATCCACCCGTCTCGGCCTCCCAAAGTGCTGGGATTACAGGCTTGAGCCACCGCGCCCAGCCCAAGGTTGAATAATATTCTTTTGTGTGTGTGTGTGTGTGTACACCACATTGTAGTTACCCATTCACCTGTTGATGGACACCTAGCTTGCTTCAATCTTTTGGCTATCATGAATAATGCTGCTATAAACATGGGTGTATCAGTATCTGAGACCCTGCTTTCAACACCTTTGGGTATATGCTTGGAAGTGAAATTGCTGGATCATAGTTATTCTATGTTTAATGCTTTCATTGTGGTTTGCTTAAACATAATTTTGCAAACATAACGTTGTAACTAGATGCATAACTGCAGTGTGTTGGACACACTGGAGGTAGCTGAGGTTTCAAATTGCCCTAGATAACCAAGAGCTGCCTTGTTTTTTGTCTAAGTTTGGCTCATGCAGGATGCTAGGAAGGATTAAAGACTATGCTTAAGATCCGTGCTCAAGATGACCTCTGCATATGAAAGAAGCCGTCTGTTGACAACAAAGTATTTAATATTCTAGGACAATGAAATGTGCTACTGTCATGAGCTACTTCCTTTTAAATTAATTACATCAACTTAAACAACACACGACTGAATGCTGACTGTCAAACGGCCCCCAACCCTGGCGTGTGCACCTGGTTCTTCTAAGTTTGTACACAGTTGAGCACCTGGCTCATAGAAAGTACTCAACACAGGCCAGTTTCCCCGTTCACAGGTCATAATGTAAATACATAACCTAGCAAAGAAAGGAATGCATTGTTGTTAGACAAGTTATAAATCGATATGATCATTATATGAGTCCTAATTAGCATCCAAATTCATTTGCAATTATGATTTAGGTTTACAGGAAATCAACCTATGGCAACTGGGCTATTTTATAATTCAGAACTAGTCTTTAAATGTTCTGAGGACATCCGTATAACTGGGTCACTGGACTTCCAAAAAGAGAAAGTAACCATCAAAGTAATATATTCCAAGAACATCTCTATAACTGGGTCACTGGACTTCCACAAAGAAAATGAAACCATCAAAGTAATATAAATAAATCTTTCCCTTACTCTTTCCTGAAATGTGTCAGATAAAGGAAAAAGATATCTGGGCTTGCAGGAAATGAATGACAGCGCTCATTCAGCGTGACAACCCTCATTCAGAAGAAAGATCTGAAAGTCATTAACAATATAAAGAAGTCTCCCTCTCTTGTTAATGGCTTGAGTCTTTACGTATGTAACTTTTACATAAATAACTTCCACAGGTGCCTTTTTCCTTTACAGCAACCACATTCTCTAGAAGTCACTGACAACTGCAAACACAGCAATATATCTACATGCATAAGCTTAGGTTTTGTTTTATAACTGTGAAATTTATGAGACAAAAGTATTCTATAAATCTTTATGCATGCTATACATTATCTTATGTGTACAAGCTTTTTTATGCTTGCTGACATAAAAGTAGGAGTTTCCAACCAGTAGATAAGATTAAGGTCAAATTTTTCATTCTGCTCTAAACCCAGGAGATGAGCTTACAAATAAAGCAAACAAACAAATGCATTGTTTAAAGGAAAAAATACAGATAATCTTTCTGAATACATCTCCTGTGTAAAGGACATGTATAAAAAATGAACTAACTTCGGCCAGGCGCAGTGGCTCACGCATGTAATCCCAGTGCTTTGGGAGGAAAACGCAGGTGGATCACGAGGTCAGGAGATCGAGACTACTCTGGCTAACATGGTGAAATCCTGTCTCTACTAAAAATACAAAAAATTAGCTGGGCATAGTGGCATGTGCCTATAGTCCCAGCCACCTGGGAGGCTGAGGCAGGAGAATTGCTTGAACCCAGAAGGCGGAGGTTGCAGTGAGCCAAGATCGTGCCACTGCACTCCAGCATGGCGACAGTGAGACTCCGTCTCAAAGCAAACAAAAAAACGAATTTCAAAGGTGTCCACACACTAAAAAACAAAGACAAGGTGGGAAGAAAACAAAAACCTGATATCATACTAAGAAGCTATGGTCACTTAAACTTAAAAAAGGACAATGGAGATCGCCTGCTTTGGCCTCCCAAATTGCGGGAATTACAGGCTAGAGCCACCTCGTGCCCAGCCCCGGAAACACAAATTGGATGGCAAGCCACAACATAAAAGAATAAATATAGAGCTAGTCATGTTTGCATAATAGTCTGGGTTCAGTGAAATTTGCACTTCAACTAGATTACCTGAAGTGCCTTTTAAAGTGCTTGATAGTCTAGGACAATGAATATAGCACCCCTTTCTTCTGAAAAGATACAATATTCAAGTGGTTCCGACAGGTACCAGGAGTTCATGATGGAAAGTATTCTTACTCGCCCAGCCCCCTTTGTCTCTACTTCACCTCCAGGAAGGTAACTGATATTGTCAGCTTCTTATGAAGCAGAGCAACGTGCTTAGATATAAATCCAAAAGAACTAAAGGCATGTGCAGGTGACCACAGTAAAGGAGATGGAGCCAGAAAGGGCTATTTTCCAAGGAGCATCTTAATCCTTTTCCTCCTCGCCCCTTAAGGCAAAAAGCCTCCAGGCTCTCAGAGCTCTGTTTTATCTTGAACTTGCAGAGCATTCTGCATGAGCCTTCATTTTTCAATAGTGAGCCATTTTTTCTTTTCTTTTCTTTTTTTTTTTTTTTGAGACGGAGTTTCACTCTTGTTGCCCAGGCTGGAGTGCAGTGGTGCAATCTCAGCTCACTGCAACCTCTGCCTTCCAGGTTCAAGTGACTCTCCTGCCTCAGCCTCCTGAGTAGCTGGGATTACAGGCATGTACCACCACGCCTGGCTAATTTTTGTATTTTTAGTATAGACAGGGTTTCACCATGTTGGTCAGGTTGGTCTTGAACTCCTGACCTTAGGTGATCCACCCGCCTTCGCCTCCCAAAGTGCTGGGATTACAGGCATGAGCTACCACGCCCGGCTGTGAGCCAATTTTTTAAGACCCCCAAAATAAGTAAATTAGATTAAAAAGCAGACTTAAAAAGATGTGGGCTGAGCAGAGTGGTGCACACCTAGTGATCCCAGCACTTTAGCACTTTGGGAGGCCAAGACAGGAGAATCACTTGAGGCCAGGAGTTCGAGGCTGCAGTGAGCTAAGATCACGCCACTGCACTCCACCTGGGCAACAAAGCAAAAAACAAAACAAAAAATAAAAGGTGTGACGAAAACAATGCCTAACACATAGTAGACAATAAATAAGTAGCTGCTGAATGTCAGTGTGGCTCTAAAGTCTGACACGCCTGGGTTTGAATGTTGGCTGCTACTTACACAGGAGAGAGGGTATCACTTCACTCCTTTGTGAAATAAGTAAAGTATGTAATCTCAGCACTATGGGAGGCCAAGATGGGCAGATCACCTGAGGTCAGGGGTTTGAGACCAGCCTGGCCAACACAGTGAAACCCCATCCCTACTAATACAAAAATTAGCCAGGCAAGGTGGTGCACACCTGTAATCCCAGCTATTCGGGAGGCTGAAGCAGGAGAATCACTTGAACTCGGGAGGCAGAGGTTGCAGTGAGCCAAGATCACACCACTGCTCTCCAGAGTGGGTAAAGAGTGAGACTTCGTCTCAAAATAATAATAATAATAATAATAATAATAATAATAATAAAATAAATATATAAAAAGTGAAACTCAAGCCTTTGTTAAATGGGAATAAAACCACATCCTCAGGCCAGGCGCAGTGGCTCACACCTGTAATCCCAGCACTTTGGGAGGCCAAGGTGGGCAGATCATGGTCAGGAGATTGAGAACATCCTGGCTAACACAGTGAAACCCCGTCTCTACTAAATACACAAAAAAATTAGCCGGGCGTGGTGGCAGGTGTCTGCAGTCCCAGTTACTTGGGAGGCTGAGGCAGGAGAATGGTGTGAGCCCGGGAGGCAGAACTTGCAGTGAGCCGAGATCACACCACTGCACTCCAGCCTGGGTGACAGAGCAAGACTCTGTCTCAAAACAAAAACAAAAACCACATCCCCCCACAGCTGCTGCTATCTTACTGGACTTAAATGAGACAATATATGTAAAGAGGTTACATTTCCTGACATGCATTAAGTTCTGGGAAATGGCAGCTATCTTTATTTTTGTTGTGGGCCATTTGCAACCTCCTATATACTTTTGGTCACAGAGATTATTTAGAGACTTGGTTGCCCCTGAGGGCACCCAAGGCTATCACTGCAACATCTCTAACCTTGCACCATGCTGGGATGAAGTGACAATCGGCCTGGGCTCCTGGCTGTCTTAGAGCATCCTCTGTAACATCACTGAACCAACGTCAACTTCCTCTGCGTGGAGAAGAAAAATTCACACTCCAAAACTTGACATCAACAAAGAGATCTTGACAATCAGAGAGGGGAAAAAAATCCAACTTTTCCATAATGAATACTAAATCATTTGTTTTCAAGTTCTTTCATGCTGTGTTCAGACAGACAGTGTGTATTGCCAGTGTCCCATTATACCTTAACGCCAAAAAGAAAAGCATTCAAATGTTGATTCTTGAGGTATTATGTTTACTTATCACTCCCTGCAGCAAATATACATTTGAGTTCTCTGAAGACTGGTTCACTCCATCCACAAAACGCTAAGAGCCAAGACCAGTGGGGTCCTTCAACGTTACGTTGTGAAAGGGACATCAAGGCTTGAGGGCCCCTCAGCTGCTGGGAAGAGTTGTGTGTGTTAGCCTGGAAACTTGAGGGAGTCAAAGCCCCAGACTTCCCATTGCAAACACCACCACAGGATGGGCCTCGCCTCCTCGTCATGGGTCCAGTGTCCAACCTGGAGTATTTACAAGTAGCCATTTAGCGCCTTCCTTGGTGCTGTTTTTTTTTTTTTCTTTTTGAGATGGAGTTTTGCTCTTGCTGCCCAGGTTAGAGTGCAATGGCGCAATCTCGGCTCACCACAACCTCCGCCTCCAGGTTCAAGTGATTCTCCTGCCTCAGCCTCCCAAGTAGATGGGATTAAAAGTGCGCTCCACCATGCCTAGCTAATTTTAAGTAGAGACGGGGTTTCTCCATGTTGGTCAGGCTAGTCTCGAACTCCCGACCTCAGGTGATCCACACGCCTTGGCCTCCCAAAGAGCTGGGATTATAGGCGTGAGCCACCGCGCCCAGCCTTGGTGCTGTTTTTCCACCCTGGGTATGTTTGTTGCTGCCCTTCCCAGGAAGGAGAAGAGAAGAAATGGGAATTCTAATGCCTGTTTTCTTTGCTGGCTGCAATTTGAAATGGGAAAGTGCAATAACATTAGGTTTATTTATTTTTTATTATTTTTTTGAGACGGAGTCCCGGTCTGTCACCTAGGCTGTAGTACGGTGGCATGATCTTGGCTCACTGCAACCCCCGCCTCCCAGGTTCAAGCAATTTTCCTGCCTCAGCCTTCTGAGTAGCTGGGATTACAGGCATGTGCCACCACACCTGCCTAATTTTTTGTATTTTTCATAAAGGCAGGGTTTCGCCATATTGGCCAGACTGGTTTCGAACTCCTGACCTTGTGATCTGCCTGCCTTGGCCTCGGCCTCCCAAAGTGCTGGGATTACAGGCGTGAGTCACCATGCCCGGCCAGGTATGTATGTATGTATGTATGTATGTATGTATGTATCTAGAGACTGGAGTTTTGCTCTTGTTGCCCAGGCTGGAGTGCAATGGCACGACCTCAGCTTACCACAACCTCCACCTCCCAGGTTCAAGTGATTCTCCTACCTCAGCCTCCGGAGTAGCTGGGATTACAGGTGCCACCACACCCAGCTAATTTTGTATTTTTTTGTAGAGACAGGGTTTCTCCATGTTGGTCAAGCTGGTCTCGAACTCCTGACCTCAGGTGATCCATCCACCTCAGCCTCCCAAGGTGCTGGGATTACAGGCATGAGCCACCACGCCAGTCCCAGGTTCATTTTTTAAAATGTCAGTGTTTAACATTTCCTCCATGTTAATGATGAAGGAAAAAAAAAATCTTACTCCGAAAAATGACTCTTTCATAGAACATCAGGGTTAGTTTCTGAGTGGCACGTTTTAAAAACATTTAATCAGTAATCTGAATATATGTCAACACCTTCTGGCGGTGTGCTATAAAATGTGAACCTTGTCAACAGCAACAGAAAAAGGTGACACACTTGGGACACAGAGCTTTTATGCTGACACACAGTAATAATATAATTTTAAAATTTATCATCTGTTTAGCTGCAAGCAACAACAATTAATCTTTTTGACAATTCATACAATGCTTTAAATAACACCTGGGCAGAAAAACAACACATTCTAATTTTTACTTTCATCGTCTTCCAGGGCTTTATAGCTACAAATGCGTATAAAGCCACACACAATAAATTTTGTGATTGGGATTAAAATGTTAGCAAAAAATATTTCCCTTGTCACCGCATGCCCCTCCTTGCCTCAGTTAATAAAATTACTTAACACGAGAACTGGAAGTGAGAGCAAGTCCCAGTGGAAATGTGGGCCTCTAAGGGTTCATTTCTGTCACGTCAAATGACATTTTATTCCCAAATCATTTAACCTATGACTTTGCATAACTCCTTATAGCTTGAACGTAATTCTGATGGGGACCCAGAAATGACACTGATCCCTCAACTAGAAACTCCATCAAGGCACAGCAATACTGAGCCCTTCTGATTTAACAATTAAAAAAAAAAAAAAAACAGGAGCCGGGCACTACTCGGGAGGCTGAGGTAGGAGAACTGCTTGAACCTGGGAGGCGGAGGTTGCAGTGAGTCAAGGTCGCGCCACTGCACTCTGCACTCGAGCCTGAGAGACAGAATAAGACAGCATCTCAAACAAAAGCAAAAACAAAACAAATAAACAAACAAACAAAAAAATCCCAGCATGGCAAAACGTCTTCAAAACGTTCAGAAGCATGAAAACATATATGTGTTGTAAAGATTTGTTTCATGTGTCCTGTGAGGCTTCCTGAGATTTAGTATTAGGCCACATTAACGACCCTAATTAATCTCTTTCCTATTACACATGAAACCAAATGTACATTCCCAAATATACCTGTTGACCCAGTGCCCTGCTGCCCTGGTGCTTTAAAAGCCTATGGACAGGCCAGGTGGGGTGGCTCACGCCTGTAATCCCAGTACTTTGGGAGGCTGAGGCAGGTGAATCACTTGAGGTCAGGAGCTTGAGACCAGCCTGGCCAACATGGTGAAACCCCATCTCTACCAAAAAATACAAAAATTAGCTGGGTATGGTGGCGGGGGCCTGTACTCCCAGCTACTTGAGAGGCTGGGACACAAGATCTGCTTGAACCCAGCAGGCAGAGGTTGCAGTGCACCAAGATCAAGCCACTGCACAACAGAGTGAGACCCTGCCTCAAAAAAAAAAAAAAAAAAAAAAAGGCTGGCCACGGGGGCTCATGCCTGTAATCCCAGCACTTTGGAAGCTGAGGCGGGAGGATCACTCAGCCTGGCCAGCTACTCAGTAGGCCGAGTGGGGAGAATCGCTTGAACCTGGGAGGCAGAGGTTACAGTGAGCCAAGATCACGCCACTGCACTCCAGCCTGGGTGACAGAAAGAGAGAGACCCTGTCTCAAAAAAAGTAAAATAAAAAAATAAAAGCCTGTGGGATAAAGCAGAGCCAGTATCAGCACAAAAGAAGACACAAGTGAGAGTGAGTAAATCAAAAGCTAGTGACATTTGCAGATAAAACTACAGGAGGATTGTTGCAAATAACAGTTACCCCACTTTCTGCAAACCACTTTACAATTACCCTTCCAAGATTATACCCATTTTACAGATGAGGAAAGCAGAGTGTTGCAATTCAGGGGCTCTCCCAATCCAAATCTACATCCCATGTGTTTTGTAATGTCACACACCCCAAACATCAACTAAGACCCCAAAATAATACAGAAGCTAAGAGGGCTTGGCCAAATGCATAAGGGCATTACAGGACAATGGCTGTGGTTTGGAAAAGTAGTAGCAGCAGAAATACATAGAAAAAGATGAGCTCTGTTGAAACAGAGAAGACAGGGTCAAAAGAGGCAGTATGTTACAATATACAACTGTACATTTGTAGAAGAAAATAGAGACTTAAGCTGTCTACAGATACCTCCTTCTTCTCATCTTTCATCTTTTGCGTTTTAAATTTAATTTGTGTGGGTTTTTTTGTTGTTGCTGTTGTTTTGTTTTGGTAGAGATGGGGTCTTGCTATGTTGCCCAGGCTGGTCTTTAACTCCTGGCCTCAAGCAATCCGCCTGCCTTAGCCTCCCAAAGTGCTGAGATTATAGGAACAAGCTACCATGCCCAGCCTCATACTTTTTTCCCCTTCTTTCCCAAGTCTAGGCCTCCTAGGATGTAATCAAATCAACTTTTTACTATGTGCCATGTGTCTTATGTGTTGAGACTTGAATCGTAGATTTAAATTTCAATAACTTTTACTAACAATCTTTGTTTCAGGACCATGTGCAGTGGCTCATGTCTATAACCCCTGCACTTTGGAAGGATTGCTGGAGCCCAGGAGTTTGAGACCAGCCTAGGTAACACAGGGAGACCGTGTCTTTACAAAAAAAACCTAAAAATTAGCTGGGTGTGGTGGCACATGCCTATGGTCCCAGCTATTCAGGAGGCTGAGGTGGGAGGATCTCTTGGGCCTGGAAGGTTGAGGCTGTGGTGAGCCATGATCGTGCCACCGCACTCCAGCCTAGGCAGCCTTTTTTTCTTGGTTGGAAAAAAAAAAAAAAAAAAAAACAACTCTGACATGGTTTTGGAGTCAGACTTCTATACATCCCATAACTTTGTCCACACATTTATTAGCAAAAAATTATAGAACCTTGCCTGGAAAAGACTTGCCAAAGGAGAGCCTGCTATTCTACATGGAAAGTCAAACTTTCTTTAGTGGCCACTCCGACTGAAGGTCCATCACTATAAATTCCAATGTGAGAGTCTCAGCAAAAACTGTGTAAAGGCTTTCTTTGTTCTTTGTTACTGTTGGGGCTCAGAACACGATATCCCCAAATACACACCTTGTCCTACTGAGTACTATAAACTGAAAGAAATCCAGAAAACTGCAGAAGCAGGAAGGTCACCCTCGGACCTTCTCCCTCCTCTCCTGAAGACCCTCCTGTAACAGGTGTCCTGCCCCGTACCCAGAGAAAAGAAACATCACGCCGGGGACGGTAGCTCATTCCTGTAATCCCAGCACTTTGGGAGGCCAAGGCGGGGGATCATCTGAGGTCAAGAGTTCGAGACCAGCCAGGCCAACATGGTGAAACCCCCTCTCTACTGAAAATACAAAAATTAGCCGGGCGTGGTGGCATGTGCTTGTAATCCCAGCTACTTGGGACGCTGAGGCAAGAGAATCTCTTGAACTCGGGAGGCGGAGATTGCAGTGAGCCTAGATCACACCACTGCACTCCAGCCTGAGTGACAGAGGGAGACTCTGTCTCAAAAAAAAAAAAAAAAAAGTCACACAGGAACACCAAGAAGAATCTGAACAAACAGGCCTTGCTAAGTTTATTTATTACATTAGATTCAAACCCTTTTGGTCTCTCATCATATTTCTGCATGACTGTTCATAAAAACACGGTTTTCCCTGGGTCTTTGAGGCTTCATTTCAGAAGGCTCCTGTGTCACATAAAACTTGTATGAAATACATTTGTGTGCTTTGCTCTTGCTAACCTGTCTTTTGTTATAGGGGTGTCAGCCATGAACTCTGTAAGGGGTATGGAGAAATATTTTCCTACTTATAAAAGGAACCGATCCCCCAGCAGAAAGAGACCCAGTGACAGGTTCCTCCAGGACCCAGCTCTGAAGAGCTTCTTGGGAAGCTTCTTTGAAATGGTAGCAGGAACTTTTAAATATGGACATTTTATTTTTAAAGTTAGAATTCTGGAATGGAGCCCAATGAGGGGATTCGTGGCCTACCCAAGCCATACCGCTCTTGCGGTGGGATGGATGAGGAACCTGAGGCCAAGGACTTCGCGAACATGCTGAGGTCTGTTGAGGCCCCCACGATGGTTAACCACTTTCCTACCCCTACAGGGCAGAAAAATCACTTCCCCACTGAAAAGTTATTTCCCCCAACTTCCAAAAGGAAAAAAATTCTCCCACTTAATCAACTGATATGCAAGTTTCCTTGTAACTGTTATTATTATTTAGGTCTAAGGTCTGAAACAGAACTACCCAGCCAGTGGGGAAAGCACTGATGTCCAGGGCACATGCGCAAGAGAGCAACTCTTAAAACGTGTTTAATTACAGGGAGCCCCTCACAGCATGGAGCCAGGACACACAGCTCTCAGAAAGTAATTTTCCATTTAGACGTGCTCCTTGGCTAATTAACGAATCAAGCGGGCCAGCAGTCTGGACAAGGAGACAAGGAGCACCCCACATGTTACAACACAGGTAAAGGTATGTGTGAGCCGGAATGGAGATGGAACCTGCTGGAACCAAATGTGAAAAACAGCCATTTATAGCAGTGGCCCTGATGGATGGGTAAGTGCCCGACTGGTGAATGACATGCTGCCCTCTCACTTCGAGGCTGAAACATGGAAACACTCTGGCCATCTGCTGTGTCTGCGGAGGTCCCCAACACAGACTTGGGGAAGGAAAATGTGTGCTTTGGTTGCAGCTGTAGCACACACATGTGCACAGCGAATCTGTGCGCGCTCTGGGCTCTGCCAGGTTTGCAGGCTCGACCCTCAATGACTGACGTTTTTCTCCAATTGTTCTATCAGATTCCCCAGGTTTTTACAGGAATTGGTTTGTGTAGGGGGTGCAGGACACACAAGGGAGGGAGGACGCAGAGCAGCCACTGATTTTCAAACAAGCCCAATTCTACTGTGACCACTGAAATGCCTCATAGATGAAGGAAAGAGGTTCTAGTGCCTTGATGGAGGTTTGCGCCAGCCATAAATCCTGCTTCGCTTCCTTCCATTTACAGTTTATTGCATTAACATTTCTTTTGTGCTGGCTGCTGCTGGGAACCTATTGTAAATTTGGGCAATTACGACTTTTGTTCCATCTGTCCCTCCCCTCCTCAGTACTGTAACTTCAAAGGTGGCCAATTCGGTAGGGGCCAGCTCTGTCTCTTAAATCCAACCTGAAATACATGTTAGAAATCACAGGCTCCGAGAGAAAGGTAGCAGAATAAATCAGAAAGATGCTGCTCCAGCCTTCTGAGATAGTCTTAAAATAATCTTTCTTAAACCTCCTGCACAATGCTCCCAAGTCAAAGCCTGGATAGGTATCTTAGTGCCTCCGTGTCCAAATCCCCCTTAAAGTAGATGTATGAGTCATTACTGAACCATGTCAAACAGGGAGTGTGCCCCCAAATACTGGGGTTTCCACCAGCCCTGCCTGTGCTTGGGTTTCAGTGGTACTTAAAATAATCTCTCTCAATGTATCTGCATAAACCAGAGTGGGTCACATCACTGCTGCTGTGGGAATGAGGCAGCCTGAGGAAATCCCAGGATGCTGGTGAAGGCCCCACAGCAGATAAGGAGGGTGTGCACCCAGTTGGAAGGCTTGATGGATAATACCGAGCTGCCTCCATTCCTGATAAGCTGTCACTTGCTATAGGGAAGAGAGAAAGAGAAAGCCTGTGTTCCCAGGTGTGCTGGTGACTTTAAGGGCAGGAGGATGCTGCACTGGTCAGTTTTATTCTCAACAGTTTCCTAAGAACCTACTTCGTGCTTTGGTGAGTGCTGGACTGTGGTGGATACAAAGATGAAGAAGGATAATCCCTGTCTCAAGAAACTTAAAACCTAATAGAGGAGACAGATCTAACGATAATGAATATAAGATGCTTCATAATTAGTTTCATAACATAGGCACAAAACCCTATACATCCCAGTTCCTCAAAATGTTAAACATAGAGTTGCCATAAGACCCAGCAATTCCACTCCTAGATATATACCCAACAAAAATGAAAATGTGTGTCCAACCAAAAACTTGTACACAAATGTTCATAGTGGAATTATAATGGCCAAAAAGTGGATATCCCCCCAAAAATATCCATCATTGGAATGGATAATGAGGTATATTCCTACAATTGAACACTACTGGGCCAGAAAAATGAAGTACTAATACATGGTACAAAATGGACAAACCTTGAAAACATTATGCAGAGTGAAGGAAGCCAGAGATAAAAGAGCATATTTATGTAGTACCATTTATAGGAAATGTCCCAAACAGACAAATCTATAGATTCAAAAAGTAGATTAGTGGTTGTCAGGAGAAAGGAAGAGGGGTGCATAGGGAGTGAACCCCAATGGGTATGGGGTTGCTTTTAGGGTAAGGAAAATGTTCTGGAATTAGATAGTGATGATCATTGTACAACTTTGTGAACAGACTGAAAACCACTGAGGTGTGTCCTTTAAAAATGTGAACTTCATGAGAGTTGGATTATGTCTCAATAAAGTGATGATTTTTAAATGCAATGGGAGGTTAGTGTGGGGAGTAACTGTGCCTAAGGGCAGGGCTGGCACACGTAATGCCTCTGCTGGCATTAAGCACACCTTGTGGATTCTAAGCACTTTCTTAAAATGAAAGAATAAGCGAAGAAAACAAGTCACTGGGTTTACTGTTGACTTCCAGACTATCATATCCATCCTGGCTATGAAGGATGGACACTGAGTTTCTATGTTCTGAAACTGTTATTACTTAGGCACAATCCACAGAAAGAGCAGTCTAAAAACTCAGGGACTCGGAGCTCCATGCAACATGGCTTTCAGGATCCTAGAAACCCTCGCTCTGTGTTCCCACCACCCTGGACTGTTTCATCATACCATGGGCCCCTCTGTATTTATTTGTCCTTTGCACTGTGAATGATTTGGAGGCAGTGACTATGCCTTTTTTCTCTGTATCTCTAGAACCAGCGGCACATAGAAGGGACTTGCCAGGTGACTGTGGAAGAAAGGAGGAAGTCACTATTTGCTTATGAGGAGCATATAGTCTAAATTTCAAGCTTTCTCATTTCTCCATTTTCTTATCAGGTACAGTGATTACACTAAAAATATTCTGGTATTCTAGTGCTGGTTTTTTTTGTTTTTTAGGTCAAAATGGGTCATATAGTGGCATTTCATATGGCTCAATCTAACACAAAGTCACTAGAAAGAATGTCTTTCGGGTCCCATTTCGTTATACAAAATGGTTTTTAAACTTCGGTCCCTGAAGATCCTTTGGGGAGCACCAAGAGAGAGGTGAGGGGGAGTGAATTTGATCCCCAACTGTCCCTTTCCCCCCTAAAGTTTTAGAGTTTCTATGTAAGAGTCAGTTTGAACAAAAGACTTGGATCTAAAAATTAGTTCGTAACTAATTTATTTATAGAATTTATTTATAACTCTAGATCAACTTAGATCTTCATTAAGAAAATATCCCCAAAACATGTTCTTTAGATCAAGGAAATAAAAAGTAATGCTTAAGCTTTTTGCTTTCAGTTCATTGGAAAGCCACAGTGCTTACACATTTTTATGCTGTCTACCATCACTGCATCTAGGGAGGGGCATCTATGGAGGAGGCTACCATGTGGGAAATTCTTGAGTGGGCAGTGAGAGAGGGTTAGCAACTCAAAGCAAGTAATCCAAGAGTTAATCAGGAGAGACACTCAATCCAGAAAGTGCTCATTAACCCAAGCCTTTCTGCATAGTGTCCCTACCACCCTGCTGCCTCTAACTAAACAAAACACGGTAGGTCTCCTTGTGAGAGAGCGCTTTTGTTCACATAGGAGGCTGACAGCTATTTGCGATGAGGGGTTTTTGTTTGTTTGTTTGTTATTCAAATAACTCTTTCCCCCTGAGGAAACTGAAAGGGAAAATGTCAGAAGTATGTGATTAATGATTTTTAAAAATAGATGGGATCTCCTGGTTGAATTGAAAAGTAGGTATTGAAAAGAATCCATTTCTACATGGTAGATTTTCATATGTAAGTTTGATATTAATTCTTTCAAAAGAGTTGTGCCTGTGAGTCAGATAAATGACAGGAAGGTCTGTCTAAATACCAGCATCCTCGGAAGGGCAGCTGTTCAGAAACATTCGCAAATCGTGAAGATAAATAGAACCGGAACACTGATGATTCCATCAACTGATGGTGAGGGAAGCATCCAATTCTATCTTAACCTCCAAGCTGTGCAGTATTACGGTGCTTCCTAAAATACTTTTAAACAAATACACAAAATGCCCATGTTGCTGGGGATGGGGGAAGTTGGTGATTGGGGTTGGGGGGACACAGGGAAGAGAGAAAAACATAACCAAAATCTACCTTCTTTTTTTAAGGTTTCTTTTAATCAGATCTTAAAGCAAAGACAGAAGCTGAAAACATTTATAGTAAATAATCAGCAAAGAACTCTGAAAGCTTCGCCGACCAGAACCCCGGAAGGAGCCGGCCTGGTACTACCAGGCATGACTGGCTTTAGTGGATTTAACAATAAAAAAGAAGATGGCGCCAAATGACCAAACTACACGCAACCTTCCCTTCCCACAAGAAGAGTGGATAAAACTTTCCACTGGGGCTGGGGGAGGAGGCAGGGGACCAGTCCAGAGAGATAAAATGCTACTTAACACAACAATGTGGATAGCATTTAGGCCACATGCAAATTTCATCCACAGAGCTTGCAAATGGCATGCAATTTACTGCTCAGAGGATGTAACCTATTTGAGTCTAGAGAACTAATTAATAAAAGTCTAAAAAGAATGCAGAGTTAATCGCCATCTATCTCCTGGGCTATTTCAACTTGGTTTTTTACAGTTGCTGTTAAACAAAATTCTAAATACTGTCATAGCAATCAGTTATTAGTTACCTTAACAAGGTGCAAGTTGGTGTTGGTCAAAGTTAAATCCTTTTTTAAAAAAAAAATACTTGAAAAAGTTGAAGCTGCTCTTCTCTTTACAGCATGTTCTGTGATGGATAAAAATTGCATCTATAAAGGTTTCAAGCCAGGTCACATTTAGAAAGTAATAGTAAATAACAGTAACTGGCAAAACACAGTCCTAGGTCTTACTTGCAATTGCTCAAGTTGAAACAATTGAATACAGTCTTCAAAAACCATACTCTCATTTACAGATATGATTGGGCACATGGGATTTCAATCATGCTCCTTCATTGCTGAGAATCATGAAATTAAAATGGTAGTAATTTTTACCTCTCACTTTTCTCTTGCCTTTTTCTTCCTTTAAGCATGCCTGCACTAAGTAATTTTTGCTTTTCACCGATAATGAGAAGTTAAAGCCAGATTATTTTCTTTGGGATGACCTGTCAGTGATTGCAAGAATATAGTTCAAAACATCCTGTAACTGATATATACGCAGCCCACCCTAAATCCTGTCTCCCCTGAAGCTTGCTGAAGGAAAGTGTGACGCCTCTCCATTCTGACCTGGTATGTATGCTTCTGGAATCCTGAAGCTGAGAATGAACTATATCCGCTTTGCAGTAATGAGGCTTAAAATGTCAAAGATTCTATAAGAGATTTTTGAGTGGATAAGATACCTGATGAATTTATATGAAGGTGCTGGGACCCCAGATTCCAGTCAGAGTGTACTTCCTAAGGACCCCCAGATTCCAGTCAGAGTGTACTTACTAAGGACGGGAGGGGTGATGCTTGGGGTGTGAGGGCAATTTTATGGAAAGTCCTTCCAAACCTGAGGGGGCAGACCTGGAAAATGCAGGTTTCACCTTGGCCTCAGTCCCAAAGGTGCATCTGTACCACTGACTTTTGTCAGGATGAATGATGGTGCTGAGTAATTTCAGGAAAGCAACTCATCTGCCCAAATATGATATGACTGCCAAAATATTCAGAATAATGTAGCCTAGCACTTCCTTCAATGTAATTTTACTTTCTGACTTCACAAATAAGGAAGAAGTTGTCTTTTGGCCACTTTAGCTTTTGCACTGGCTTTAATTCCCAGGAACGGCCACTGTCAGATCCTCCGTTCCATGCAGGAGCTGGAGGAGATGGAAGGAACGTATTTCTTCTCTCTTTCTTCATGTCACCACCTTCTCATTTCCAGTTCACTTGCTATTCTTAAAGAGTAATGCCAAGTTTGTACACTAAAAAAAGAATTGGACTAAAGAAAAGCCAAATAAGTAATATAATTAGTAAATATGCTAATTCAGATTAAAATATAAATCTTTAAAAAGTTCAACTTGTTATATGTAAAATTATTTTAATGACATATTGGAGAAAAATCTGGCATTACGCTGGCCAAGAAGGCAATACATTTAAGGCAATCTTACAAAGTATATGAAATCACAGACTGTAATATCCTGCAACTATTTTAATTTTAAAAGCTCAGTTTACAAATATATACTAATATTTTTCTCACATTTAATCACTCCCCCACTGTTTTAGCATAAGAGCTAAAATAACCTAAAACGGCCCCCTAAAACACACACAGCAAGTCTGTTACACAGATCTGGAAACCAAAAAAATGTATGAAGGAAGGAATTTTCAATAATCTGAAACAGAGTAGCGAAAAATGTGTGTGGTTTCTAGGTTTTCACTACTAATAAAAATTTTTCCTGGGAAAATTTTACTTTAAAGCAACTCTAAATGAAAATGCATATAATTAAGGGAAAGACCATTGCTTCAAACAGATTGACTGTCTTTAACAAGTTTCTCTCTTTCTAGCTACTCAGATATGCTATATTTCCTAATTATCACCTTTTAAGGGCCATCTGGGCCCATTCCTCCCCATCAGGGGGCAATTCCATTTGCATTGTTCCTGGGCTTAGTCATGATCAAGTAGTCTGGTGGTAAAGTTCATTAGAAATTAGAACAGAAGCATTCAACCCAACACAGTAAACCAAGTATCTGATACTCAGGCACCCGTAGGAGAGATGATAAGCATGTCAGACATATTCTCACATAACTAACAAGTCTTCAATGTGCATTTTATCCAATTGCTTAAAGAAACATTCAGCCTGGTCCCTGACCAGGTATGTAATGAAGATTTGATTAAGTCTCCTCACACTGCAAAACATTTCTCAATTAAGGCAACGTAAGTATAGTCCCTTATGTCTTTTGGTTCAAAAGTCTATTAAAAACCCTTTAATGGTTCCCTCATTTAGCCTACCATTCACAAGCAGTATACTACTTCCTTCCTGTAGAGAACACACAAGAATTATCCTAATTGTATTTTCTGTGAAACAAACGCACATTACAGGAAAAAGCGGATCCAGCCCTCGGTCCGATGCTGACTAGCTATGGGTCCCTTCTGTCCTCACCAAGAGATCATCCTATAGATTCACAAGCTCTTTACAAACCTGTGTGTGTGCCAAAGGCATGCCTGGCCCATGGGTACGCTAGATAGTTCAGGCAGCTGCTCTTCAGCAGAGTTGACTGTAAAAGGTATGGCTAATTCAAGGCAGGCATATAAAAGGTTTCCCGCTTCATACCTCATAAGGTCTGATACATAAAACCCAGGAAATTGTTACCTGCCTCATCTTGCAATTTCTGAGCCTGGCTTGCAAAGGCCATCTTAATCCGCAACACCAGCCTATTGAGATTGAGGAGGAAGGAGTGCTCCATGCTGAGACCCACAGCCTCTTGGAGCTACACCTTAGTCTTGCAAATGAAGACAGCTGCAGTGGGCCCTAATCTATGCAAGGCAGGTGTAGCCCCAGGGCTCTCCGCAAGTGACCCTTGGAGCTATTAGGGCTGGGAAGTTAAGAAGTTACAGTTATAAAAAGAACTATTTCATAGCCTCTCATTATGGAGGTTACTAAGCTTTCTAAAGGAACAATGGCTTATTTCCTCCCATTTGCCTTGATATCCTCCCCTGACCTTCTGAAATTCCCTATTTAGACAGTTCCTAATTCTGACCCCAGCTGGGACACTTTAAATTGGTGGCATAGCTCGTCCCCAACTGATGCTATTCGTTCAATGCTATGTTGAAAATTTGATTGTCGTCAAGTTTTCCATTTTAAAAACCTATCCCAAAATCCACTATCCAGACAGAAGTGGAGATTTCAGGAGAAAGTAATGCTTACAGAATCATCCCAAGATTCAATAATGCATATAAATGACACTTTAGTACTGCTTAGTAAATGAATCCACAGCAAAACATTGCACCACTGAAACTGAGCCAACAACAATTAACTCAAAAAGCAGTCACAGAGTCAGTCTGTCTCTCTCTCTCTCTCTCTCTCTCTCTCTCTCTCTCTCTCTCTCTCTCTCTCTCTCTCAACAAATACTTTTATGTCTGAGGCCAGCTCCTGGCCTAGAGTGTCCCCCGAAAGGACTGTGGAAACAGAACTCCAAAGATGTTTCTCCTCTAGGAGGAAATGGCTGCGTCACTGTGTTACCAGCAAGGCCACCAGATGCTCAGAGGGGAGGTGGTGCTGATGCTGGGCTGAGCCCGTGAGCTGAGCACTAGGAGCTGCCGGCTCCTGCGAGTCAGGCCTATGTAATCTGGGAGCACAGTTTGGAATGGAGCAGCTATATATGCTCTGGAAGAACTCAGAGCATGTAGCCTGGATTGAAAGAAGGTCTCCTCCCAGGGCTCTCACCCTTTTCTTAGCTCAGAGTGTCCCTGAAACAGCTCCACACAAATTCCTGAGAACTGCCACACTGTCTTCTCCAGCATAGCACAAAAGAGAATAAAGGGGGAAATTTGGTCCTGGAGTCAAAGGTGGGCTCTGAATCTGTTTGACTGTATAGCAGGAATCACAGCATTCTTATCACAGGGATGCAGGAGAAAAATGTCTACAAGATTCTTTATCTTTTTTTGAAACAGGGTCTTGTTCTGTCACCCAGGCTGGAGTGCAATGGCTCTATCTCCGCTCACTGCAATCTCCGCCTCCCGGGTTCAAGCGATTCTCGTTCCTCAGCCACCCAAGTAACAGGGATTACAGGCGCACACTACCAAACCCAGCTAATTTTTGTATTTTTAGTAGAAGTGGGGTTTCACCCTGTTGGCCAGGCTGGTCTCGAACTCCTGACTTCAAGTGATCCGCCCACCTCGGCCTCCCAAAGTGCTAGGATTACAGGCGTGAGCCACCATGCCTGGCCTCTAAGAGGTTCTTGACAGAGAAGGAGTCAGCAAACCTTAAGGCCATCCTCTTATCCACTGGGAATAAACCCCTCACACCACCACCATCTAAAGGAGTGAAGTTTTGCTCAGATGATGCTTAAATTATATCGGTTTCAGTAGAGGAGGTTGCTGAAACCCAAAATCATTGTATGTAATTATAGTGAAACTTTGTCATTCAAGTTTGTTTTTTTTAAGTTAGATTTTAAGCTTACTTTAAAAATCCGGGAGCGGATATATTACTTCTGAAATAAAGATTATAAATATGTTTAAACATTGTCTTTTCTTGAAAAATTATTTTAATTTTTTATTAGTTCTACTGTATTTTTTTCCACCCTTCACTTTTGGAATACACATAATAGGCTTTTCCCCTCCTTCAATTTTTGTAGAACTGTTGAGTTTTCATAAAAGTGTAAAGTTTGAAACAAGTATGGAAAGCTTGTAAATGTACCAGAAATGCTGCGCTATACTTCCATACCCATTACTTCTAACAATTTCACAAGAAGGACCACATTTTCGTGAGTTGTGTGATGTTTTAGCAACAAGACTCCTATGGACTTTAATGGAAGTCACACAGCTAAAACTCCATGCACCACTTTGAAAATTTAAGAGTAATTGCTAAGCCCCCCTTAGAGGGTCATAGAAATACTAAAGACCAAAGTATTTTGCTAAGAACTCCAATTACGCCTGAAGGCTTACATCAGATTTTATAAAATGATTGGTCACATATATAATGTACTCTAATGCTGTTTTATTGGCTGGTTGTTTTCTTTTTTTTTTTGAGACGGAGTCTCGCTCTGTCACCCAGGCTGCAGTGCAGTGGCCGGATCTCAGCTCACTGCAAGCTCCGCCTCCCGGGTTCACGCCATTCTCCTGCCTCAGCCTCCCGAGTAGCTGGGACTACAGGCGCCCGCCACCTCGCCTGGCTAGTTTTTTGTATTTTTTAGTAGAGACGGGGTTTCACCGTGTTAGCCAGGATGGTCTCGATCTCCTGACGTCGTGATCCACCCGTCTCGGCCTCCCAAAGTGCTGGGATTACAGGCTTGAGCCACCGCGCCCGGCCTTGGTTGTTTTCTTTATAAAAGAAAGTCTTTGTGAAGTCCTGTCTGAACAGGAAAATACAATACAGTGACCTTTGGTTCAAGTGTTCACTTCAACCTATAGTTCAGTCTTAGGGGGTGGTAGGAGTGGGAAATAAATGGGTCTGGGACATTTTATCTTGTTATTTATTATTTCACAGGGGAATCATTACGTTCACTGCATCATCAGACTGGTAGATTTTGCAGAAATACATGAAGCTGTTGAACATAACCAACCTGCCCTGGTGAACATTCATCCTCAGAATCCCTTGTGACTGGCTGGGTTAAGAAGGCTGATCCTCTAGGGGTGAGGAAGTGGTAGTAGCCTAAGAACCTTGCCTTAGTAGAACCTGCCTTCCTTCCAGAATCATGAGTAAGAAGGTTCATTCATTTGGTGGGAATCCAGCTTTTCTATTTTAATTTTTGTTTTGTTTTGTTTTTAGATACAGTCATGTGCTACATAACTTTGAGGTCAACAACAGACCAAATATACCACAGTGCTCCCATAAGATTATACTGGGCCGGGCACGGTAGCTAAAAATACAAAAATAAGCTGGGTGTGGTGGCATGCACCTGTAATCCGAGCTATTTGGGAGGCTGAGGCACGAGAATTGCTCGAACCTGGGAGAGAGTGGTTGCAGATCGCACCACTGCCCTCCAGCCTAGGCAACAGAAAGAGACTCTGTCACAAAACAAAACAAAACAAAACAAAATCATGCTGGGACCGGTGGCCCGCGTCTGTAATCCCAACACTTTGGGAGGCTGAGGCGGGCAGAGCATAAGGTCAGGAGTTCAAGACCAGCCTGGTCAACACAGTGAAACCTCGTCTCTACTAAAAATACAAAAAAAAAAAAAAAAAAAAAAAAAAAATTAGCTGGGCACGGTGGCCTGCGCCTGTAGTCCCAGCTACTCGGGAGGCTGAGGCGGGAGAATGGCGTGAACCTGGGAGGTGGAGCTTGCTGTGAGCCAAGATCACGCCACTGCACTCTAGCCTGGGCGACACAGCAAGACTCCATCTAAAAAAAAATATATATATATATACACACACACACACACACACACTTACATACAAATATATGTGTATATATAATATTTAAGTATGTATATAGCACATACAATCACATACAGTACATAATAGTTGATAATAATAAATGTTACTGGTTTATATATATATTACGCTTTACATTTTATCTTTATTTTGACTATATGCCTCCTTATTAAAAAAAAGTTAACTGTAAAATAGCCTCAGGTGAGTCCTTGGGGAGGCATTCCAGAAGGCGGCATTGTTATCATAGGAGATGACAGCTCTGTGCGTGTTACTGCCCCTAAAGACCTTCCACTGGGACAAGCTGCAGAGGTGGAAGACAGTAATATTGATGATCCTGATCCTGTGTAGGCCTAGGCTAATATGTGTTTGTGTTTTTGTTTTTAACAAAAAGTTCAAAAAGTATAAAAAATAAAATTTAAAAATATAAAAATGCGTATAGAATAAGAGACAAAGGAAATATTTTTGTATAATGTGTGTTTTAAGCTTACTGCTATTACAAAAGAGTCATAGTTAAAAATATATATAAAATTTATAGGCCAGACGCGATGGCTCAAGCCTGTAATCCTAGCACTTTGGGAGGCTGAGATGGGCAGATCATGAGGTCAGGAGTTCAAGACCAGCCTGGCCAACATGGTGAAACTCTGTATTATAAAGCAAAAAGTTGGGCCAGGTGTGGTGGCTCACACCTATAATCCCTGCACTTTGGGAGGGTGAGGTGGGTGAATCACCTGAGGTCAGGAGTTTGAGACCAGCCAGGCCAACATGGCGAAACCCCGTCTCTACTAAAAATAAAAAATTAGCCAGGTGTGGTAGCAGGTGTCTGTAGTCCTGGCTACTCAGGAGGCTGAGGCAGGAGAATCGCTTGAACTCGGAAGGCTGAGATTGCAGTGAGCCGAGATCACACCACTGTACTCCAGCCTGGGTGACAGAGTGAGACTCCGCCTCAAAAGAAAAAAAAAAAGTTAGAGTAAGTTAAGGTTAATTTACTACTGAAGAAAGAAATCTTTTTTTTTTTTTTTTAAATAAACGTAGTATAGCCTAAGTATATAGTGTTTACAAAGTCTACAGTAGTGACAGTAATGTCCTAGGCCTTCACATTCTCTCACCACTCACTCACTGACTCACCCAGAACAACTTGAGGTCCTGCAAGCTCCATTCATGGTAAGAGCCTTCTGCAGGTGTTCCATTTTAAATCTTTTATGCAGTATTTTTACTGTACCCTTTTCCTGTTTATATATGTTTAGATATGGAAATCCTTACCATTGGCTGTTATCCCAGCACTTTGGGAGGCCAAGGCGGGCAGATCACAAGGTCAGGAGTTCGAGACCAGCCTGGCCAATGTGGTGAAACCCTATCTCTACTAAAAGTACAAACATTAGCCAGGCGTGGTGGCAGGTTCCTGTAGTCCCAGCTACTCAGGAGGCTGAGGCAGGAGAATCACTTGAACCCAGGAGGTGGAGGATGCAGTGAGCCAAGATTGCGTCACAGCACTCCAGCCTGGGCGACAGAGCAAGACTCTGTCTCAAAAAAAAGAAAAAAGAAAGAAATTCTTACCACTGTGTTACAATTGCCTACAGTATTCAGTAGCTACATGGTGTGCAGGTTTATGTCCAAGGGGCAATAAGCCATACCATACAGCCTAGGTGTGCAGTAGGTTGTAACATCTAGGTTTGTGGAAATACATTCTGTGATGGTAGCACAATGATAAAATTGCCTAAGAATACATTTCTCAAGATGTATTCTCATTGTTAAGTGACGAATGACTGTAATCTGAAACTGACAGAAAAGATGCAAGGAGGCAGGGAGTAGGGGCTCACGCCTGTAATCCTGGCACTTTGTGGGGCCAACACAGGTGGATCACTTGAGGTCAGGAATTTAAGACCAGCCTGGCCAACTGGTGAAACCCCGTCTCTACTAAAAATACAAAAAGTAGCCAGGCGTTGTGGCACAGCCCTGTAATCCCAGCTACTTGAGAGGCTGAGGCAGGAGAATCGCTTGAACCCAGAAGGCGGAGATTGCAATGAGCCGAGATTGTGCCACTGAACTCCAGCCTGGGCGACAGTGGGAGACTCCATCACAAAAAAAAAAAAAAAAAAAAAAAAAAAAAAAAAAAACAAAAGCAAGGATAGCTAATAACTAATTCCTGAATTCCCCTTGCCCAGTCTCACCAACTGTTAGCACTGTTAACGTTCTGCCACATTTCTTTATCATTACTGCTCTATCTTGGTCTCTCTCTCTCCATATGCATAGATACAGATATAGATAGGTAGATATGCATAATATATACAGATATATATTTATTTTTATATATTATGCACCTGTATTTTTTTCCTTGAACCATCTGTAAGTTATATTCATTGTGCCCCTATACTCTTAAATGGTTCCCCAAACCAAGGACACTCTCCTACACAACTGTATTGCAATTATCCAAATCAGAAAATGTAACATGGGTATGATACTAGTATCTATTCTACAGGCCTTGTTTAAATATCACAAATTATTCCAATAATGTGCTTTATCTCCATTTTTTTTTTTTCTGGCTCAAGATCCAATCCAGAATAACTTATTACAGTCAGTGATGATGCTTCTTTAGATGCAGTAAGTTACAGCACTACCTCCCTTTAAGGACTTGTTCATAGACTAAAGACTCCACCCATAATCATCTGATATTATGGTGCTGGTCCAAAATAATCACAAAGGAAAAATTTCAATTTATAGGACAACTCAAATTATGTTTTTCTTCCTTTCATGGGATAGGAAAGAGTGTATGGATAGGCCACAGTAAAACATCATGAAAAATGTGGTGCTTATCAACTAGGCAGTTTGTTTATTGGGTCCATGTCTGATGCTAATGCTACTAAGGTTTCAGGCAGTGGGAGAAACCCAGTGGTCTGTCCTAAGGCCAAAGACTGGGCTCTTAGTTTCAGCCGCCATCCACGTCTTTGCTACCGCACAGACAGAGGGCTAAATATGGAGCACAGGTATTCCATAGGCACATTAGGCAACAGCACCAGGGAACACACTCAGAATCCTTGTACCCTGGTGGGCCATTCTGTGATGGAAGCACACTGGATAACTCAAGGTCTCACTTAGGTATAAAACAAACAAGCTTTTCGACTGGTGATGACAAACTCTGGGTTTTGGATTGAGGATGAGAGGTTTGTTTTCTTCTCTGACCAGTCCTAGTCCATTATTTTTGGAGGCCTCATGTAAAATTACCTTTTATAAGGTTGGTCAACTTAGATATCATTCTTTTATTTCATTGCAACAGGAAGATTAGTTAGGCAACTCTGCTATCCTAACCTTATGAATGTCACTTTGTCAGGCTAAGTTGTGCACCTTCTAACTTGATTCACAAAACAATGAAAGTAGAATCTAGGAAAATTGGAGTAAGTTTTTATGGAAGGGTGGACTGTATCATCGAAGACCTGCAGGCAGGACCACAGAGAAGTACAAATGGTACTCTAGAAATTAAAAATGGGTGTCAGATATTATCCTGTGAATGTGTGAAGGAAGACGATGTTTATAAAGAATGCTTTTCATTTGCTGTCACAGGCACTGCCATATTGAAATTCCCCCATTAATTAGTAGGCCAACTTTAAACCGACACTTCCCATGAAAACACTAGCCAGTTTTCAAAGTTGTGAATGCAAAAGCTTCCAGCACAAATACTGAAAAGTACAAACTGAGCATCCTAAATGTTTATATTAACTATTGCCCCAAGAAGATAACATGGTCATTTAATATTATTTAATGCCTAAGCACAGGCATTAGACAGTAACATACATGGCTCTTTAGGATGCTGTTTCTCACATCAGGACCTAGTTGGCCAAACGTTTTCTTTGAATGATGTTTAATAACGTGCACCTGGAAATCTGAGGGCAGCTGTGGTATTTTCTATGTAATTAATGGCTAGAGGAATCCATAGAAATGCTTTTCTTCCCATTTCTACCAGACATTTCCCTCCCACCCTCTCCTTCCCATTTTGGAAAGGGAAGAAATATGGCTTATATAAAGTGGATTGTGGTTACTCATTACATGACATTTGGACAGATGTGTCATTTGCAGATATAACAGGTCTGTGCTTCACCACCCCCTACATAATTACTCAGATCACCATCTGAGGAGCTGTAAGGGTGATTCACAAGGAAAAAGAAAGTCCCAGCACAGTGGAGATCTAAGTTACAGTGGGAAACAGAAACACAGATTCCCCAAGTAAGGAACATGGATGCTGAATACCCTAAAAGGTCACGTTAAAGAGGAGTTCTGGGACATTAAGAGCATTTCTTGAGGCCCAAAAGTTTGATTCTCCTTTTTAAACATGTATCTAGGGCAGAATTTAATTACCTTATACAATTTTGGTACAATTAGCTTATACAATTTTTTTCTTTTTTTTTTTTTTTTGGACAGAGTCTCGCTCTGTCGCCCAGGCCGGAGTGCAGTGGCGCTATCTCGGCTCACTGCAAGCTCCGCCTCCCGGGTTCACACCATTCTCCTGCCTCAGCCTCCCGAGTAGCTGGGACCACAGGCGCCCACCACCGCGCCCAGCTAATTTTTTGTATTTTTAGTAGAGACGGGGTTTCACCGTGTTAGCCAGGATGGTCTCATCTCCTGACGTGATCCGCCCGCCTTGGCCTCCCAAAGTGCTGGGATTACAGGTGTGAGCCACCGCGCCCAGACTATACAATTTTTCTAATGAGCAATATATTAGAAATACAAACAAGTTAAAATATTTTGAGTGAGAAAAACAATGGTTGCATAAGTGTCCAGCACATACTAGGTCCTCAATAAATATCTAGTCAGTGAATAAATGCTAACAGAATTATCCTGTACTTTCTGGAATTTTTTTGCTTTTTTTTTTCTGTATTTTCCATTTTTAAAGAGTTAACCTAAATTAAAATATTAGGAGACTGAAATATTTCACACTCTTTCTGCCTGCCTTTTCTTTAATTATATAAAAGATGATTGTAACAAACCCACAATGTAAGTCTCCTCAAACAAAAAAGATAATAATACTTTCCTGATTTCAGTTTGGTTGCAGAAAAAAAGGCAAATTGGTGCATAATTAACAATTTGTTGGTGTAAATTCATCTGCATCTTTTAATTGGTGTTAATTAGATTAGGACTAAAATTTCTTTAATCCTCTATCTTGCCTTTTTTGATGCAAACTAATTTTCTCAGCTGGATGTCAAAGTTTCCCATTAATTACACTTTTCTAAAGGGAGCTTCTTCAACAATGTAGACTCAAACATATAGACCAAGAGCAGATTTCAGCAGAGCTTGGAATCAACCTTTTGGGAAAAATAAGGCATGGTGAGAAGTGACACTTAGGAGATAACTAGTGAATTTACCCAAATTCACTGGTGAATCAAGGCTTCCACAATTAGCAAATCAGGGACTGTCTGATACATGAGAGCCTCCAGCATTTGGTAGCTGTAAATAACACCCTGTAACACAACTCTGCCACAGTGCAGATGTTAGAGCAGACCTTCTGAAACAACAATGACAAAATGTTCAGCCGTATGGTTAAGAAGACAACTTGCTTTTAAATCTCAACAATATTGATAACGCCGTTGCCTTTTACTCTACATCACCCAGGGGCCATTCATAATGCTGGCATGGCTATTTCCAGTGGAAAACACGTGCAATGTAAACCATCTTAAGTGAATTAAGTTCCACAGTTCATATGGTTTCCTCCAAATATTGCAACTCTTCTACAACGGTTAGCATGTCAGGAGGAAAAGCCACAAAATACATTCAATATCTTTTATGGCAAGGTGACCCGAAATAAAATTTTATGTAGTCAAGGATTTCTGATAGTTCTTTATCCATAGCTTTCCTCTCACTCTGTAGCAGTGATGATTGAAACCCGATGTGTACTGCAAAAAAGGGCTATAAATCTTTTTATGTACAAATAAAACAGTAGCCATTAAATTTTGCTATGATGTCTGAGTAGATATTCAGCATGAAAACATGATAAAACAACTGTAAACTGATTGTGATCAAATGTAATTACAATGACTTGTCTCCAATGAATGACATGAACTAAATACAGTCACAGACTTCTCCAAAATTACTTTGGGCAAAGAACCAAGAGAACACTATATCCTTTCTTCACTAAAGGCATTTTGCCAAATAAATCGCAAACACACAAGCTTTAATAACCACTGCCAAAAAAGCACTTGGGAACTCATTATGGAAACGTTTAAAACACACACAGACACAGACACACGTGCACTCATATTTAATAAAAACTCTTCCTCTATATTAATATAATTTTACTGAAAAAGCCACGTGTTTTGAGATTTTTAATTGGTGCTCCCCAGAAGTAAATCCAAGGAGTGATAGGCAATTACAAGCTTTTTTTTTTTTTTTTTTTTTTTTTTTTTTTTTTAAAATCTCAAAGTCAATGTATTTGGCTGCCGTTTCTGGCATCTTTATCTTGGAGAGGCTACAAGAAAATCTACTTGGATGTTTTTATGCAGCTAAAAGTAAACAATGATCTGGATTCTGAAATAATCCAATCTTTTCAATAAGCCAATGCAGGTAGATGCTCTCTCTCATTCTCTGCCCTTTTTGAGGTGACTTATTGCATTACCTCCAGGAACAGAAAAAATAAAAATGACCATATACACAGGAATCACATTCAACAGTAATTATGGCTGACACAGGTCTAAGAACCTAAGGACCTAGGAAAGAAAAGCGGACAATTTGTGCTCTCAACTCTACTTTTCAACTTTTGTCCATTTTTTTTGTTGTTGTTGTTGTTTTGTTTTGTTTTTTAACCTCTAGTCCTGAAATTGTGGCAGTATTTATCTATACAACATTTGGGAATATTATTAAGAATGAAGGGCTGGGCGCGGTGGCTCATGCCTGTAATCCCAGCACTCTGGGAGGCTAAGGCAGGTGGATAACCCGAGGTCAGAAGTTCGAGACCAGCCTGACCAACATGGAAAAACCCCGTCTCTACTAAAAATACAAAATTAGCTGGGCGTGGTGGGGCATGCCTGTAATCCCAGCCACTCGGGAGGCTGAGGCAGGAGAATCGCTTGAACCCGGGAGGTGGAGGTTGCGGTAAGTGCCCTGAACATGGGCACATGGATGAAGGACCGCTAAAGATCCCATGCGCCCTTCCCCTGACAATAACTTTAAGGGTTAAGGGCATAAATTTTTGCCACACAGATTTCCAGACAAAATGAACAGTGGAGAAAAATGAGGTAAAATGTTATTGTTGCTGCTTAATATATATTTTTTGAGATAGGGTCTTGCTCTGTTCCCCAGGATGGAGCGTGGTAGCATGATCACAGCTCACTGCAGCCTCAACCTCCTGGGCTCAAGTGATCTTCACACCTCCCGAGAAGCTGGGACTACAGGCACACACCACCACGCCTGGCTAATTTTTTTTGTTTTTTGTTTTTTTGTAGAGATGGGATTTCACCATATTGCCCAGGCCAGTCTCGAACTCTTAGGCTCAAGCGATCCACTTGCCGAAGCCTCCCAAAGTGCTGGAATTATCGGTGTGAGCCACCATGCCCAGCCCTGTATCATATTTATTATAGCCCTGAAATACGCTAGGTGACAGAGAAGAGAGACTCTCAATTCTATGTCTAGTGGATGTTTAGATACTTATACTCACCCAGTAAAGAAAAACTGACAGGCAGCTAGGCACAGTGGTGCATGCCTGTTGTCTCAGCTACTCTGGCGGCTGAGGTGGGAGGATCACTTGAGCCCAGGAGTTTGCGGTTGCAGTGAGCTATGACTGCAACATTGCACTCTGGCACTCCAGCCTGGGTAACAGAGTGGGACCCTATCTCAAAAAAAAAAAAAAAAAAAAAGAAAGAAAGAAAGAAAAAGAAATTCCCAAAGAAAAAGATTCCAGGAGTCACCTACAGTGTATCTATTCTTCCTTGAGAAGGGTTCTAACAAGAGGGATGACAGCTAATAACAATACGGCTCTGCATAAAGGAACTGTATCATCATCAAAAAGACGTGAGACATACCCATCACTCAAGAATCACCCAGGAGGCCTGTAGTGCCTGCCTCAGAGGTGACACCCTAAAGGAGATGGTGAAGGGTGGAGTGAGTGTGAGGACGTGAGAAGGGGACTGTGTGCTTGGGAGGGAGGTGCGCAAGTCAGGGACGTGAGTCCAGGCACAAGGGCAGTCTCTCACACATCCCTTCTAACCTACCAGTTTGAGTCCCTGTCACCTACTAGGAGGACTTTTGCAGTACCATTTTTTTTGTTTCCTTCCTTTTTTTTTTTTTTTTGAGAAAGAGTCTTGCTCTGTCACCCAGGCTGGAGTGCAATGGCATCATCTCGGCTCACTGCAACCTCTGTCTCTTAGGTTCAAGCGATTCTCCTGCCTCAGTCTCCCAAGTAGCTGCGATTACAGGCATGCACCATCACACCTGGCTAATTTTTATATTTTTAGTAGAGATAGGGTTTCACCATTTTGGCCAGGCTGGTCTTGAACTCCTGACCTCAAGTGATCTGCCTACCTTGGCCTCCAAAGTGCTGGGGTTACAGGTGTGAGCCACCGTGCCCAGCCTACAGTAGTTTTCTATTCTTAGCTCTTCTGTTTCAGTCTCTCCCTTGCCTTCACCAAGCCCTTAAATATATTTTGTCCACGGCTACAGAGCAATCTCCTTAAAGTGCAATCATACCCTCCCCTGATCAAACACTTTCAGTAGCAACTCCCTGCTCAGTTCAAACTCTTTGGCCTGCAGTAGGGAAGACAAACATTATACGAGAAAACAAAAAACAAAAATGGACAGACTGTGATAAATGCCATTAAGGAAAGAAATAGGATGCTGTGAGAGAGAATCATGGCAGGGGGCTGAGGATAAGAGTCCTCTAATAGGATGGTAGGGAAGGCTTTAGGGCCTCAAGAGGAGAAGGAGCCAGCTACAGAAAGAATCCAGCAGCAGAACCAGCTAGTGCAACAATCCTGGGGCAGGAACTAGCTCGCTGCATACCGCAGGCACTGAAAGGAGACCAGTGTGTCACAAGGGCAGAGGACAAGGGGGAGAGTGGCACAAGATGTTGCTGGAGAGGTCAGCAGGAGCCAGCAATGCAGGGCTTCGGTGGCCACAGTAAGGAGGAGGGATTGTATTCCAAGTTCAATGGGATATTTTGAAAGATACGTAGGAAGGTGACCATGATCTGATTCTCTGGCTTGCTGTTTGAAGAATAGAAGAGGAGCAAGCATAAAGTAAAGACCATGGAAAATACTGACATGTTTCATGGCCCAGTATTCCCAAGGAGCAGAGACCTTCCATGGGCGGAAGGTGGAGCTGAATGGTAGAAAAGGACCACGGAAGGTCTAGCTAAGATCAGGGGGTCAATTTTGCAATTAAATCGTATTTTTGTTGTTGCTGTTGTTTTGGCCAAAAATAAATTGTAAAACTCAAAAAAGTCAGTAATAGAGGAAATGTTCACAAATATGAAATGTTACAACATTCTTGTTTTTCATTTGGATAGTTGAAAGAAGGGCAGAGCAGAGATTCCTAAATCCTAAAACAGGCCAGTAGATGCCTGTTTTTAGAGCATGTGTCGAGAAACCGCAGGTAAGTTTTGTTTCAGGCAACATAAACAAGTTTTGTCTCAGGAAACTGCCGTGGGAAATTCCATGTAAGGCAACTTGGATGGCGAAGAACTTCTTAAATTTAATTTTTAGTTTTTTTACAGACAGGGTCTCGCTATTTTGCTCAGGCTGGACTGCAGTGACTATTCATAGATGCAATCATAGCTCACTATAGCCTCAAACTCCTGGGCTCAGGTGATCCTCCCACCTCAGCCTCCCAAGTAGCTGGGACTATAGGCGCCCCGCTCTTTTTTTTTTTTTAAGATGGAGTTTTGCTCTGTCGCCCAGGCTGCAGTGCAGTGGCACGATCTCAGCTCACTGCAACCTCCGCCTCCTGGGTTCAAGCAATTCTCACACCTCAGCCTCTTGAGTAGCTGGGACTATAGGTGCACGCCACCATGCCCAGCTAATTTTCATATATTTTTTAGTAGAGACGGGGTTTCACTATGTTGGCCAGGCTGGTCTCAAACACCTGACTTCAAGTGATCTGCCTGCCTCGGCCTTCCAAAGTGCTGGGATTATAGGTGTAAGCCATGGCACCCAGCCTGTACCCAGCTCTCAAAGTATCATTTATACACATGGAAATTTCTAACAGGCCCCTCGCTAAAACAATAGGATGAAAAAATATGCCTAGAAGGAAACTTAACAGATTGAGTAAGCCCAACTGCAAAACTCGTCTTGCAGTTCTAGGAACCCTGTCACTAATCATGAGATATATGCTGTGTGGGGTGCAGAACACTGTATGCCAGTCGTGAGTAACAGCTCTTAAAAGCTACAAATAGCAATCTTCATGGGGAATGAAAAAGGAAATTTACAATATCCATGCGATTGAAGGTAGGCTCTCAGTAAATTAAGAAATCTTTTCAGAGGTAAAGAAAATGAAATAATGATTTGAAACCACCACCCAACTCTACATTTCCTATTTGGAAAGCTAAGGTTCTTTGGAATATCTAACTTTTTCAAGGCTTATGACACCCTCCCCCACATCCCACCTCTCCCCTCTCTCCAATTCTTAAAAAAATGACCGCATAATGTGCTTGTGGAATTTTTGCAAATGGCTAGAGAAGGCTCTGGAAGGAAGAAAGGACAAGTGCGAATTCTTCACGTCTCCATGCCCCTAATGCCTCACTCCCCATTCAAAGCTGAGGACCTGGCCAGGCGTGGCAGCTCACACCTGTAATCCCAGCACTTTAGGAGGCCGAGGCAGGCGGATCATGAGGTTGAGAGATCGAGAGCATCCTGGTCAACATGGTAAAATCCCATCTCTACTAAAAATACAAAAAAATTAGCGGGGCATGGTGGCACATGCCTGTAGTCCCAGCTACTTGGGAGGCTGAGGCAGGAGAATTGCTTGAACCCAGGAGGTGGAGGTTGCCGTGAGCCGAGATCGCGCCACTGCACTCCAGCCTGGTGACAGAGCGAAACCCTGTCTCAAAAAAAAAAAAAAAAAAAAAAAAAAGCTGAAGACCTATAAAGGTACCCCTAGATCTGCCCACACTTCTTGGGGATCTGCCTCCTGCCTTCCTCCCTCCCAGAACCAGCTTGTCCTGCCCCGGAGTCCCTAGTGAATTTGGCTTCTGCGCTCTTCACCTAGATTAACACCTTGATTCAACCATATCATGGCCCTGGAGTGTGGTTTCATCCCTTCATCCTATTTTCTGGATTGGCTCCAGCACCTTGGACCTGGCCAGGCCACCCCCAGCTTGGCATCCCAGAAGCTGGGCAGGCTGGGGTTGCTGTGCTGTTGTGCCATCCTCATGCCCAGGGAGGGGATTTAGACATCAGCAGTGACGAGTGATAGTTCTCTTTTTTCTTCTATCTACCAAAATACATTCATCTTGTTCAAATAGCCAATATCTTTTTTTTTTTTTTTTGAGATGGAATTTCACTCTGTCACCCAGGCTGGAGTGCAGTAGCATAATCTCAGCTCACTGCAACCTCTGCCTCCCAGGTTCAGGTGATTCTCTTGCCTCAGCCTCCTGAGTAGCTGAGATTCACAGGCAACTGCCATCTCACCCAGCTAATTTTTATATTTTTAGTAGAGATGGGTTTTCGCCATGTTGGTCAGGCTGGTCTTGAACTCCTGGCCTCAGGTGATACACTCCCCTCGGCCTCTGAGTGCTGGGATTACAGGCATGAGCCACCATGCCCAGCCACCAGTGTTCTATTAAATATTTTAAAAAAAAAATTTTTAAGGCAAGGGCTCACTCTGTTGCCCAGGCTGGAGTGCAGTGGCATGATCTTGGATCACTGCAACCTCTGCCTCCTGGGCTCAAACGGTCCTCCCACCTCAGCCTCCCAAGTAGCTGGGACTACAGGCACCTGCCACCACACATGGCTTTTTGTATTTTATGTAGAGACAGGGTTTCACCATGTTGCCCAGACTGTTCTCCAACTCCTGACCTCAATCAATCCTCCCACCTCAGTCTCCTAAAGTGCTGGAATTACAGGTGTGAGCCACTATGCCCAGCCTCCAATGTTCTGTTGAAGATGAAGATTCATTTTTGCTCCTCATCTTTTCATACCTAATTACTTGGCAAGCCCTAATAAAAAATGATGGGCAAACCTTTCTCAGGTGACCAGAAAATTCTTCAAATGCATCTATCCTTTTGTTCTAAAACAGAACATTTGCCAACTGGAATATTAGAAAGATTTGTGTTTTTAGAGGGAATCAGGTGAGTGTGAAATGAGTTGACTAGTAAAATTTAAGAAAGAATGTTTATTTTGACTATTAGAAATATCTAACTGAATCCAAAAAAGTAGGAAATTTGTTTTTTAGATAATATCAAATGTATTCCATAACTTCATCAAAATAATTTTCAATGCAAGCACCACAAGTTGCTTCCCTTAAAATGTTCAATTGTACTCTGTAAACACCCAAAACTACTAGGAAATTGAGGCCAGTAGACACCCTTTCTGTCTGTCTTACACAGAATCCTAAACCTGCCACAGAGTTAGATGCAAGTGGTCTCTCCACTCTTCTAGCAATTGTTTATTTTCTAAAAAAAAAAAAAAAGCAAGATTCTTTAAGTAGGACTATACTGCAGTCCTTTCCATAATGTCCCTATGTGTATGTGGGTGGGGAGGGGGAAACCATGACTGTTGCACACTTACAGCAGATTTACGATGAAAATGACAAGTTATGAGTTTGATGTTCTTTCACTCTGTTTACAGCATACGTGGCTCCATCCTCAAGGGATGGCTACATGTGGTGTTGCTGTGGAGAAGCTGTTATAAGCTCCCACCATGTTCTACTAGAGCAGTGACTTCTGACAGTCCCCCAGTCGCCAAGACCCCCAAAGCCCCACATCTTCCAAAAGAACCTCCCAACATGATTTGCTTCTCGGCTCACTTTTGGGTCTATGTGAAGGTCACAGAACCCTAATTTAGGAGGAAAACCTCTCTAAAGCAGACCTCTAACGTGTCTTCAGTGTGTAGACATTCAAGTGGGCACAAGACATTTGGACCCGTGCTATATGCAGGGTGAGAGGCATCCGCTGCCTTCCACAAGACCCCCAAGTATAGCCAGCATCACGTGATCCCCAGAAAAACTAGCACAGAGCAGCCCAGATACCACCAGGAACATCTTTAAAGACAGCAGGGCATTTTTACTTTTGTTAACATAGGTGGGTTTGTCCATCTCTGGTGGCTTTTCGGGACAGTAGAAATTTTGACATTAATACTGTAAATTCTGTACCATATTCTGACACCTGCTACATCTGATTCAAATGCGGGAAAAAATACCATGTGTGCATAATGAAAAACCATTCATTTTTCCCTTTCTTATCCCAGCAGGAACAGAAAGCAATTCCAAGCCACTCTGCAAATGTATCCAAGGTTAGAGATTCGGGAGGGAGGGGCTGGCCAAGATCTTACACCCCAATGACTGAAGCATTTCAGTAGGCTGACTGGCTTGAAATAACAATTTAAGAAAGGGGAAAAAAACCTACAAGGAAAAATAAAACCATGAGATTTGTGAGAGTTGTGGTGCAGAACAGGTTCTTTCCAGAGCCATCCCAGAGGCTTATCACACTGGAGCCCATCTTGGGCTCTGCACCGGGCGCATACCCACCAAGTCATCCCCATGCAGTGAGGGTCAGGCTGCCTAAAGCCACTCAGGTGTGTTCACAGTCAGCACTTGGCCCCTTACTGAGATCTAAGCTTGGCAAGGGCTGTACCGTGCCTGGGCGATGTCAGTGTTCACCTCCACCTTCCTGCACCAGGCCCTCCCCATCCATCCCCTCTTCCCTTAACCCGTCACTTCTCAGCCTTGCTGCCTCAAAAATATCCCAAAGCCCAAGGACCACCAGTCCTTCTTCCCCAGGTTCCTTCTAGCAAGTGGTCCTGTGTCCAAGAGGCCTCATCATTCTTCTTACTCTCCCTCAGCTCCTCCAAGTGAAACCCTCAGTAAAGCCCTCCCCAGACATATCTTGGAAAAGATTAATCTCTCAGATTAACTGAATGAGCTCAAATATAAAAATATTTTTAAAAAACAGTAGGGTCGTTAAAGAGTGACAGATTTAAGCGCCATCTGGGCTCGCTGGTCAGGGTGGCGCGAATTCCATCAAACGGCTGAACGGTGCACGATCTGAGAATCCCATCTGTTTTATCTAACATGAATCAGTCCAACAGTTTGACCATTTTGATGTTAAGAGTTGTTTAAAGAAAACCATGGACATATAATACCTCCTCTAAACTTCTAGAATGCAAAATGTATATCTGATTATCACAAAGACAGAAATTAAGCTCGATTCGATTCTCAGAGTGTCTTCAGTGAAATTCCAAATAAACTGCTTTTCATGAAATGGTTATTTCCCCAGAGGAGTTCTGAGTTTTTTTTTTACCTTTGGGACCATATGTGGAGACTTTTCTTAGGGTTACTGTGTAAAAGTTTAATATTTTTTTTCAATAAAAACTATATTCCTAGGATTTTGGATCTTGTAAAATAGGAAAATTTTTCATTGTCTTTCTTATATTAATTCTTCCTCCTCTGCTGCTGCCCTCAACCAAAGTATTTTTATGAAAAAATATGAAACCATTATGAAAAATATTCAAGAATATCACTTAGACAATTTTAATTATTAAGAAATATGTATTTATTTCCTTTTCTTTTTTTTTTTTTTTTTTTTTAGCAAATAAGGTCTTTTCCTAGTTTTTATAAATTGCTTTTAACCTTTAGCACTTTGGACTGCTTCCCTGTCTTGCTGTGCTATACTAATTCTTAGAAACACTAATCAGATTTTCCTGTGCCCAATAACACAGTTCTGTTTCTGAATGTCGGCAGTGAATTGCCCCGAAACAAATACTTACGCTGCTTAATCTTTAACCAGTGGGAGAAAAAAATTACTTTTAAATAAAAATATATATAACAAATATATTTTTAAATATATTTTGGCCATTTTGCGATTTTTAGAAGAAAAAAATATTTTAACCAAACCACTTTTTAATTGAAAAACATTCTTCTGCTATAATATTGTGATTATAATTTGTCTTAAAAATTAAGTGTTATTTTAATATTTTATTATTATGCTATAATTATGGGGCACAATATGGTATTTTATAAACATGAAAACAAAGCAATCATAAAAAAAAGATTCATCTAATTAAATACTAAAAAAAGAATTGCACATTATCAGGTGATTTTATTCTCCTGGTTTTTTTTTGGTCATATTTTACAGAGATCATATGGAATCAAACTAACTTCTTTGTTCCAAATTTGTGTTGTGTTTTCTAGCCATTTTACATACCAAATCTATTTCTTAAAACGATTTTCCGGCAGTAGAAAGCTGACACTATGTGGCATGTTATGAATGTGTGCATTTATTGTTTCTTCATCTACAAAACCAGGATAATAATATCTTCCTGCAGAACTCATTCAAAGATTATATGTAATAGTGTTTATAAAAGTACATGGAAATTATGAAGTATTATGCAAAGGTATCGTTAGTAATCATAATAGCAATTTAATATTTTTATAGAAGAAAAACTACTGAAAAAATAAAACATCCATTCTCCAAATCTCCCTTGTGATTAAATAGAGAAGCATGTTTATATGGATTATTTCTAAAGCAGCATTTTGCAATTGGCTTTAAAGTATCTGCTTCAGGGAATTACAAAGATTCTAAAGAAAAATTATCTCTACATTTCACGAATTTGAAAATGCAAAAGCAAACAAACTGTCAGAAAAATTTTTTGTAACCTTTATTTTCCTAGAAATTGCTGTAGCCAGTTCAGAATACTAAGAACATAGGAAAACTTTTGTCCCAGGCGATTGGTCCCAGAGCCGAAGAGACATCAAGCTCGACATCTATGACCACTGATTTATCTTGGTAAACGTCAGTGGTCAAGAGTCATAATTCATTTAAGTCAGTGACTAAAGCAAATGCTGGAACCACTGACTTTTTCTCTTTTTCCTTTAAGTGTATAAAACAATCACAAAAAGAGAGAAAGAACTCTTGAAAGACAAATGCTATTTACAAAGTTCTTAAGGAGAAACATTGTACTGATTATTAAAGTTTCATTAAATTTGCAGTTTTATCTCTGTCTGCATCACCTGAAACAAAATAAACGGTTCTAGCATAAGACTCCCGGTCTATTTTCCCCTCTTTCCCTTTGGTAGCCAGGCCCGTAATAAGCTCCGGGACAGCAGGAGTAAAACGGGGTCCCTAGGGGCCCAGATTCAGTGAGGATGCAGCAGCTCAGGTTGTAGGTTGTCCTTGTGAGATGCCAGCTGGCTTCCGCACAAAGGTGACTAGCTCTCTTTGTTTGTTTCTAATCCCTTTGGTTTTCTTCGTGTCCCCAAGTCATGAAGACACATACTGGACGCTTTCATCAGGTAGACACACAGTATCGATGCTTGGTCTCAACAGGCAGGCAGCATGCTGCCCACAAACTGAGGCATGTCCCCAACTCCACGGCCTGGAGTGCTCATTCAGCGGGCACACCAAAAAAGGGCTTGGTGACACTTTCTGACAAGACGGTTCTGCTGACCAGCAGTGGAATATGAGGGCACACTAGACATGGGATGGGGATGGGCAGCAATGGACACTGTGGGTAAAGGTACCAAGCAGTTACTGTTCAGGGAGAACTACTGCAGAGACATTCTTCCTCAGCCAGGTAAAGGGGCCCTAATCAAGCAGCACAACTTGGAATGTCCAAGTTGTGCTTTTCCAGGATGTCAACTGGAAAACATTATTTATACCCATACATGGGGTATGGGTATAATCAAACGACCCCGTTTGCTCTAGTTTCAGACACTGTTCAATCAATGGATGCCTATCTTTAGGGTTTATTAAGTAGAAGGAAGTATTCCCCTCGGGGTTTACCTGAGCAGCTCACTATGAGCTAAAAGTGCTGCGTTTACACTGCTCCATTTTCATCACAGCATATTCTTTGGCAAATGATCATATTTCAAAGCCATAATTCATTAACTGCATCTCATTCCCTGTATTTGGATACATTTGAGTAATTTTATTTAACCTTGGTTTGAAGAACACATTTAGTGTCCTGCATCTAGCCTGAGTTTTTTGTTTTTTGTTTTTTTTTTGGTACCAGCAGTGACCATCTCGGACCTCAGCACTGTTTGAAGTCCTTGAACAGTGGCCGGTTGGGGAGTAAATATAAGCAACAAACCACATTACAAGTGAGAAGAATGCTGATAAGGGAACAAGGAAAGTTCTCAGAAAATCAGAAAAATACTTAATTCTTAATAATGTCTCATTATCCCTTACCAAAATTGGTGTAATGCTCAGTGAGAATGGGCAACTATTTACAAATATGCTACACTTTATAAATTATTAAATTGGACAGTAGCAAAGGAAAAGTGGCATCCATTTGTCAGGTACTTTAAAATGTGACAATTTGTCAAATTTGTTACTAGTAATACTAATGAAAAAAATAAGGGTGCCTCTAAAAATATTTGTTTCTGACTCACTATAATTATTGCCTGACCCCCCCAAAAGAAAAGTTTTAAAGACTTAGAATACACAAATCTATTTTTTAAAGCATAATTCAACGAAATAGAACCAACGGTCTAATATCGATAACTAATCTGATTCTCTATGAAAGTAACTATAGGAAAGAGATACTACAAGAGATTTAGAATCTATTTTGGCTCAAGAGAATAAATGAAATTCTACCCCTTAAAAAATTATTAATAGCTTGTGTCAGATTTTTAAAAAATAATTCTGAATGTTAACATCTACTCAAGTTACTCAAAATCACATAGCACAATTAAATCTGTGCTGAGAGGAATCTTAAATCCAAAACTTTTAAAACTTCTGGGGCTGTTACTAAAAGCATCACAAAGTAAACGACAACCAAAGTAAACCTCTTTAAAGGGACAAAATAGCGAGGAAAGGTCAGGGAGCCAAGGGGGTCAACAAAGTCCTTCTTCCAATTTGGGGTCATTCTTCCCTCCAGCACTGATTGGTCTCCCAATAAATTCCACATTAGCTCCTCCCTTCAGCTGCGGCAGAAACACTTGAACTGCCTTCTCTCTCCACAAAAGTTTAGTTTGCTGATTGGGCCTGAAACAAAGGGATGACAGCAGGGGCACAATTTATAAGGGGGCAGGGGAGGCTGACAGGCTATTGTGCTCTGGAGGCATCCACAAGCTGTTAATTCTATTTTAACATCGTTAATAAGACTGTTAACACATCAGACTTTGTTTAGAGACCTTGAAAACATCAACAAACTATCAAATGACCCACCTGAAATAAAGTAGCAACTACTTTGGAAGCATCAAAATCATACTTTTAAAAAAAAGTCCTTAAAATGTAAAGACTGAAGAAAGGAAAAAGGAAATCTCTTTCCATAATGAGGACCCCAAATTCTTATGTTTAACATACTTGGAGCATCCTTATTATTACTACGATTATATAATCTTCAATCTATGGGTTTTCAAAATAAAAAAGTTATATTAAAATGGAATCACTTCCATGTGGATATGCACAAAGGGATGGAAAAACAAATACACAGGTTTAAAAAGACATTTAGAGTGAATAACTGGTCTGAGAGAGTAACAACAGTTAATTTTGCAACAGAATAGAAAAATGTTTTGATCTCACTCTTTCAAGAATTAGGAAAACAATCTATTACAAAAAAGAAGCTGTTTCATTGTACCCTCATGTTTAACTAAAAAAACTACAGTAACTGCAGTAACAGTAAAAAGTTCTAATTCATGGTTTAAGGGAACTATAATTTTCTGGAAATTCTTCTACATTTTTTTCTCTTTTTGCTTTGCTTTAGGGATTAAGGCTATTCAAAAGTAAAGAGTAGTATGCTTCAAATTAAGGAGACCAAATAACTTGGTAATCAATATTCAACAATCAATATTGTTAAAGAAGAAATTATTTCGTTTAAATTTTTTGGTGTAAATGTATATTTTGTCAAAAATTTTTTTCAATTAAAATAGCATTTTTTTAATGGGATGGTCTACTAAAATCATTATAATTGACACTTAACCTATTTTTTCATTGAAAGTGAAAAACCCAAAATATATTGCAAGAAATTTGTAGTAACATTTTTTAAAAACAATTTTTTGGACACTGTATGTATCTGAAATCTAATGATGGAAAAAATCGGAAGCATTCTAGATGTGACTTAAACTACTGATTTTTTAACACACTGCAATACACATTTGTACATGTTAATTTTAAATATCCTTGCCTATGATTTAAAGAAACAATTATTCAATACTCTTACAAGTACTGGTAAGGAAAATTTTAAAACCATGATAAATTAAAATAGAATCAAATTATGTAGATGGGATATATAGCTTTTAGAACAGAGCCAAGAATTCTATCTAGGGAATATTTAAATATTTTGACTCCTTCGAGTGTGGCTGTTTGTTGGTGGCCATTGGTGGGTTAGAATTGGGGGAGTTAGTGAATGAAAAGACTAGAGACACTATTCACAAACATGGACGTTAATATGAGAACACAGGAGTATAAACTTAATGGGTAGATGCGGAGGCAACTCTAAATGCATCCCTGCATTGAACACAATACAGAGATTGTGTTCTCAACAGGTCAAACGACCAATGAGCAAACGCTGGTACAAGGCTTGGGGACTTGGGGCAAAGCACAGTCCATGAAAGCATCAATCACCACACGTTTTTAAAAGTGGAAACCGAGGCAGTTACCCTGAAGGATGACCGACGGAGGAATAATATTTGGCTACCACTGTTCAATCGCCTTTCCCAAACACAATGCTGTGCTTGTTTCTCCGGCTTCCTGCAATCTTTCATGTTTTAGATACACACATTTCAATCCAAGTATTTCAGTTGCCATAACAACTTCATAAATTTGTTCTCAGATGTCCTTTTTAATCACATCATTTAAAACAAGCTGGATGTGTCGCTGGAGTGCCTCAATTTATTCCATTCGCACCTAGCTCCTGAGGAGTCTGGCATTTGTTTCTTTTTCTCTAAGAAGCTCAAACACCTGAAAATAACATCACTATCTCCTCTCTGTCTCCATAGGCAAGGGAAGTTTTTTTAAAAATGCGTGTGTGGCCTTATCATTAAGTTTTTAAAATCCAGGTGATATGATGCCCAGAAATCGCCCCCTGGTTCACAGAAGAGAGACTGCTAACGCTACCAAGGTCTGTGCAGCAGGCTCCTGCCCAGAGAATGCTGCTTTATTTCCACATATCAATTATTTATGCCGCCAAACAGGTTTATGATAGAATCCTAGTGGTTTTAATTGGCTTCCGGTGACTATTACTATATAATACCTTTAAAATATCATCTACCTTATGATGGGAAAATAAAACTATGCCAATATGTAAGTTTCAACGGCATGCATTAATTTTTAAACTACTCCCGGATGTTTTAGGATTCCATGCCAATAAAGAATAGGGCCTAGTATTCCTGGCATCATTAAATAAATGACTTTTGCCAACATCAACAAGCAAACAATAGAAAACAGGACTCCACCAACAAATGAAAAGGGGGTGTCAAAAAATTCAAGCCTGGCTTTTTGCATATGTAGTGAAATTGAAGGCACTTCCTCAGCAAGTATTGAAATGCACAGATAAGAACACAAAAGGCCTTGAAGTGGTTTGAAGGGTCACAATTTGCTATTAAACACAGCAGATGGAAACCTGTGAACGTCCACTTAACTGAACTTTTGAAAGCTCCTGTGTAAAATCAAGAGTCACACACAAGTTAGGGCAATCACTGATGCTACAGTTTTGCTTTTTGAATTGCACTCTCAGTTTGTTAGAGGATATATATATATTACACACACACATATTTATATTTTAAGCTCAGAGGATGAGTTATTGAAGAGGAATACTAATCCCTCTCTGTCAGAAATTAAAATGCAAAGGTGACTAGCATGCAACTAAGTACCAGCAAAGAGTAAATATTGGTTATGTTTAGGAAAGAGCACAAAAACAGATGTGATATAAAGTTAGACCTTTCACTTCAAAAAATACTAAGCAACTCATTCTTTGCCACTGGGGGAAAAATCTCTTTTAATTATGTAAAAAGTGAAGAGAAGGTAGTAGGGTTCTTTACCTTTGAATACTAAATTAGGAAACAGCAGCATCAAAGGCAGGCTTGATCTGTTTTGCCTGAAAAATTAATAGGCTTTACAAGTCCTTTGCACTGGAGTCTAGAATTGCAAAAAAAAAAAAAAAAAAAAAAAAAAAAAAAAAAAAAAGAGGCTCTGGTGACACCAACAGTCCCAGGAACAAAATGCAGCTGTGGAGGCGGGTTGGGGGTTGGGAGAGGGTTTTTGTTGTTTGGTTTTGGGGGATTTTTTTTTTTACTTTTCTTTAATCAAAATGGATAAACCCGGCTGCCGAAACTCCGCAGAGGACCTGCTCTGCCCGAGGCTTCCTCCCCAACCCACCCTCTTGTTCCTGTCCACACCCCGCCCCGCTGCCTGTCGCCAAGGCCTGTCGCCGGGCTGGAGGGCCCGGCCTCCCCAACTCCCCGGTTTCAAAGCGCAGAGAGTTGAAAGGAGGGGAGGCCGGCGTGGGGGAGAGGGACACCGGAGGAAAGGCCTCAGTCAGAGACCCCGGCGGCCTCAGGGTTTCGCGCTGGTCCCCTCCTGGTCCCTCCTGGAAGTGCGAGGCAGACCCCGCGCTTCGCAGCGGAAACTTTCCGGGAGCCTGGAAGACTTGTCACCCGGCCCGCGCTCTCTGCAGCAGCGGGAGGAGGGCTGAAAGTGGTGATTACTATCGACAAACCTAAAATTCTTTCTCTTGAGAGCTCCCACACTTTTCACCCCGAGTGGGCCTGCGGATGAAGCTGCTGGTGCCAAAAAGGGTAGGAGGGGCGCCGTGGCCGTCCCCTGCCGGCGGCCCCTTCTGAAACCGGGCTGGTTGCTCTGCAGAGCGCACGCAAGCGGCCTTCTGCTTACACATCGAACTGGCATCCTCGTCTTTTGTCCACGACGTCCCTGCGCCCCACTCCTGCAGCCGAGAGGGACTGGGGCACCAGCGGGCAGGGAGGGCTGGGGCGCCCCGCCAGGGCAATAGCAGAAAACCCCAAAGGCAGGGCGAGGAGGGCACGGGCTTGGGTTCTGCCCGGTACTGCGAGGAAACATGGAGACTCAGGGCGAGCAGCTCCTAAGGAAGCCGACTTGGCTTCGGTTCCTGGGAAAAGCGGATCAAGAAACTCGCTGAAGACCACTATTTACAGATGAGCCAAAGCAGAGCTGCTTAATTCACTCAATAACAAATCTTAATTGCTCAAAACAAAGCAGCTAAGTCTCTTTAGAGTGCTTCAAAGGCCCTTCACATTGTAACTTGCAGTATAAAATGTATGCAATATTTCCTAAAAAGAAAAAAATTCAGAATCAAGGATAAAGTTAGAACTTTACCTTAATCTTCTTTTAGAGTTTAATTTTTTTCCCCATCTCCCCCTCCAATTAGGTCAAAATTTAGATGTTATTACGATCTAACTACAATCTGTTTATTTTACTGCCTTTTTAAAAGAAAAGAGACATTTGTGCCTTAATCCTAAAAAGCCCCAAATCTGAATTTAAAAGAATAACATTACTGGACAATTATATGGAAAGTCAAGAAAGATTTTTGAAAGAACTATCAAAAGACAATATTTATATAGAATTCAAGCATTAGTGGTGAGCCTGACACAGCAAAACCATTGTATTTTCCACTAGTTTTGTTTTGCTCTATACAGCTGTGTTTTCACAGATGCAAAGCCATGTGTCTCCACCAAAAGGTTTGGCCCTCCCTTCAGATGTGAATGCGGATCAAAGGTTCAAACGCAGAAATACAAGATCCTTTTCCCTTTGGAACATGTTTTTATTTTTCTGCAGTGGCTGCAAACCAGAATTTCCATCTGTTGTCCTTCTGCAGTATACAGGTTAACCTTAACAGTGGGACTCGGAGCACTGTTATCTCAGCTAAGAAGTGCACAGATGAAGCACGTCTGCATGTACCATCAGAGCAGCTCCCCAAGATGTCCACGCAGCTAAGACAGAATTGAACCAGGCAGGAGCAGAATCCATTTTAGTTGACATACAGAAATTAATTTTCATTTCTGTGCAACATCAGAACGGATGATGAATTTCAGATGGGGTTTTGCTTTTATACCACATGCACCTTGGTAAAGATAACAACATCAACCATGATTTCCTATCTGTCCCTCCTCCTTCCTAGAGCCAGCAGTATGCAATAAGACATTTTGCATTTGAATTTCATTTTGCTGAAAATTCTCTAACAATAGAAAATGATTTGATAAAACAACTTATTAATTTTAAATATCTTACAATTTACCAACCCATAATTTTGAATGGAAATTTAAAAAAAAAACATTTACCTATTATCCTTTTAATAACTCATCCTCTCAATTTCCATTTCTTTATCAAACATACCCTCAGAGTGACTGAAGAGAGAAACAGGTTTCTCTATTACCTACTCTAAACATGGATTTACTGTCATGTAAACATTGGCTTAGGAGAACAGTAAAAATGCGGCAATGCAGCTAACAAGGTGGGAGGCTTTGAAGGTATTTCTGCCAGGTTTTTAAGGTCACTAAATGTTGAGAGAAAAATGAACTAGAGAGGAACATATATATACCTATCTGTAGAAGATCAAGAGAGGTTAGAGGGATGAATGGTGGGATGACAGATACAAAGCTTTGGTTAGTTCGTGGGGAGATTTTACAGAATCCCAAAGTGGAAAGTGCAGTGGACCCGTCTGAACACCAATGTGTGAGTGCCATCTAGTGGTCTGCCTAGAACTGCACCCTGGTTACTCCCTGACCGAACATGCCACCCTAAGGTCCAGGTAAACCACCCCATTTCTCCACTGCATCCTGGCTCACTCTAGCACTCCCAACCCTCCTATCTAATTACTGTACCTTTTGTGCTCTAATTACAAAATAAACTAAAAAAACAAAAAGCCTCAGAAAACAAAGCAGGAAGAGTGATAATCCCAAAGGTGGGGGTGGGTCTGACAAAAGGAAAGTGGCCTCACAGGTCTCCCCGTGAGACTGGCACAGAGCTGCACAGGGAGGCTTAAAGGGGCTGGTTCCAAGACAATAAGGAATTGTCTTGACTGCACCTGCGGACCAGAGTAAATGAATAGAGCGCCCTGCCGCCTATACATGCCCTCTCTGCCCTCAGTATGTTAACCTTTCTTGGGGGAAATAATTAGCTCGGGATAACTGGGCAATGGTTCATTCATCAATACCTCTTCCGAGGTGCTCTGTAAAGAGTCAAGTCCAATGTGATGTAGGTGGAGCTAGTGTTCGTGATGTCAGGCCATCCCTGCCATCTGACTCACGGGCACCCAGACAGGGCCACATCGTCGGCTGACCATAGGTCCCACAGGCAAGGCCCACACAGCTTCCCAGGCTTCAAATACTTGCTCTGATTGTCAGCTTCATGGCAGATCAAGCCACCAGTGTATGTGTTATTGAGTGGGATGAAAGAGGACGCCACCCCAGGCTCTGCCAAGCACACCCCCTAGCAGCACCCCTCCAGCCACCAAGGTGGCAACACAGCCTGGGAGAAAGGCCAGAGCCCACTGACTTGCATTTCTGTCCCAGCAACTAAAGGCTGCTGAGCTGTCTTCATTCCATGAGTCACACCTTTGCATGTGGGCACGTGGAAGAGCATACATCATCTTGCCAGTAACGAAATCCAACACCAGGCCTGGCGCGGTGGCTCACGCCTGTAATCCCAGCACTTTGGGAGGCCGAGGCGGGCGGATCACCTGAGATCAGGAGTTCAAGACCAGCCTGGCCAACATGGTAAAACCCCGTCTCTACTAAAAATACAAAAATTAGCCGGGCATGATAGCGGGTGCCCGTAGTCCCAGCTACTTGGGAGGCTGAGGCAGGAGAATCGCTTGAACTCAGGAGGCAGAGGTTGCAGTGAGCCGAGATCATGCCTCTGCACTCCAGCCTGGATGACAGAGCAAGACGCTGTCTTAAAAAAAAAAAAAGAAAGAAAGAAAGAAAAAAGAAATGCAACACCCTAGTGCTGGGCCATCACTCCCATAGGTTCTTAGGCCTGGCGGGGAAGGGGATTCTTCTGATAGATCAGTCACTGTATAGGAAGAATGGACTTTGGAGCAGGTCTGGCCCAGAATCCTGGTGCTGCCAAGTGTCGGCGTATGATCCTAGAAAGGGACTTAACTCTCTGGGCCTCGTGCTTGTCCAATGTGAACAAAGGATCCTAATGCCTATCTCACAGGGCTGGCATCAGATTTAAATGTACTCACCAAGTGCCCAGCTCAGAGCTAACCAAGGCGTGGGGCTCAACACATATTCACTGACTGACAGGAAAAGGGAGCTGGCCAAAGGATGATGGTGGTATGCCCAGCCATGGCAACTGCACCACGATGACTCTGTAACCACTGCTCACACTTCCCCCTGCCCATGCTAAATGAGCATGTGGGCACAGTGTGTGCTTAAGAACCTATGTTCTCAAGGGAGGCAGATCCAGGCACACAGGACTAACTTCTTACCTGTTTACCCCATGACTGTGGCCAATCTGTTTCCTCATCTGCAAAATGGGTTGAAAACAGGACCATGCTAATAAGACTGTTTTGAGGCAAAAAAGTAGGTGAAGCCCCAAATGAAGTCTGGAGCACAAGTGGTGATGTGAGTTTTGAGACATTAGCCACTGCATCTGTCCTGGTAGGATTGATATCAGCACTAGGATTTCACATTGTTACTAATATGACAAGCTTCCTATATTCCAGTCTTACCTGGTGGGCCCTGGCAAGGAGGACCCTTGGATATACATATTTTTGTGAGACGGAGTCTTGTTCTGTCGCCCAGGCTGGAGTGCTGTGGCGCAATCTCGGCTCACTGCAACCTCCACCTCCTGGGTTCAAGCAATTCTCCTGCCTCAGCCTCCCTAGCAGCTGGGACTACAGGCGCCCACCACCATGCCCAGCTAATTTTTTGTATTTTTAGTAGAGACGGGGTTTCACCGTGTTAATCAGGATGGTCTAGATCTCCTGACCTCATGATCAGCCCACCTCAGCCTCCCAGAGTGTTGGGATTACAGGCGTGAGCCACGGCGCCCGGCCTGACATTTTAGTTTTGTTAAAATGCTACTTAATCTAAAGACACTGACTTACCTTTCATCTGGCACATTACTGGCTTTCAGGTTGGAGGCTATGTGCTCTGCTCACCTTCATTTTCACCCAATACCCTGTACACATCAAGTAATATATAGATGATGTGATTGCTTTGGAGACCTTGATAATGAGTGAAACTATGATGAAATGGAAGCAGCATAATATGGTGGGAAAGAGAAGACTTGGGAGAGGAAGATTTGGGTCGGATCAGCCCACCTTACCACCATGGGGCTTGGGATGAGGGTACAGAGGAGGCCACACGTCCCAGCCAGCCCCTCCCCTTTGCATCATACGTGTGTGACATGCCAGCCTGCACATCCAAGCTCCTGGCCTCACTCCCCACCGCCAGCCCAGCCTCAGCTACCCCTCAGGTCTGGGGTGTAAATGCTGCCACTCCACTCTCTAGGATGGACCCAGGGAGAGGTCCATGGATGCCCAGCTAAGGAAAACATTGTCCAGCCTCTCCTGAATCTGAGTGTATTCATGGGCCAAAGTTCTGGTTGATGGGATGTGGTCAGGGTGAGCAGAAATACAGTGTCCCCATAAAGGAAGGCATGTGTCCCCCTACCCCATGTGGTGGGGGCAGACCAAGCAGCCACCTTAGGGAAGATGTGTGCGATGTGGTGAGGTTGGCAGAACCATAAAGGAGCCTGAGACCCCACTGAGCCATCGTTATCAGCCCTGCACCACCTGCCTGTGTTTCAAGTGAGGGGGGAAGAAATTATCCTCCATAAAGTCATCATATTTGGAGATATTTTGGCCATAACACCCTAACCTGTATCCTCACTTATATCCTAGTTATAGATGAGTTGAATGAAATGGGCACGTCCAGCCCATCATACCCAGCATATCACCTTTCAATCAATCAAAATTTAAGCAGGAGAAGGAACAAGTGAACTAAAACCACACTGTCAGCATCCTGGGAGATCTGGACCATTGTGAGACTCCAAAGTGGAGGAGAAGGTTAATAACTGGCAAGGATGAAAAAAAAAAAAAAAAGAAAGAAAGAAAAAGCTAGAGAACAAATGGGAAGCCAAGAAAAGGAGAAAAAAATCCCAGTAGCTTCTCATGTGGTGTTTCTGAATTTCCAAACAGATGCATGTAATTAAGTAGGTTTATTTAAACATGAAAGATCATTATTTCTTTGGATCATACTAAGGCTGATGAATAAGCACCATGATCTTTGGATGAGTGGAGGGAGGCAGAGACCCCTGCCAGGAGTGACAGGTGAGTTGCTAGGAATGGAGGTCTGGAACCTAAGTGTCCTGGGTGCTCCCCCTTATACTCAGGATTTTTTTTTTTTGGCCGGTCCTCTTTGTCCCCAGGTTAACAGCCTCATGACAGAGATTCCTCAGCAGTGGCCTGCTACTTATTCCTGCTCTTTAAAAAATAGCACATCCATCATGATACTCCCATTCTGAAACATCCACAGGTGCTCCTAGTGCCTACAAAACAACATCTGAAGTCTTAGCCTGGAATTCAAGACTGTCTACAACTGGACCCAAACACCCTTCCAACCTCACTCTCCACCACTCCCCTCTACAAACCCTTGCCCTTCAGATTGGCTTGTCTTTTCCCAACACATGGTACACATTCCTGCCTCCCATGATTTTGCTCAGATAGCCCCGCCTCCCCCAGGGCCATGCCCTGCTACCACACACGTGCAAAGCCCATTTGTCGTCACAGGAGTGTTATTTACTGCCACCAGCTCATCTGCTTCTAGGGTGTGTCTCCCCAGCTCATGACTGCAACTCTTCCCACCTTTGTGTCAGTCGTACAAGGTGGCCGGCACAGCCCTTCCACTTGTGAGAAGGGTATTCATTATTTTGATTTGATTCTTAAGAAGCAATAAGCTTCGGTAGCCTCCTCACCTCGGACACCCAGACGAGAGCCTGCCTGTTATGTGGAGGCCTCTAAGTGGCTTCTCCCCGAATATGGAGGTGAAAGAGGCCATGACACCACTCGCGATTTGGGTAGCATTGCTGGAACACTTGGGACCCTTTCGCACCTCATCCACCCATGGCTACTCTGGATCCTGCACCCACAGGTCCTATTTTTGGCAAATCAATGGTGGCTAGCAGGGGCTATAGTATTATCCCTTCCCAGGATATCTGCTTATTATTATTATTTGTTTTAATTGAGACAGGGTCTCACTATATTGCCCAGGCTGGTCTCAAACTCCTGAGTGCAAGTGATCCACCCGCTTCAGCCTCCCAAAGTGCTGGGATTACACGCGTGAGCCGTGTCTGGCCAATATCTGTATTTTAATGGACAACTTCCCTTCTTGCTCAGAACACCTGGCAAATCACACCAGACAGGCCAGTTGGGACACTGGAGCACTAGAAATGGAAGGTTTAGTCCTGTGGTGAACAGTCACTGGCTGTTGACTATCCCAAGACGCGCTTCACCTCCTGAGGAACTTGCCTCATCCTACCCACAGCTTACAGTGTGCTGGGATTATCATCAAGGAGCCCAGCTCCTCCAGAGCCAAAGTGTGGGCCCCGTTAGCCTAGCTGGACACTCCCTCCCTGGAGCCTGCATCCTGAGCAGAGTTACAGACTGAACACCCTGGCAGCACATTGTTCTCGTGGCTGAGCAGGGACACAATGGGGAAAGATTCATGCCAGCATGCCTACATTGCCTTCCACCAACTGTGTGAATGCGTCCATATCCTTCTAGGAAACCCCCTCTTGCCAAAGCCAGATGTGGCGTCTGTTGCTTACAATCAAGAGTCTTTTTTTTCCCCCCGAGTCAGAGTCTTGCTTTGTCACCCAGGCTGGAGTGCAATGGCATGATCTCGGCTCACTGCAACCTCTGCCTCCCGAGTTCAAGCAATTCTCCTGCCTCAGCCTCCCAAGTAGCTGGGATTACAGGCACGTGCCACTAGGCCTGGCTAATTTTTTTGTATTTTTAGTAGAGACGGGGTTTCACCATGTTGGCCAGGCTGGTCTCAAATTCCTGATCTCCTGATCCACCCACTTGTGCCTCCCAAAGTGCTGGGATTACAGGCGTGAGCCACTGTGCCTGGCCACAACCAAGAATCTTAACTGATGGAAAGCCACAACCCAGAATTCCATTTCACTCAAAAAATATTTATTTATTTTTATTTTATTTTATTTTTTTTTTTGAGACGGTGTCTCACTCTGTCACTCAGGCTGGAGTGCAGTGGCACGATCTTGGCTCACTACAACCTGGGTCTCCTGGGTTCAAGCGATTCTCCCAAGTAGCTGGGATTACAGGCGTGCACCACCACACCCAGCTAATGTTTTTATTTTTAGCAGAGGTGAGGTTTCACCACGTTGGCCAGTCTAGTCTAGAACCCCTGACGTCAGGCCACTCGCCTTGGCTTCCCCAAGTACTGGGATTATAGGCGTGAGCCACCGCACCTGGCCTATTTATTCCATTCTTGTCATGTGCTTGGTACCAAGACAGATGATGGGCCTGCAATCAGGTATCAGCAGTAGCGCTATGACCCAGGTAGTTGGATCTAACATGGGAGACAGCACAGGGTACAGAGAGCAGAGATCACATTGGGCAAAGCTACTGGAAGGCAGAGGAAGGGTGTCTGCTGGCCCTCGGCAGTGTGGGTGACTGCTAAATCATCAGAAGAGGAAGGGATATTTGGTCAGCAAGATCTCAAGGAAGATGAGAGGAGGGCTCTGTAGGGAGAAACAGCAGCAAGAGCCATGGCAGAGACAAAGGAGCTGGAATGTCTCATCACGCTGAGAATTTTAACATGATTGGAAGGTCAGAGACATGGTGTGGGAAGATGATTCTGGGAAGGTAATCTTGGGTTAGGGTGTAAAGAACACTGTAAGGTCTTCATTGCTCAGTGTTGAGTGACTGCTGCTTGTGGAGACGAGAGCAATGAGGTCTGTGTTCAGAAACCTACTTCTGGAAGACAGACAGGAGAAAAGAGAGATCCGGGAAAAGACTCACAATGGCCAGGAGCCATGCTGAGATGCACAGAATTCAAGGGTCCGGTGGAGTCAAGAATGACGCCAAGGATTTCAGCTACAAGACGAAGAAAGGTGGTGCTAGAGTCCATGGAAGCAGCCTCCAGCACTCTCCAGCAGCCTCCAGCACTCTCCAGCAGCCTCCAGCACTCTCCAGCAGCCTCCAGCACTCTCCAGCAGCCTCCAGCACTCTCCAGCAGCCTCCAGCACTCTCCAGCAGCAGCCTCCAGCACAGCACTCCAGCAGCCTCCAGCACCCTCCAGCAGCCTCCAGCACCTCCAGCAGCCTCCAGCCCTCCAGCAGCCTCCAGCAGCCTCCAGCACCCTCCAGCAGCCTCCAGCACTCTCCAGCAGCCTCCAGCACTCTCCAGCAGCCTCCAGCACTCTCCAGCAGCCTCCAGCACTCTCCAGCACCCTCCAGCAGCCTCCAGCAGCCTCCAGCACTCTCCAGCACTCTCCAGCACTCTCCAGCAGCCTCCAGCACTCTCCAGCAGCCTCCAGCACCCTCCAGCAGCCTCCAGCACTCTCCAGCAGCCTCCAGCACTCTCCAGCAGCCTCCAGCACTCTCCAGCAGCCTCCAGCAGCCTCCAGCACCCTCCAGCAGCCTCCAGCACTCTCCAGCAGCCTCCAGCACTCTCCAGCACCCTCCAGCACTCTCCAGCAGCCTCCAGCACTCTCCAGCACCCTCCAGCACCCTCCAGCAGCCTCCAGCACTCTCCAGCACTCTCCAGCACCCTTCAGCAGCCTCCAGCAGCCTCTGTGCTGACTTTACTCTCCAGAAGAGCACATATACCTTGGCCAAATCAAAACTCATGTTGCTGCCAATGAGAATTTGGCAACAGTTTCTGTCACCCTGGGCAAGGAGTGGAGAGTAGATGGGCACCTGAGGTTTCTAACACTCTTCTTATTTCTTCCCCTCTTGAAAACTTCTTTTTTTGAGACAGGGTCTCATTCTGCCACCCAGGCTGGAGTACAGTGGGACAATCATGGTTCACCATAGCCTTAAACTCCTGGGCTCAAGCAATCCTCCTGCCTTAGCCTTCCCAGTAGCTGGGACTACAGGTGTGCACCACCACACCAGTCTGATTTTTTAAAATATTTTTTGTAGGGATGAGGTCTTGCTATACTGCTCAGGCTGAAACCTTTTTTTTTCATGAAGCATCATATAACTTTTTTTTTTCCTTTTGAGACAGTGTTACTCTGTGGCCCAGGCTGGAGTGCAGTGGCATATGATCACTGCTCACTGCAGACTCCAACTTCTGGGCTCAAGTCATCCTCCCATCTCAGCCTCCTGAGTAGCTTGGACTACAGCGCACACCACTACACCTGGCTAATTTTTGTATCGTTTGTAGAGATGGGGTTTCGCCATGTTGCCCAGGTTGGTCTCATGCTCCTGGCTCAAGCAGTCCACCCGCCTTGGCCTCCCAAAGTGCTGGGATTACAGGTCTGAGCCACAGCGCCTGGCGGATTCATAGAACATTTAACACGTAAGTCCTCCATCAGCGTTCCAATTTTCGCCACCCTCCATCTTATCGGCAAATAAGTAAGATTTTTCAAAGAAACAATGACATCGCAAAGGTACACCTACTAAACAGGTACACCTGTTTAGCTTTTCTATCTTCATGACATAATTTTTATTTTATTATTATTTTTTATTATACTTTAAGTTCTAGGGTACATGTGTACAATGTGCAGGTTTGTTACATATGCATACTTGTGTCATATTGGTGTGTTGCACCCATCAACTCATGATTTACTTCAGGTATGACTCCCAGTGCCATCCATCCCTCCCCCCTCCCCCCGATGACATAATTTTCAGAGGTACTTCTATTCTTCACAGAACTGCACCTGCACCATCATATGAAAAATGGGTGCCGATTAGTAGTATTTTAGTTAAAACCGTTTCCCCACATCATTGTCTTATGCTAGAAGCGAGCTGGCATGAATAACAAAGGGTTGCTATTAATAGTACAACACAGAACGCAAGCGGAAAACTTGAGTGAAATTATGTTTTTTAAAATCCACTGTTTAGTGCCCAGAAAAGGGACAGACTGTGCAGCATCTGTGCTGGGGGGAGATGGAACTAATAAATCATTGCCATTTTTACTACGCGCAGGCAGAATCTGATGTGCATCCAAAGCCAAACACATTGGCTGTCCGAGAAAAATGATTTACGTTCCAGGGCTTTTTTTCACTCAATTGAAAGTTTATGCATTTAGCATCCTAGATGATTTTACTAATTTAAGTCTCCTGTAATTATTAACAGTTTTCAAAAAAAATTTGGGGGATGGGTTAAATGTATGAATGAAATATAAAAATATATGTAAATATATATATCTCCTTATGTTCAAACATAAAATATTCATTTCAAAGTCCAACTTGCAGATGTAAAGTCATGTAACACATAAGACTGAGTTGGAAAAAAAATGATACTTTGATGTGTATATAAAAAAATACTAGTGACACTAGGTAGCTAACGTTCTATTATCAGTTCAAGAAAGGAGTAAGAAAAGTATATTTTCTTATTGAATTAATTTGACCAGAATCAAAGCAAGTATAGAAAAGACCCTAAACGTTGATGACAGTGCAATATCCATCTTCAATAAATAATAAGCTTATGATGATTTCTTATGCTTTTAGCACATCTGGCCGCCCTATCTACTCTGGAATACAGAAATGTAAGAAAAAGAGGCCTTCAAATAGTAACACAGGCAGCTCCACTAATCAGATTATCATCATAAGGTACTGACAGCAAGAAAAGTCACAAAAAACCAGGGCTAGCAGGAATGTTGTTTCAGAATTCAGTGAACAATGGACTATTTATTTCGGCATTCCATAATCATTTTGCCTACACGCTCTTGTTAGAAAACTGGTAAAATTCAGAAAAGCAGAGCCTGGAAGGACTGACGAACATTCGGAGCCTTCTGAATAGTCCATGGCATTGAGATTTTTGTCCGAGGACTTGAAAAGTTAAAGGCATAGTCCTGCCAATTGTGAGATGCCCTCTCCAACACAGACCACCCACAACTACGGATTTTCCATCTGGTGAACAAAACAGACAGCTCCCTAATTATTTTTAAAAAGGATTTTTTCCCCCTAACATACTTTCTTTATTTGTCTGTGACCTGGAACTTAATGGAAAACCTGGTGCATGCCTACTTCGTTTCTTGTAATGAAACATCCTTTTTTACTGTTTTAACTGGTTTTAAAGATTCTAAGATAGAAATTATTACCCCCAGAGCCAACACACCAAGCCACTAGGACAATTCCAATAAACAACTGCTTCCTCTGAACAGAGAATCTCTTGTTTAAATATTAGCCACTGAAGTTTTCTCTCACAACCAACAAGATGAAAATAGGAGGGAAATTATTTGCAATCGTTCTCAACTGGGCACCCATACTGCTAGTGTCAAAATCTATGGCTTTTCCAACAAGATGGCCACCTCTGCCAAAAGCATACTCAGAAATGCCAACTGTAATTAAAATCTGGCACCTGTCTTGGGCACCAAATTTGCTTCTAATATCTCCATGTTGAAATGTGTCTCAGCTTCGAGAGGACTTAAGATGCTTCTTGCCCTCTGCCCTTTGGAAAAACATTCGAGTGGAAAAATTGACGGCTGTTATCCCCCAAAATTACATTTTTTTTTTTTACATTTTAACTGTCCTAAATCTTCTCTGCTTTCTTTCGCTGAATCTGTTTGTTTAATTAGTCCCAAGAGAATCAGCATACATTCCCTTCACACATTTTGTTTTTATAAACCTCAAGAAAAATAGGCACTGAAATAAGTTCTTCCCACTATGGGGTTGTGATGGGGGGCTGGGGTGGGGGGCGTGTGACAGATGTAGATTTTGCAAGGCCTTAGATACTATAGAATTGGAAAGTTCTAGGTGGTGCAGGAGGCTTCCCTAAGAAGGTTTTTCAGAGCCACACGTCTTGATTTGAGGCACATTGCTTTGGACCTCTCTGCTGCCTATGAACAAGCTTGTGTCCTACCTATTGTTTTGTTGAGCTGGAGCTCTCAAAATTCTAAGCAGTTTTTTGTTTGTTTTGTTTTTAAAGACTCTGTAGCATTTGTCAAGAAGAAACTTCTTGTGATCTTTCTTATAAGCCTTTCAAACACTGGCCACCCGGCACCCCTCAGGTGTGGGCAGAGTGGTCCTCAGGCCCACGTACACCATGGATGGTGATGCACTGCACAGCTTGGCAGTGACAAGCATTCCCAAAGCATGGGAGGCCACAGTGTGCGGAGGGCCCAGCAACAGCCTCTCCAGAGGGGAAGGGGCCCTGCCCACCTCGCTCCCTGCTGTATCCCTGGGCCTAGAAGAGTGGCACAGAAGGTGCTGAGAAGTGGCTATCGCAGGGCTAGCAGGCAGATCTAGGGTAAGCTTGCCTTTGTAACGAGTTCCTTCTATTACGATTTCTGTAACCAGTTGGCTCCCATGGTCAGAGGAACCTGACCCAGGTGAATTATAAATCATCATAAATGCAAGAAGATGCCCTTCTCCCTGGTGAGGAGCACAGACATTCACCCTTCAGACACGCATCCTCATTAAGCCTCCCTTTCAGGAGCTCCATCCTCCAGCAACCCTTCTTCCCCCAGGCCACCCCAAACTACTACAACACACCGCTCTTCATTAGAAATTAAAAGGGGCTACAGGAGTGCAATGACTGCTTAAAGTACAAGTAGGTTTACTACTGAATACAGAAAAAACATAAAAGCAGTGCCTGATTATGACAGGATCCTGCTCAAAATAATTCACCAATAGGCTAGGCGCGGTGGCTCACGCCTGTAATCTCAGCACTTTGGGAGGCCGAGGCAGGTGGATCATGAGGTCAGGAGATCGAGACCATCCTGGCTAACACAGTGAAACCCTGTCTCTACTAAAAATACAGAAAATTAGCCGGGCGTGGTGGTGGGCGCCTGTAGTCCCAGCTACTCGGGAGGCTGAGGCAGGAGAATGGCGTGAACCCGGGAGGTGGAGCTTGCAGTGAGCTGAGATGCTGCCACTGCACTCCAGCCTGGGCAACAGAGCAAGACCCTATCTCAAAATAATAATAATAATTCACTAATAAATTGCTTCTTTGGAACTGAAAATGAATTTTTCTCCATAGAAAAAATGTCACAAATGACGGTTAGGACCTCAGGATAGCTCACAAAAAAAAAGTGGATAGCCACTGGACCCCACAATGTCCCAGGGTGCCACTATTTTAATAGTATGTTCATGGGAAACAGAATCCTAAGTTTAAATTAGGGAATTTCTCAGTCACAGGAAAGAAGATACCCTGGACATTGCTGGTGGCTTATTTGTGCCCCACACCCCTTAAAGAAAGCCATCTCCCTGGATCAGAAATTGCCCTAAGGCCCCAAAAACACAGGCGACCAAAGCAAAAATAGACAAATGGAATCATGTCAAGTTAAAAAGCTTCTGCACAGCAAAGGAAAACAATCAACTGTGAAGAGACAGCCCGCAGAATGGGGAAAAATATTTGCAAACCATCCATCTGACAAAGGATTAATAACCAGGATATATAAGGAGCTCAAACAACTCAATAGGAAAAAAAAATCTAATAATCCAATTTAAAAACTGGGCAAAAGATCTGAACAGATATTTCTCAGAAGACATACAAATGGCAAACAGGCATATGAAAAGGTGTTCAACATCACTGATCACCAGAGAAATGCAAATCAAAACTACAATAAGGTATCACACCCCATTAAAATGACTTTTATCTAAAAGACAGTAACAAAAGCTGGCGAGGATATGGAAAAAAGGAAACTGTCGTACACTGTTAATGGGAATGTAATTTAGTGCAACCACTATGGAGAACAGTATGGAGGTTCCTCAAAAAACTAAAACTAGAACTACCATATGACCCAGCAATCCCAATGCTAGGTATATACCCAAAAGAAAGGAAGGCAGTATATTGAAGTGATATCTGCGCTCCCATGTTTATTGCAGCAGTATTCACAATAGCAAAGATTTGGGAGCAACCTAAGGGTCCATCAGTAGCTAAATGGATAAAGAAATTGTGGTATATATATACAATGAAGTACTATTCAGCCATAAAAGAGAATGAGATCCTGTCATTTGCAACAATATGGATGGAACTGGAGGACATTATGTCAAGTGAAATAAGTCAGGCACAGAAAGACAAACTTCACTTGTTCTCACTCATTTGTGGAAGCTGAAAGTTAAAACAATTGAACTCATGGAGACAGAGACTAGAATATTGGTTACCAGAGGCTGGGAAGGATAGTGGGGTGGGGGAAGGAAACTGGGGATGGTTAATGAATATGAAAATCTAGTGAGATAGAAAGAAGTAAGTTCTAGTATTTGATAGTACAACAGGGTAACTACAGTCAACAATAATTTATCATACATTTAAAAATAACTACAAGAGTATAACTGGAATGTTTGAAACACAAAGAAATGATAAATGCTTGAGGTCAGAGATACCCTATCTACCTTGACGTGATTATTACACATTGTGCACCTGTATCAAAATACCTCTTGTACCCCATACATATATACACTATGTACCTATTAAAAGTTTTAAAATTAAAAAGAAATTATCTTGAGGTAACAGTTTTCAAATATTTTTTACTACAACCCACAGGAAGAAGTGTATTTGTAGTGAAAGTCTATACATACATATATACATACACACACCACATATACACACACCACATATAAAAAACAAAAAGTTTCATAAGACAAAATGTGTGATGGGCTCTGAACTGAATAGTTCCTATTCTGACATAGTTCTTCTTTTTTCTTTTGAGACAGAGTCTTGCTCTGTTGCCCAGGCTGGAGTGCCAGGGCATGGTCTCAGCTCACTGCAACCTCCACCTCCTGGGCTCAAACGATTCTCCTGCCTTAGCCTCCCTAGTAGTTGGGATTACAGGTGTCTGCCACCACGCCCAGCTGATTTTTATATTTTTAGTAGAGACGGGGTTTCACCATGTTGGTCAGGCTGGTCTGGAACTCTTGACCTCATGATCCACCTGCCTTGGCCTCCCGAAGTGCTGGGATTACAGGTATGAGCCACCACACCCAGCCTATAGTTCATTTTTTTTTTTAATTTTTTTTTGGAGATGGAGTCTCGCTCTATCACCCAGGCTGGAGTGCAGTGGCACCATCTCAGCTCACTGCAACCTCTGCTGCCTGTGTTCTAGCGATTCTCCTGCCTCATCCTCCCGAGTAGCTGGGACTACAGGCGCCTGCCATTATGCCCGGCTAATTTTTGTATTTTTAATAGAGACGGGGTTTCACCGTGTTAGCCAGGATGGTCTCAATCTCCTGACCTCGTGATCCGCCCGTCTCGGCCTCCCAAAGTGCTGGGATTACAGGCGTGAGCCACCACGCCCGGCCTATAGTTCACTTTTTAAAACGCTCATTGTGACCCAATAAATTAACTTCCCAGCTGACTCATGGGTTTGGACCCACAACGTAAAACACCATTGCCCCAAATAATCTGAACCGAGGTATACAGAGTAGTAAGCGATGGCTACTGACATTGAGTCCCACAACTTCTTCAACCGGACACTGAAATTATAAATGTAATTATGAACAGAAATATAAAATTGAGACAATTTCTTGAAAATGTTGGCCGGGCGCGGTGGCTCAAGCCTGTAATCCCAGCACTTTGGGAGGCCGAGATGGGTGGATCACGAGGTCAGGAGATCGAGACCATCCTGGCTAAGACGGTGAAACCCCGTCTCTACTAAAAAATACAAAAAAACTAGCCGGGCAAGGTGGCGGGCGCCTGTAGTCCCAGCTACTCAGGAGGCTGAGACAGGAGAATGGCGTGAACCTGGGAGGAGGAGCTTGCAGTGAGCTGAGATCCGGCCACTGCACTCCAGCCTGGGCGACCGAGCGAGACTCTGTCTCAAAAAAAAAAAAAGAAGAAAATGTTTCAGAAATGCATATGCCCCTTGGTTTCAGGATTCTACCTGTTTTAGCTCCTCCTTTTCTATCTGGTTGAAATGCAGGTGTTGGCAGAAAACCTGAGGACAATTATAGACCCTACATGACAAAGACAGAGATGGCAAATCATGCTGATCAAAAGCCTGAAGATCTGTAAATCAGAAAAACAAAATTCCTGGTTATTCAGAATACACAGCCATCATTCCAATCAAAACTTGGCCTTTGGCACCAGAGCAGTGAGGCAAACTAGCTGGTCATGAGAAGCAGGCACTACTTCTGGTCGCTCCAGAGGCAGGTGGAAACAGAGCATCCAAAGCCTTCGAGCCTCTTGGTCTTGGTACAGACCTACTGCCTTTCTCTCTAGAGGACAGTCAAAAGATTCTGGGTTAAGGGACGCCTCTGGAGACTCTAAGAACACAAAACAGCTTGAAAGGGCTTCTATGAGCCCATGAGTAAAGTCCTCATGCAGGCCTCACCCAGCAAGCAGTTGAGCTCAGTGTATTAGAAGTGAGAGCAGCCTGTGCAACACAGTAAGACCTTGTCTCTCCAAAAAATAAAAAATTAGCCAGACGTGGTGGTGTATGCCTGTAGCTGTAGCTACTCGGGAGGCTGAGGTGGGAGGATGGCTTGAGTCTGGGAGGTTAAGGCTGCAGTGAGCCGAGATTGCACTACTGTACTCCAGCCTGAGCAACAGGAAAAAAAAAAGGAAAGAAAATAAAAGAGGGAGGAAGGGAGGGAAGAACGGAGGAAGGGAGGGAGGCAGACAGGAAGGAGAGGCTGGGCATGGTGGCTTATGCCTGTAATCCCAGCACTTGGGAAGGCTGAGGCAGAAGGATCACTTGAACCCAGGAGTTTGAGACCAGCCCAGGCAACATAGGGAGACCTCATCTCTACAAAAAATAAATTAAAAAATGAGCCAGGCCAGGTGGCACACACCTGAAGTCTTAGCTACTCAGGAGGCTGAGGCGGAAGAATGGCTTGAGCCTCGGAGCTGTGATCTGCAGTGAGCTGTGATCGTGCCACTGCACTCCAGCCTGGGCAACGGGGCAAGATCCTCTCTATGATAATGATAATAATAATAATAATAAACAGAAATGAGCCAATATTCTGATTTTCACCCAAGATGGATTCAAGCAACATTCCCAAGACCACCGCCAGCCCTTCTGCAACTGAATGGGCTGATGGTGACTGAATACGCTCGGTGCCCAGGGTCACCCTCACTCGAGGCACACCTCAGCCAGAGCACAGCGCTGAAGAGTCAGCATGCACAGGGTTAAGGCCACTGCCCCCTGGAATGAGAATGGGCTCCCCAACCAAATCTACCCACGGCTGGGGTCTTAAGATGAGAATCCTTCCCAGCAATCCCTCAGATTCCTCTTTCCTTGTGTCTGAGTCTGGGACCCTCACAAGTGTTCTTCCCCAGGGTGTCTGTCCTCCTTGAGACATGTCCTATGGGTTTTCATCCCCATATGTGTTTTCTGCATCGTCATATTTTAAATCCCATTCAAGAGACTGCAGAACATTATTTCCAAATTTAATTTTAAATGGTTTGAATGACATTTCCAAAAGGAAAACACACCAATCTCAGAAATATTTTACTCCACTGGGTTCATCTTTTGACTTTCCATTTCTGTACTTTCTTTCTGTCTTGTGTTGGACTATTTTTTTTTTTTTTTTTAAGATGGAGTCTCGCTCTTCACCCAGGCTGGTGTGCAGTGGCGTGATCTCGGCTCACTGCAAGCTCCACCTCCCGGGTTCACGCCATTCTCCTGCCTCAGCCTCCTGAGTAGCTGGGACTACAGACGCCCGCCATCATGCCCAGCTAATTTTCTGTGTTTTTAGTACAGAAGGGGTTTCACTGTGTTAGCCAGGATGGTTTTGATCTCCTGACCTCGTGATCTACCTGCCTCAGCCTCCCAAAGTACTGGGATTACAGGCGTAAGCCCCTGCACCCGGCTGTGTTGGACTATTTTTAAGAAATAAAGTGATTTTTTTTGGTATAATAAATAATGGGAAGATGCACAATGTCAATACCAAACTTAAATAGCTTTGATTCATTTGGGTTCCCACCTTCATCCACTTATAATTCATTTTAACCTATAGGCTATAAACAATTAGCTACTAGTAATTTAAAATCATCAAAAAACTTATATCATTGAGGTTGTATCAACTACAACGTATGACTGTAGGCTTGCATTGGTGATCTGAGAAAAGGCTCCCAGCAGGACTGAAGGCAAGAATTTTCAGAGAATACTCAATAGAAAACTGATACATACTTTTCAAATTTTCATTTGGTGATATGATTCATAAAACCAACTAATGAGAATTCTGTGTTAGAAAAACAATATATGTGAACCGAAGTAAAACTAGCCACTAATTTTTTTTGTTAAGTCCTCCCATAAAGGGAATGTTTTCCAGAAATGTGTTAGCAGGAGTAGCTTGGATCTGCACCGTCCACCATATATTCGTATATATCCACGTGTGCATTTAGATGCCTAGGTCTACATCTGGGTACATGCATACAAATTTCCTGAGCAGTCAAAATCCTACTGGTCATAAGACAAAAGAGCAGGGCCACTGCCCATGAAGTTATCAGTTCCAGGCCTTCACTTTCTAATTGACCACTTCAGGGCTACTTTTATCATGTGTCAACTCGAAACCCACACTCAATTTTTCCTTTTAGACCATGTTGCAGCTGTAACACAGCAATGTTTCGGACACAATGTGGCATGTTCTGCTAAGAATATTTCTTTAGAAGCAAAGCTTAACCAAGGGTGAAAAGGAGGGAAACCTGCTAAATGTTTTCACAGTTATCAACTACTCAAAAGAACACTGTAGAAAAAAAAACCACATTTTCACACTTTAAATATTTTCCACTAGCCTTAGCAATAAGGCAAACTATTTAAAACAAGTAAATATAGATTTAAATAAAACACAAAAGGATATTTGATACAACAATAAATACCCTCAGCCTAACATTAGTGAACCTAGTGAAACATTAACGATAATATTTTACGACAATGAACATACAAAAACCATAGTGAAATGTACTTAGCGCTAAGATAAATGATTTTTTAAAACCTATAATGTGATGAGCAAAACTATTAAATAGTTAAATATGCAATCTAGAAGTATCCAATCTATTCAACTGGCTTTGTGTGAAAAAAAGAAACAATTATTTTGAGTTTGATAGGTACTTTGGGCATTAGTTTTCATGATTAAAAAATAACAAAAAAAAGAACAAATTCAACTTACTTTTATAATATCAAGACAGATTAAAGTCAGATTATTGTTTTTTTTTTTTTTTTTTTTTTTTTTTTTTTTTTGAGACGGAGTCTCGCTGTGTCCCCCAGGCTGGAGTGCAGTGGCGCCATCTCGGCTCACTGCAAGCTCCGCCTCCCCGATTCACGCCATTCTCCTGCCTCAGCCTCCTGAGTAGCTGGGACTACAGGCGCCCACTACCGCGCCCGGCTAATTTTTTGTATTTTTAGTAGAGACGGTGTTTCACCGTGGTCTCGATCTCCTGACCTTGTGATCCGCCCGCCTCGGCCTCCCAAAGTGCTAGGATTACAGGCGTGAGCCACCGCGCCTGGCCGATTATTGTTTAATTAAAGTCTAAACTACATAGAGAAGTTTTCAACTATATATATGACAATCACATGCCTGGAATTTTCCTGCATAATTTCACTTTTGAATATTTTATCCCATTATCTATTTCCTAAATATATCAAATCATATACTCAGACTATGCATACAATTTTTTTTTTTTAAGATAAGGTCTTGCTATGTTGCCCAGGCTAGAGTACAGTGGTACAATCATGGCTCACTGCAGCCTTGAACTCCTGGGCTCAAGTGATCCTCCTGCCTCAGCCTCTTCAGTAGCTGGGACTACAGGCACATGTCACCACGCCCAGCTGAGTTTTTAACTTTTCTTTTGTATAGATATGGTCTCACTACATTGGCCAGGCTGGTTTCAAACTCCTGGCTCAAGCAATCCTCCTACCTCGGTCTCCCAAAGTGCTGGTATTGCAGGTAAGAGGCACCACACCCAGCCCAAATTTGTGGTTCTAAAAATAGTCACTTCTGTAGGCAAAAGGGATGAGTTTTATGTTTATCTTAATTATTGTTTTTGTCTTCTGTTACATATAAATGCATTTAAATGACTGCTAAACCATGGGAGCACTGCTTTAAAAATGACTCTAAATGCTTATGTCCTTGGATTGGAATTGGCCAAGGATTTATTGTTATGGTTACCAACAATGCATAATTAAAGCATCGTAGAGTTATTTTAGCTTGCTTAGAGGCTTATATTCCAAAGAGTAAAGGAATCTACAAATAACAATACACACACTGTGTGGGCATTAATGACCACGCTGCGTGTCCACAGAGTGAACACAAGCCCCGGCTTGCCTGGACATCCTGGCTGACTCCTGATGCCCCAGCATCTATAACAGTACTCTTTCACTCTCAAAAATGTCCAGATTAGGATGATAAACTCTAACGCCACCCTGTTCATCTATATGAAGATTCACAGATTGCCGGTTTTCCAATGGTCTTTATCGTTACATCATCAGGGGCTTCAAGCAGATGATTTTTTCAAAATGCAGTTGACTCAGACCTAAAATTCAGCCTCAGGTGAAAAAGCATACACAAGAGACAAGGCGGGCGTGGCCTTGTCCAAAGAGCCCCAGCTTTGAAACAGGACCTGTGGTGGCGATCCCAGCTCTGCCCCTTAGTTTGGTACTGGGAAGTTCTATCCCCCTTCTGCTCCTTGGCTCTCTGATCCAGTGATGGGAGGGTTAACTGATGGAATGGCAACCTGTGTGCCATCTCATGGGGACCTAGGAGTCATACTACCCAGGTTCAGATCCTGAGTCTATCAATGCTAAGTTTCCTCAGGCAAGTAACTTAACCTTTCTGTGTTTTGGTTTCCTCCTTGGAAAAATGGTAACAATAAATAAAACTTATCTCACACAGTTGTTGAGAGTGCTACATGAAATAATGTTCAAAATGTTAACACAGTGGCCCAGAGCATAGTAAGCTCTCAAAAAATGTAGACACATACTTGGCTACAGATTTTATTCTTGCTTAATATTTCTTTGTGGGACTGTTGGGCAGACACTGTTCCCATCACTGAAATCCCTGATGTCTAGCACAGAGTCTGGAACACAGTAGGTAGTTAATAAATATTTGTTCAGATGATGTTGTGAAATGCATAAGGCACACATATATCGTGTGTGTCTATGTCTACGTAACATTTTACACAAATAAATAACTTTCAATAATTCGGAGTAAGAAAAGAGAAGCCCATCTGAATGAGTAAAAAGAAATGCAAAGAGAATTATTTGTCAACCACAGAAAGCAAGTAGAAGGTTAACAGGTGTAGTTTAATAGCATCATTAAGCTGGGCACAGTGGCTCATGCCTGTAATCCCAGCACTTCAGAAGGCTGAGGCAGGGGGATGGTTTGAGCCCAGGCATTTAAGACCAGCCAGGGCAACATGGGGAGACCACATCGCTACAAAAAATTTTAAAATAAAAATTAGCCAGGTGTAGCTGGTGCACACCTGTGGTCTCAGCTACTCAGGAGGCTAAGGTAGGAGACTCACTGGAGCCTGGGTGGTCAAGAATGCAGTGAACCGCGATTGTGATTGTGCCATTGCACTCCAGCACTCCAGCCTAGGCCACAAAGCAAGACCTTGTCTCCCCAAAAAAAAAACAAAGCACTGTTGAGGTGACTTGGATAACCAGATAAGAATGATCTGTAATTGGCTCTTTGTATGCAAATTAATGCATCTGCTATGTTTAAAAATTCTCCTTGAAAGCTTCTCAGAAATATGAATGGATGTATGTATATGGATATACACAGACATCATTCATAAATATATATTCACACTTTGTAGGAATTTTATGGTTTTATTATTATTATTATTGTTTTGAGATGAAGTCACACTCTGTAGCCCAGGCTGGAGTGCAGTGGCTCGATCTTGGCTCACCGCAACCTCCGCCTCCCGGGTTCAAGCAATTCTCCTACCTCAGCCTCCCAAGTAGCTGGGATTACAGGTGCGCGCCACTGCACCTGGCTAATTTTTTGTATTTTTAGTAAAGACAAGGTTTCACCATGTTGCCCAGGCTGCTCTTGAACTCCTGACCTCAGGTAATCCACCCACCTCGGCCTCCCAAAGCGTTAGGATTACAGGTGTGAGCCACCGTGCCCCGGCTGTGGTTTTAAAAATTACATTCTGTGGCAATTTTTTTCTTCTATACCACATTTCACTGGCAAGAAAGGGAATATGCTACATGCTGGAAAGACCAGGTTTGGCAGATATGGCTTAGGTAGTGATAACACTGCTTGATCCACTTCCAGAGATGGGTTTTCATGGAGGATTTTCAACACAGAGAGAGGAGGAGCTTAATAATTGGGAATTCTTCCTCTCAATGTTAGCACTTTTTTTTTTTTTTTTTTTTTTTTTTTTTTTGAGACAGAGTCTCGCTCTGTCGCCCAGGCTGGAGTGCAGTGGCCGGATCTCAGCTCACTGCAAGCTCCGCCTCCCGGGTTCGGGCCATTCTCCTGTCTCAGCCTCCTGAGTAGCTGGGACTACAGGCGCCCGCCACCTCGCCCGGCTAGTTTTTTGTATTTTTTAGTAGAGACGGGGTTTCACCGTGTTAGCCAGGATGGTCTCGATCTCCTGACCTAGTGATCCGCCCGTCTCGGCCTCCCAAAGTGCTGGGATTACAGGCTTGAGCCACCGCGCCCGGCCAATGTTAGCACTTTCATCTTTGGGTGAGCACACTGGCAAACTGGGCAGCCTCTATTACTCCGGCACTTACAAAGACAAAGTTTAAATTAGGTTGAATGCAGTGGCTCATGCCTGTAACCCCAGCACTTTGGGAGGTAGACAGATCAGTTGAGACCAGGGGTTTGAGACCAGCCTGGCCAACATGGCGAAATCCCGTCTCTACTAAAAATTAAAAAATTAGCTAGGCCTGGTTACACATGACTGTAGTCCCAGCTACTCGGGAAGCTGCGAAATGAGAATTGCTTGAGCCCAGGTTGGGGATGCAGTGATGCAGTGAGCCAATATCGCACCACTGCACTCCGACCTGGGCGAGAGAGTAAGTCTAAAAAAAAAAAGTTTAAATTAGACTGCAACCACACTCAGGACCGGTCTTGCTAATACTCCATCTTGCCACTGTGACTATAATGGAGTGAGCTAGGGCATGGAGAGAATCCAGAACCACTAATTTTTCCTACTTACCCCTCATAGAACCATCATTTTATCTGTGCCCTAGCCAAGAAAAGAAGATCCAAGGCATACTGTGCACAACAAAGTTAATAATATTTGCTACTACACATGAAATGTCTTATTTTAAACTTTGCCTCTTAAAATCAGAGATCTCTCTCTAAAAGGAGGGGGCCAGGAAGGTAGTGACTGATTGATACTCAAACAGCCCTGGCCAAAGGAATGGCTCAACAGTGGGGAGCAGGTGTCCCAGGTGCCAGGGAGCAGCTCCCACTGTCCAAGCAGAGTTGGCCACATGAACCTGTGCAGAAGGCACTGGAGGCCCTGCCCAGCCCAGATGTGCTGGCATCGCATCAGCTGAAGACAGGCCTACCAGGTCCCACCTCTGTTTTCAAGCATCAGGAGCTAACAGGTGACCTTTCTATATAGACCACTCAAAATTTTCTTATCAGGACTTTAAGACCTTGGTAAATATTAATAATTTATGTGTACATTTAATGATCTGCAGCAAGTGTGAGCAATGAAGAACAGGTCAAGGTAACTGTGGTAAAGTGTTTGTAAAGGTGCAGGTGGCATTTTGCTTGGGGAGATAAAATTGTTACTTCAAAAACATAATTTGAAGAGTCTCTGCTGAAAATATATATAAAGCTTTGAATTTCACATTACGTGAATTCCACAATTCGAGTTAATATAATCACTCTTTAACTTAGCAAATGTACTCTCTTAAAATTCAAACTCATTAAAACTTGAATTCTACAAACATGAAGCACTGCTGGTCTCAAAGAATGTATAGTCTAGTGGGAGAGAAAAACATTTAATCAAGTAAATGTTTAATCAACACAATGTTTAAAAAAGTGTTCTAAGAATAAAGCTATAATAGGAACCATGCCAAGGACTTTATATATATATATTATCTTTAGTCCATCTGTCTCAACAAAGTAAGCAGTATTGTCACCAGAAAGATGAGGAAACTGAGAGTGGGGAGATTAAATAACTTGCCTGAGCCCGTAAATGGAAAGACCAGAATTGAGACCAAATCTGTCCAACTCCAAACCCTGTCTTCTTCCCCCAATCTTCATGGTCTCTCCAAGAGCAGGACAGAGCATTAACAAGAGTTATGGGAGTCCGGGACAGGACCACTCAGTCCAGCGTGCTAGGGAATAGGTAAGGCTTCCAGGACACAGCATCTCTGGAGGTGAGAATGATTTGCTGTGTGAAGAAGACACGGAAGGAACACAGAAAAAAGCAATAAGCTGCACAAAGTCAGGAGGGCTGAACATGTGGAAGGGGAGGCTGAATGGCCACAACTGACCTCACCGGGAGATGAGGCTGGACCCTCGCATGTGGAAAACAAGGCTGGACGTGGGTAGGGGCCAGGTTAAAGACAGGACCTCACCACTCTGCAAACACTGGAGAAGTCTCAATTTGATCCTGGAAAAGGTTGGGGGTGGGGGGGAGGGGGGAAGGGGAAATTAAAAATGATGACAGAGAAAGAAGGCAGATTTGAGAAGGATTTGGGTCAACTGACCTTGTTAATGACCCCAGGTACATTTCATTACCAAGACCTAACGAAACATACCTGGGGGTCACTAACAAGGTGAGTTAAAAGGCAGACTCTCGGGCTGCTGGCTTGGGTGACAGAGCATATGATGGTGTCCTGATCACCTGAGATGGGGAACCCAGGAGCAGAACCAGCCCTGGCGCCCTCTGCAGCTGCCTGCTTTGCAGTAAGATTAAGCCAGACAGTGTGTGGGAACAGGAGTATTCAGGAGGCCATTTTAGAGCAAGATGTGCCTTCCCAGAGCTGCCGCCTGAATGAGTGGGGACGTCTGGGGATGGGGAAGAAGACTCAGCGTGGAAGGAAGGTGTCCGAGGCCAGAAAACACGATCTGATACCTCCTTCACAGCTTTTGTCATGTGACACAGTGTCCTGCCGACAGAGTAGAAAAGAAACCCAATTCTGACTCCCAGTCTACAATGTCTCTATTTCTGTCATATTCCTTACAAGAGAAACAGGACACTATTTTCTCAACTGATATCAAGTATCTCTATTTTTCATAGCTATTTCATGACATTTAAAAATTTATTTTAAAAAATAATATATCCACATTAAAAAATATTCAAATGATTGAGAGAAGCACAAAATAATAATTTAGTTTCCTTTTTCATACCCAAGCTCTCAATGTCTTTCCCTTTCCCACGGGGAAGGTTATCACTGTTTTTTTTTTTGTTTTTTTGTGTTTTTTTGAGATGGAGTCTCACTCTGTCGCCTAGGCTGGAGTGCCGTGGCGCAATCTCGGCTCACTGCAACCTCCACTTCCCAGGTTCAAGCGATTCTCCTGCCTCAGCCTCCTGAGTAGCTGGGGTTACAGGCACACACCACCATGCCTGGCTAATTTTTGTATTTTTAGTAGAGACGGGGTTTCACTATGTTGGTCTGGCTGGTCTCGAACTCCCGACCTCGTGATCCGCCCACCTTGGCCTCCCAAAGTGCTGGGATTACAGGCTTGAGCCACCGCGCCCAGCAGGTTATCACTGTTAAAGGTTTCTTCCAAAATGACGAGTTGATGGGTGCTGACGAGTTGATGGGTGCAGCACAGCAACATGGCACAAGTATACATATGTAACAAACCTGCACGTTATGCACATGTACCCTAGAACTTAAAGTATAATAATAATTTTTTTTTAAAAAAAAGGTTTCTTACGTATCCTTCCCAAAAAAAAACTGAAAATTTTTATATGTACTTTCAATTATACAGAGTCATACTCTATATATGCACACTGTTTTGAACATGCAATGATATGTCTTATTTGTTCACATACTAATATCACTTATTTGTTCATGTAATAATCTATGTTGAGAGGCAATCCGGTATAGTGGTTGAGAGAACAGGCTCTGGAGTCAGAATGCTGGGTCTGAATCCTACCCGTCACTGACAAGGTGTCTGAAAATGAGGAAGTTACTCTGTGGCTCAGTTTCCACCTCTGTAAAATGATGTTAATAATAATGTACCCATTTCACAGGATTGTTGTAAGGGTTATGAGTTAATGTATATAAAGCATTCAGAATACCAATTGCTATATAAATATTGGCCCATAGCTACTATTTCTAAGCTGATACTCCCTATCTGTTCATTCATTGTGTATATATTTTTATTAAGTCTTTGAACATATTTATAGTAGATGCTTTAAAGTCCTTGTCTATTAATTGTAACATCTCTATCATCTTGAGTTTGCTTCTATTATCTACTTTTTTCCCATTTCTACCTCTATCTAGTGGGGTGTTTTTGTTTTTGTCTTTTTTTTTTTTTTTTTTTTTGAGATGGAGTCTCACTCTGTCACCAGGCTGGAGTACAGTGGCATGATCTTGGCTCACTGCAACCTCCACCTCCCAGGTTCAAGGGCTTCTCTTGCCTCAGCCTCCTGAATAGCTGGGACTACAGGTGCCTGCCACCACACCTGGCTAATTTTTTTTGTATATTTAGTAGAGATAGGGTTTCCCTATGTTGGCCAGGCTGGTCTCAAACTCCTGACCTCTGGCGATCCTCCCACCTCAGTCTCCCAAAGTACTGGGATTACAGGCATGAGCCACCGTGCCCGGCCTCTAGTGGTTTCTGATAGGACACTGGACATTATGATTGATATGTTATAGAGATTCTAGATTCTGCACATTTCTCTGAAGAGTAATTTTTGTTCTAGCAGACAGTTAACTTGGCTGAACACAAATACCAAGTTCTGTCTTCCTCATGGTAGGCAGTGGCCAAGATCATTGCTCAGTTTTTTTCAGGCTTAAAGCTGCTACTTTTTCACCAGACTTGCAGACACATAGTTTAGTAGCCAACCAAGGATTTGTGCCATTTCATATGCAGATTTGGGTGTTTTGTCCCCTCTGTAGCTCCTCCTAACTTTCTGACTGCTCTGCCAGTTTCTACCTCTGCCCTCTAACATCACAATACAGTAAGGCTGCAGCTTTTGGCCACTTAAGTAGCTCTGGGAGTACCTTCAGGTTAAAGTTACAAACCTGCAAACCTTATCCACCGCAGTTTGTCTTTTGAGGTAGATTCCCCTCCAGTTTCTGCCTGATTTTGCTTGCTTTCTGGTGCCTTACAATAATTTTAAAAAATATTTTGTGTGGGGCCGGGTGCGGTGGCTCACAACTGTAATCCCAGCACTTCAGGAGGCCGAGGCGGGAGGATCACAAGGTCAAGAGATCGAGACCATCCTGGCCAACATGGTGAAACCCCATCTCTATTAAAAATATAAAAATTAGTCAGGCATGGTGGTGGGTGCCTGTAGTCTCAGCTACTCAGGAGGCTGAAGCAGGAGAACCACTTGAATCCGGGAGGCGGAGGTTGCAGTGAGCCAAGATCATGCCACTTCACTCCAGCCTAGGCAACTGAGCGAGACTCCATCTCAAAAATAAAAAATAAATAAAAATAAATAAAAATTGGTGTGAATCTTACAAATCTGGATAAAATACAGGAGGATTGGTAGAATCAAGCTATGCTACCATTTATGGGAACTACCTTATTCCTTATAACAGCTACATCATTACTATGGTATGACTATCCCTGTATTTAATGAATCTTCAATTTATGGGCATTTTATTATATATACACACATATATATTACATATGTATATAATATATGTATATATTATATACTTGCATATATATATGTGTATACACACATACACACATATATATATAAGTATTTGGAGGCAGGATCTGGCTCTGTCACCCAGGCTGGAGTGCAGTGGTGCTATCTCAGCTCACTGCAACTTCTGCCTCCCAGGCTCACGCAATCCTCCCACCTCAACCTCTGGAGTAGCTGGGACTACAGGCACGCGCCACCACGCCTGGCTAATTTTTCTATTATTTGTAGAGACAGGGTTTCATCATGTTGCCCAGGCTGGTCTTAAACTCCTGAGCTCAAGCAATCCACCTGCCTCTGCCTCCCATAGCGCTGGGATTACAGGCGTGAGACACCGCACCTGGCATTATTTTTATTAATATCTTTTTGGTAACGGTAAAAGAATCCTGCTTTCCAAAGGTGTCCAAAGTAGGTGGCTGAAGTGTAGTGGTTCAGCAAACATGCTTCAGAAATGGGGGTCTGGCTCCTTAGTAGGCCAGACCCTTAGTAGGCCAGACCCTTAGTAGGCCAGACCCTTAGTAGGCATGTAAATTTGGATAAATTACTTAACTTCCCTGAATCTCACTTGCCTCATCTGTAAAATAGTCAAAAGAATATTTCCTCATGATAATATTAATGTATATAAAGGACAGTGCTTGGCATATAGAAAGAGCTCGGGAGACTGTAGTCTTCCCCAAGAATAAGAATAGGATTTAAGAGAAGGCAGAGCTGGGGTTAAGATCAACAGTACAGGGCAAATGGGAACAAGAGGGCTCAGCTGGAATGAGAGGTCACAGGGGAAAGGTGAAAGAACAAAAAGAAGAAAGAAAAAAGAGAGGCCAAAAATAATATGTCTTTATACTAGGTAAGATTTCATCAAACGCTTTTCTTATTCAGAACTACTTTAGTCAAAACTTGTGAAATAGGCAAAGTTCATCCTTGCCAGCACTCCCCTGCCCCCAACTTCTCCACTTTTAGCACTTCTCTGAACCCTCTGGTGCCTGTGTTATAAATAGTCATGTTTTTCAGGGACTGTACTGACCAGCAGCCCAACCAAACAGCCTTCTTCAATTCCAGGAACACCACTTCTCACAAATATATTAATATGTGCATGATAAGTGACTCTAGAATAAACAGAAAAGAGGATTTTTTTTTTTAAAGGAGTGGATTTGAAAGAGGCATTTGACAATTTATCAGGATGATCTCTCCCTGAAAAAAGCATTGCTTAAGGGGCTTACCTGACAGTTAAACAAGAAATGCTCCAAGCTGCTTCTGAAACAGAAGATGGGGCTTTGTATCCAGTATCGAACATGCTTCTGCTAGATGAGAAAAATCCACCTCCAGCTTAGGCTCCCATCCTCCCAGGGGTGCAAGACTACCTAAGCAGAGAAGCCACATCCAACTAACCTCAGGCACTTCTCAGTGCTGGTGGGGCGGGGGTGAGCACAGTCTCTTCGACAACACAACGGAAGAAGGCCCTGGACCTGGTGACTGAACAGGTCCATTAGCAGAGGTCACCTTCAAACCAGTAAATGCCATCTCCAAGGAGAGGTGCTAGAACACTGTGAGATCCTCCTAAGAGGATAAGCACAATATCTCCTCCATAAAGGAAGAAGTCTTAACAAGTGGGCTTCAAAAAGGAACCCTGAGCACTAGGAGCCCAGGGACCAGAGGGTGCAGTGGTTTCACCCAGACAACACGGATCTCCTGGGCTGGGGCCACCTCTCTCCAGCCCAATCCCATCGGTGTCCACTTTAAAGAAATGGACTTTGAGATGAAGGACAGAAATATTAAAGGCCTACCCTTCCCTCTGCGGGAGCCCTCTTGAGCTGCCCGTGAGAATCAGAATATATGCTTCCGAGTGGCCAGAGAAAGAGACAAGCAGTGAAGTCCACAGTACAGAAAAGGAGCTGCAGATGGAATCAGCATCTCTCGATGCCGTGCGACCCAGGAACAGGAGGACCACCCCCACCCCGCCCAACAGCGGGGAGAGCAGAGCGCTGGCCAGATGGGGGAGGGGATGAGGGCCAAGCAGGGGCAATCAGGTAACCCATCTAACACCTGGAGGAGGCGGAAGGCGGACAGACGGGGACTTGGAGCACTGAGATTTCAACAGACACACTTGTACTTATCAGCAGGCAACGTCTTCAGAGTGGGGTGTTGAATTGTTATCTAATCTTCCGGTTTTCTTCATGGTTTCAGATAAAGAACTACTCTTAGGATGGTGAACAGGAACACTGAAGCTGGGATAGCCCACTGTCAGGGCCATTTGTCATTCCCACAGGCCAAGAACCCGGACACTGTCCCCACATTGGAGAACCCTCCAATGCATAAGCCAAATGGGAACTGGAAACACTTCCTTGCTCCCCCAACCCCAGAGCGCCCTCTGCCTGTCACACACGCCTGCCCCAGCAGTGGAATTCAGAGTCCGCGGAACAAGGCAGCAGGAACTGGGCGGCAGTCGCTGTTTCAAGGTGAAAATACCCCACATTAGCTGCGACACTTACCATAGTCAATTTTTTTTCAACTAATACACATATTTACAATTTTATTCTTACACTTGTAGCAAGGGCCCCTCCCTTTCTCTCCCCACTCCCATCCACAAAGGCAGAAACAGAAAATAACAATATCACAATAACCAGGAGGAAATAACTGGCCATTGTACCTGCCTTTTATAGACAGATGTTTCTTGGGATTTGCCCACAACACTTAAAGGCCCGTTTGTGATTCTGATAACCTAAGACTTTAAACTCTATTACACACTGATTGCTGTCCAGAGCCTCAGGCTCCAGTTTACAAGCCTGCTCTGCCTTCCTGCAGGCTCTCTATGCTTATAAATGACACCTTCCAGTGTCTTAAAGTATGAAAGGCAGCTAGTCCTGAATTCTCAGGCTGCTAATGGTTTCACATAAAATGAGCTCCTACAATTTTATTACCACCCTGGTGCGACTTCACAGGTGAGGAGCCACCAGGGAAAGGATGAGGCCATGTCTCTCACTCCTGGCCTTCTGACTTTTCCAAGCACAAGGAACTTTTCCACTCAATATTGCAAATGACTGCTCCAGCTCCCAAGGCTGCTGATTAATCCAAACAAGGTCTACTATGTCACTTAAAGAAACCAAGAGTAAGTCACCAAGTCGTCTCTCTGGAGAGAGGGGTGATGTGAATTCACTTCCTAAATTCACAGCTGTAAAGCTGATTAAGCCACTGATCCTCTCTATTTTTACTTAAATATATACATTTAATGGGTATCAGTTCACTTTGCATGTTGGGAAATAACTAGTGGAAAATATTAAATTTCACATTCCAATCAGATATGCCAGACACCAGTTTTGTCTACAGGCTCACAACACAAAGATTATTGTACTTGGAGACGTGATCGTGCTAGCTACACAAGTAAAAATGTTCCGATGGGTTTTGTAAACTTCACGTTTTAGTACCTCTGCATTTATATGAAGTTTTAATAACACACAACATGCCAAATACAGCACCAGTGGGCTGCTTCTGGAAGAAAACAACTCCCAAAAGCCTTTAAAACAGAGTTGATTACCAGAAAATACATGAAATTCACATGTGCAGGTCTATCTAACTTTCAGCATTTTCTTCACTTTGACGGTGACTTATGGCAGGTTGAATACGTGAATGCAGGTCTGAGATTATGTAGCAACATTATTTCTCCTGGGGAGAAAAACAATCTAAAACCATACAAACTAATTTTTCAATTTTCAATAGCGGTTGACTAATAAATGCTTAGTAGGGGAAACCTTAGTTTTTTAGTCTTTTAAAAACAGAAAAAGCAAATTAACTTTTAAATGCCAAGTGTGAAAAACAGTTCTTTGTGGCAGACTCTAGCTTTAAAACTTAAAAAAAAATTTCGAATTCAAATAAAACAAAATGCCACATAAATTGGCTTACATAAAAAAAGCCTTCAAAACCCAACAAAACTAAACTTAAAACTTGCACAGAAAAAAATTTAAGACCAAAGATCTTCGAAGACCATTTGTCATAGGCTTAGAAGTGGTGAAAACTAAACCAGCTGTCAAAAAGTATTTACTTTGTAGCACAAACAACTAAGGATATAACACCCACTAACTGACCTGCCAAGAAAATGCAAGGTTAACTTATTCTGCATGCTTTTGATTTCACTTTCTGTTAAAACAATACTCATCATATCCAACGCTTTCTTTAAGTATTTTATCTTCATCAAAAATAGAGACAAGAAAGGAACACAGAAAAAAAGGAGGGAGTGGCAAGAAACAAATCCAGATGTCTGAGCCAGAAATTAAAGATTATCCCATTAATTCAATCTACGATAAAGTACTGATAATACTCTTTTCCTCTCAAAAGTGTCGTATTAAAAAATGAAATGATCACAATATTTATTACATTTCTGGCATATTTTTATGCACTTTTTTCAGATTCGAAAGCACCAGCCGAAACACAAAACCAGTGTGAACTCCACAGACAGAAAGCTCTGAGCAGAGCCGGTACTAGATGAGTCATAACTGCAGACAATCCCGCAAGTGTAGCCACCACTGAAGCCAGCTTATTAGTCCTGAAATACATAAATCCTTTGTAACTGAAGCTCTGGAATGTCATGTCTTAAATTACATCCACCTGGGACTACATTCTGATGACCAATATGGGTAGATTACTGGAACTTGAAAACCTCACTTTTTTGGTAATTGACATTTAAACTATTTGAAGTTTCTCATTAAGGTCTCTTAACAAATTAACTGCAGATGTAGGAAGCAAAGTATATAGTACACAGAGAAGTGAAGTCACCTGAAAGCTTCAAATAACTGGCAGTATTTAAATGTATATTATAAGTACATTAAGGTGAGCATGAACTGGCCCCATAAGCTGCAGAGTTCCACCACGTTTTGTCTATTCCAATTAGGTTTCACAGCGCACTGTGAATGTAATTTAAGTAAAAGAGAAAGGCAAGGGGTTCAAATGACATGGGACTAACACTTAGGCCAGGTTATAGACTGAAAGGCTAACCTGATGGAGGCCGAAAGAGATTAAACATCTCCACTGGCTCCTTGTTGCCAACGGGATGTAAATTTGAAGTCATTCCTGGGCTGGCCTGGGAATCCTTTCACAGTCTGGCCTCAACTTCCCCCACTCTCAACGTTATGCCCAGCCCCTGGGAATCCCATACTCCACAATTACCTGCTCATAACTCCCCTGCCGGGGCCTTGTGCACACAGTGCCCTCTGCCCAGAACACTCTTCCCTCTGCCATACTTTAAACTCTGTCCAGAGGGCAGTTTCCCTGGGAATGGTCCAGGTGCCCTCCAAAAGCCAACCCCGCCTCTGTATTCCCACAGCATGTTGCAATGATCCCTGCTTCACCACAGGCCATGGCATCTTCGTTTCAGTCAACATTTACTCAGGATCTACCACAGGCCAAGGTACTGCACTGACCACTTGAAGACTAAGTCACAATAGTGGTGGAATTACTCCTCCCAGGTCTCTTGCACGCAGCCGGCCCCCTCACACCGCACACTTCTTTTTTTTTTTTTTTTTTTTTTTTTTTTTTTTTTTTTGAGACGGAGTCTCGCTTTGTCGCCCAGGCTGGAGTGCAGTGGCCGGATCTCAGCTCACTGCAAGCTCCGCCCCCCGGGTTCACGCCATTCTCCTGCCTCAGCCTCCCGAGTAGCTGGGACTACAGGCGCCCACCACCTCGCCCGGCTAGTTTTTTGTATTTTTAGTAGAGACGGGGTTTCACCATATTAGCCAGGATGGTCTCGATCTCCTGACCTCGTGATCCGCCCGTCTCGGCCTCCCAAAGTGCTGGGATTACAGGCTTGAGCCACCGCGCCCGGCCCACACCGCACACTTCTTAGAAAGCAGGCGAAAGGAGCCCGTATCTCACGTGAGATGCGCCAAAGCACCTTCTGGAACCTGGCACAGCAAAGATCCTCAGGAAATGTTCTTCCCTTTTCTCTTCTTAGGAGCTGCCTCAGTAATGCTCGGAGCCTGGGAGGCATGACTCCCGTTCTTGTCAGAAGAACATAGAAAGGAGGGACTGAATAATACAAAGATGTACCATAGGTGCCTCTTCATACCACTGGTATGTTTTAGAATTTTTTGTTACAAAAAAATTGTTCTAGGAAATATTTTTCCATTTACCTATGTAATACAATCAGTAGGTTCTGCAATAAATGGCTTGTCCTTACTAAGATAAAACCCAGATTTAAAAGTGTTTTTTAAAAAAGGGAAAATCACATCAAGTAGTAAACCATATGGTCGTGAAGTTTCTTATCCTTCATTAACAATAATCCCCCAAATTATTAACATGTTTACTAATCCCCCCAAACAAGTAATAATAAAATGCACCTGTGTCAACAGTCCTGTTTCCACCTTTGTAAATCACTTCCTCGGCCGAACCCTGGGCTCCTCAATTAGCACATTAAATGTTTGCGGAGCCTAAACGCTGCTAATCCCTGCTGGTCACTGGCTAGCTGCTAATGCTTAGTGGTTCCCACAGAAAAAAAATGTGTGGGGCCATACAAGGTCTCAGAGCCACGCCAGTTAGCAGTTTCCCCCAGGTTCCCAGAAGGGACAGGAGTGAGTAAACAGGGTGCCTGGTCCTCAAGGAGCTTACAGCCCGATGGACATCAAACGAACAGCACAATTCCCAAGTCGGGGACTCAGCCCAAAACAGGCCAAGGTGATGAACGAGCTCCAAGGGAGAAGGCATGAGAGCAGAGGAGCCCTTCCACACACTGGCCATAAGGAGGCAACAGAACTGAGCCTATGAGTTCACACTTTCTATCATGCCTCATTTCAGTAACAACCTGGAGTGTCTGGGGTGAAGGATGAGAGTTGGGGAAAAACCAAAACCAGAAAGAATTTCAAGATAAAAGTGAATGCTATTTTGGATCCCGCTAAGATGCCTCCACTGGGCTGGAAGACCATGATTTTCTTAAAATACAGCTTCCTGATGCTGAGCTGGTCCTGTGTTGAGGAAAGGCTGAGTGTTCAACAGGTGAGAAGTTCTGAAATAAAGAGAAAGTAGCTAGGACAGGGAACTGGCTAGGGAGGACCTTTAGACCACATGCACTCAGACTGGCCAAGCTCTCCGGGGAATACCTCAGTGCTGGGGTAAAGCCACATTCAGACATTGAGGTTTCCCGTCTGCCCACAACTCAGCTGCATAAACCAACAATGTAAACCAGTTGTACGGAAGATGCCCCGTTTATACTTTTGAAAACTCTTTTACAAAAGAGAGAATATTGAGGAATCTAAAAACAGCATTGGCCTATGTTCAAAAATTCAAGCCAAGAAGGAAACTTCAGATTTGATATCTTAAAATTAGCAGGAATGTTTAGACAAATCTATAATCTAGGAAAACATACATACACCCACACTCATGCATAAAAACTTTGCCTTTCCACCCTCTCATGTCAAATAGATAATTAGTGATGGATTCTGTTTACTGTGACCATATGATGATGCAGTCACTCAGGAATCATTTAATCAGTGCCGACTGTGTCAGGCACTGTGCTGGGCACAGACATTAAGGGTGAACGTGGAGTTTCCAGCCCAGTGCGGGAGACCAAACATAACAGGGAGATGCACACGTTCGTGGCTGGTGACAAACAGTAAGTGTGATGAAGAGCGGGGTGCTGTGAGGGAGGGAAAAGGCAGGGACGGGAGGACATGCTTCAGGTGGTCACCCCTGCTCCAAAGACACGGCCTTTAGGTATCTAGCTGATGTTGCTTTTTACATCCACTGTTTACTGGTGTTCTTATGAACTACATACACGCCATATCTAGCATTCAATGCATCATCTCATCATTTTTTTTTTTTTTTTTGAGACAGAGTCTCGCTCTGTTGCCCAGGCTGGAGTGCAGTGGCGTGATCTCAGCTCACTGCAACCTCCACCTCCCTGGTTAAAGCGATTCTCCTGCCTCAGCCTCCTGAGTAGCTGGGATTACAGGTGCGCACCACCACACCCGGCTAATTTTTTGTATTTTTAGTAGAGACAGGGTTTCACCGTGTTAGCCAGGATGGTCTTGATCTCCTGACCTCGTGATCTGCCCATGTCAGCCTCCGAAAGTGCTGGGATTACAGGCATGAGCCACCGCGCCCAGCTTATCTCATAATTTACTTCTAGATGGACCTTGGATCTGAATCCCCTAAGCCTCAAAGCCCACGGTCTCTGGAACTAAGAGAAGTGTTAAAAAAAAAATAATAAATAATAAATAAAAGCCCATGGGTGTTTGCCTTCCCTGCTTGAGGGAACAGAAGAAGGCCAATGACACTCGGTAAGTGGACTGTGTGAGGAGAATGGAAAGCAGTGACAGAAAGAGGTAGGAGTGGAAGATCACACGCTCCTCGGAGTCCAAGGGGAGGGCCAGGGTTTATCATAAATGCAATGGGAAGGATGTGAAGCAGAGAAGTGAAATTAGCCAATTTGTGCATTTAAAAATGATTTGGAGGAAACCGCGAGATACAACTTCACACCCACTAGGATGGCTGCAATAAAAACAACGGAAAATAGCAAGTGTTGGTGAGGATGTGAAGAAATCAGAACCCTTGTGCATTTCTGGTGGAATATAAAATGGTGCAGCCACTGTGGAAAACAATTTGGTGGTTCCTCAAAAAGTTAAACATAGAATTACCATATGGCACAGCAGTTCCTAGGTATAAACCCAAAGGAACTGAAAACAAATACCTGTACATGAATGTTCACAGCAGCACTAGTCACAATCGCCAAAAAGTAGAAACAGCCCAAATGTCCATCAACTGACAAATTTTAAAAATGAGTCAGGTGTGGTGGTGAGTGCCTGCAGTCCTAGCTACTTGGAAGGCTGAGGCAGGAGGAATCACTCAAGCCCAGGAGTCCAAGGCTACAGTGAGCTATGATCATGCCACTACACTCCAGTCTGGGTGACAGTGCCACTATACTCCAAACTGGATGACAGAGCTACATCCTGTCTCTGAAAAATTTGATCTAATTTAAAAAATAAAATGTAGTACTATATCCATACAAAGGAACTGGTAAATGCATAGACAAGATAGACCGGTGGTTGCCAGGGGTTGAGGAGAGGAGGGAATGGGGAATGACTGCTCAATGGATACAGAGTTTTCCTTTAGGGTGATGAAAATGTTTTGAAACTAGATGGAGGTGCCGGTTGCACAACATTGTGAATGTACTAAAATACTCTTGAATAGTACACTTAAATATTGCTTGGAGGGGTACCTGTAGATGTAAACAATCCTTTTTCACAGTGGTCCAGATGACAGATGACCACTAGGGTAGGGGCAATGGAGACAAAAAGAAAAGGACAGATTCAAGAGATATTTTTGGAACCAACAGGTCTAGATGATAGAACGTACATCTCAATACATGCTGGCAGCACGTAACATGAGAGGCAATGAGGGAACTCAGCCCATTAGATGGTCGTTCCAAGAGTTCAAACCTGAATCTAGAACAGTGGATGGGTATGCAGAATAATGGCCCCCAAAGATGTCCATGTCCTTATACCCAGTATCTATTGATATGTCAGGTTACATGGCAAAGTGGAATGAAGGTCGCTAATCATCTGACCCTGAGTTGAGGCGATTGGCCTGGGTTATCCAGGTGGGGCCAATGTAATCACAAGGGTTCTTCTAAGTGGAAGAGGGCAGCAGAAGCAACAGAACCCGAGATGGCAGCAGTGGGGAGAAGAATTCAGTCCACTGGGGCTGACTTTGAAGATGGATAAGGAGCCATGAGCCAGAGAATGTGGGCAGCCTCCAGAAGCTGGAACAGGCAAACAAACAAATCACCCCTAGAACTGCCAGAAAGAAGGCTCTCCATCCCTGTAAACACCTTGGTTTTAGCCCACAAAACCTAGGTCAGTCTTCCAACCTGGAGAAGCATAAGCTAACAAATCTGTGTTAACTTAACCAGGGGAGTCCAATTTTTTTGGCTTCCCCGGCCCACACTGGAAGAGTTGTCTTGGGCCACATATAAAATCCACTAACAACAGCTGATAAGCTAAGGAAAAAAAAAATCGTCAAAAAATCTCATAATGTTTTAAGAAAGCTCACAAATTTGTGTTGGGTCATATTCAAAGCCATCCCGGGTCACGTGTGGCCCACAGGCTGCAGGGACAAGCTTAATTTAAACCATGATGTTTGCAATAATCTATTACAACAGCAATAGGAAACTAATACAATGAAAAAGAGTTGGCACCTGAAGGGGAAAATCAACGGGCCTGGCAACAGATGGGGTATGGGTGGGAGAGGAGAGGAGGCATCAAAGACAACTGGGAGTTCTGCATCTCAATGACCTTAACACAGGGAAGGGTGGCAAAAGTCAGCAGAGAGGTTAGAGCTCTCGGGGATGAGACAGATGGCTGGCTGAGGTGTCCAGGGAAGGCTTCCAGGAGGAAGTGGCGCTGATGACTCGAGTATGGGGCATGGTGAGTGGCGCATGTGGGCCACAGGTAAGCGGCCTGGGGGAAATGGAAAGATAGAAGGATGGGTGAGGAGGTGTGTACATGCCACGCTAAGGGGCCTGGACTTTATGCGACAGGTAATCGGAGATCATTGGGAAATTTATGCTGTCTGAGGGGGTGGGCACCATGATCAGAGTACAGCGTTAGGAAGCTTAAAAAGTGTATTTATGTGTTAAGAGGTGGGGAGAAGAGGTTTAACGATAAGGATTCTCCCAATCCCCTGGTGCAGGCATGTCACCAGCTTACCTGGTAAGTCCCTGACGTTTTGCAGGACAGCTAGACACTGATGCAAATGCACAGATTGGACCTTTGTCCAGAGGACATGAGGGGTGGCAGAGACACTCCAAGCCTCTCCTATACCCATATTCTCCTCCTGGTAGAGGAGAAATTCTCTTGCCTGGCTGACTCTTTTGCAGTTAAGGTGTCTGCAGAAGACATTTCTTTCTCTTTCTTTCTTTTTTTTTTTTTTGAGACGGAGTCTTGCTGTCGCCCAGGCTGGAGTGCAATGGTAGGATCTCAGTCACTGCAACCTCTGCTTCCAGGTTCAAGTGATTCTCCTGCCTCAGCCTCCTGAGTAGCTGGGATTAGAGGTGCGTGACCACCACGCTCGGCTAATTTTTGTATTTTTAGTAGAGACGGGGTTTCACCATGTTGTGCCAGGTTGGTCTCGAACTCCTGACCTCATGATCCACCCATCTCGGCCTCCCAAAGTGCTGGGATTACAGGCATGAGCCACTACGCCCAGTGAAGGCATTTCTTAAAAGGTGCAGCACTTGGGAAGGGCTACACATCTGACATGAGCACTGCTTGTTTTCTTGGGCTCACTGGTCATCCCTGGGTGGACTGCTGGCTGCTGGGCTCTAGAACAGGCAGGCCCCACGAGAGCACTGTGGTCCAGGCTCTGGGCATTTACAAGCCAGCTTGAGGGTACCAAGTGAGCAGGGAACCCAAATGGAGCAGGAAAAAACTGAAAGAAGTGAGATGTAGGCAGAAATCAGGTACCCACTTCTGAGTCAAAATCCGACTAAAATTGAGGATATCTACCTTCTCTTACCCCGGAGTTCTTTTAGGTTCTGCATCTCAGTACACCTGAATTATTTTAGAATCCTAACCCCTTGGCGCTGTGCTGTGTCCATCATAAGTCACCGGAACAAAGTGCCTGGTAACACTCCCTGCTACAGGGAGAGACACGATGAGGCCGCCGCCCCTTCTGAGGACCTAAAGGGTCAACACCACACGACCAAAAAAATCTCCCTTAATGGCAGGAGCAGGCGGTAAAACCTATTGAGTGCAGGCTGTACCCATAAGTTTGGGGGAGGCAGAGCTTTTATCTTCAATCTCTGGTCAAATTGAGCTCAAATGGACCAAAATAACTTAGAGCTCAAAAAGCTATATATTTTATATTTCTGAATTCCCCAATGTCATCTTACTTGAGGGCAACAATTCCTTTCTAGACTGTGGAATGTCAACTAGCAGGAAGAAACTTGTCCATCCTCCTTTTGATGGGTGAGAAAAATAAGGCACAATCTAGACAAGGGCCAACTGCAGGTCAGCATTGGACTTGAACCCCAGAGGATCTATCCAGGAGCTTCCTGCCTATAGCAGAGAGTTAGTAACTTGATTTTAAACTTGTTTTTGACAACTGCAAGAAAAACTTAAAAGAGCACCTGAGGATATTAAAACAATTCTGATTTTTAGGAGCTAGAATAAGTTTCTACCTTAATATGAATTAAAAATATTTTCCTAAAAGTAGAAACCACCTGTTTCAGTCTGTTTATGCTGCTATTTTAAAAAGTATCACATACTGGGCTAATTTATAAACAACAGAAACTTGCTTCCCACAGTTCTGGAGACTGGGGAATCCAAGATCAAGGTGCCAGCCTTGGTGTCTACGGAGGGCTGCTCTCTGCTTCCAATATGGCGCCCTGTTGCTGTGTCCTCACATGGTGGAAGGTGGAAGGGCAAGACTGGAAAACTCTCTCTGAAGCCTCTTTCCAATGGTACTAACCCATTCATGAGGCCCAGCCCTCATGACTTAACCACTTCCTACAAGGCCCCACTTCTTAATACCACGGCAATGGGAATTAAGTTTCAACATGAATTTTGGAGGGGATACCACATTCAAACCATAGTACTACCCAGGAGTGATCTGTGACTGGCTAGTATAATTCAAAGAAACTTAAACATCACATTTCTGTGCTCCACATAGAACATGCACTAACAATAGCCAAAAGGTGGCAGTGACCCAAATGTCCATCAACAGATGGATGAATAAATAAAATATGGAATATGCACACAATAGATTATTCAGCCTTAAAGATGAATGAAAATCAGATACCTGCTATAACATGGATGCACTTTGGAAGATATTATGCTGAGTGAAATAAGCCAAACACAAAAGGATAAATATGTGATTCCATGTATGTGAAGTAACTAGAGTAGTCAAATTCACAGTGAAAATAATGAGAACGGTGGTTACCAGGGGCTGGGTAGCGGGGAAGGGAACAGGGAGTTAGTGTTTAATGTGCACAGGGTTTCAGTTTGGGAAGATAAAAAAGTTCTGAAGATGGGTGGTGGTGACGGCTGTACAACAGTGTGAATGTACTTAATGCCACTAAACTGTACACTTAAAGATAGTTAAAATGGGCCAGTGTGGTGGCTCACGCCTGTAATCCCAGCACTTTGGGAGGCCGAGACGGGTAGATCACCTGAGGTCAGGAGTTCGAAACCAGCCTGGCCAACATGGTGAAACCCCGTCTCTGCTAAAACTACAACAAATTAGCTGGGTGTGGTGGCGGGCACCTGTAATCTCAGCTAGTTGGGAGGCTGAGGCAGGAGAATTGCTTGAACCCGGGAGGCGGAGGTTGCAGTGAGCCAAGATTGCACCACTGCACTCCAGCCTGGGGGACAGAGCAAGACTCCATCTCAAAAAAAAAAAAAAAGTTAAACCGGTAATTTTGTTATGTATAATTTACCATAATAAAGAAAAAAATCCACTAAATCTTTAGAAACACTCAAAATATTTCATTTCCTAAATCTCTTTTTTCCTTCTACAAATTTATATCAGGCACTGCCAAGGATTGTTTTAGGTTCTGGATATATAATAGCAATGGAATAAACCAAGTTCCTGCTCTCATGACTATCTGGGGGCTGGGGTAGGGTACAGGCAGACAATAAACAAATAAGCATGTGATATGTCTGGTGGAAATGGGGCAACAGGAAAAAATGAAAACAGCAGCAAGGGGACAGGGGGTAGTGCAGAGGCTGGTAAGGGGGTGGAGACTCTGTTGTACAGGGTGGTCAAGGAAGACCTCTCTGATCTGTCACATCTAAGACACAAAGGGACAGTGCTTCAGGCTGACACAGCCCAGAAGAGGAGGCCGGTGAGGCTGCAACAGGCTAGGGAGAGAGGAGGTCATAAAGAGGGCTGGAGCGCAGAGCTACTTCTTCAGTTTCTCATAAACTTTTAAAGGGACCGTTTATAGGTCAGTATAGAAATATTTCCTCTACCATCCATGTGTCTTTCATTTGCCTTAAAATGAACAGAAAAAACAACTCTTACATCTTCTGAAAGAGGCATTTGTGAGGGCAGCCTGCAGACTGCAGAGACTGCGTGCATCTCCCATTGCTAGAGCACCCTCCAGTGCCTCACTACGAAAACAGCACTTGGCATGGGGTTTTCTGTTTGTTGTTTTCATTTCCTAAACTTTTGTTTTTGGCCACAGAATGTGGGCATATCAACCTTCTCCCAAAGAATACTGTGAGATTGAGTAAGAAGACAAGTCAAGTGTATGCTTTCAAACAAGCCTGCACTACTTCCAAAGTGGTATGAAATATATGTGTGCAATGATGTTTTTAATGACCATATAAACTTTCAAAAGGTCCACAGAGAGGCCCTTATTAGGAAAAAAAAGTGTCAAATTTTAGCAATGTAGAACTGTGAGTTAAACAGTGAACACAGTCTTCCACTAACCTAAGACCCTCATTTTACTGGGGTGGGGGGCAACGGGACAATGAAGTAGCAAGTATTGTCTTTTACACTTTTCAATATTTGGGGTTCTGAATATCAATACTGAAAAGTGTCCTGCAAATACAGACACCAGGGTCATTCTTCCTTCTCATTTAGACACAGTGAGGAGAAACAGTTAAGACAGACTTGCCCACCCAAGTACTCTCTTAAAATAGAATCCTTACTTTCTAGGGAAACTTTCATTCCCTTGTTATTATTATTATTATTGAGACAGAGTCTCGCTCTGTCACCCAGGCTGGAGTGCAGTGGTGTGATCTTGGCTCACTGCAACCTTTGCCTCCTGGGTTCAAGCAATTCTCCTGCCTCAGCCTCCTGAGCAGCTGGGACTGCAAGCATGCACAACCACACCACGCTAATTTTTGTATTTTTAGTAGAGATGGGGTTTCACCATGCTGGCCAGGCTGGTCTTGAACTTCTGACCTCAAGCGATCTGTCTACCTTGGTCTCTCAAAAGTGCTGGAATTACAGGTGTGAGCCACCAATGCCCGGGCCATTCCTTTATTATTAAATAGAGCACTTCTGCCAATCTCAAAGACCTAACTAAGAGAAAGATGTTAACATGTGGTGTAGTTCAAAAGAGGTTCATGGCCATGTACAGAAACACCCATGGGCGGGTCAAGTGTGACAGCCAAGGCTGTCGTGGTAGCCAACAGGCCTTTTTAGGTCTGGTGCTGCCAGTCAGGTGACCTGCGTGACAGTCTGTGCCTACTTCAGTGTGCATGGGTCTCCTAATGCAAGGAAATGGGACAGATGAGCCTCCAAGAGGCATACACCATCCAGGGATGTATCGACACACCCTTGTGGAGGGTGATTTGTCAGCAAGCATCAAAAGGCTTCAAATGTCTGTACTCAGCAAGTTCACATATAGAAATTTACCTCCAAATACTTAAGTAAGGGTATCCACAGAGATTTGGGGATAGGAACATTTTTCTCTGCATTTCCCAAGAAAACCTGGAAACAGACTTAATGAACAACTGTGGTTATACACATACAAATATATACGTGCTAGAGTCATGTGGGACAACAGTGAACATCATCACCACTCCTAAATTAGGTTAACATCCTTAAATGTAAACAAAACGTAAAAACAGCTGGGTGTGGTAGCACATGCCTACAGTCCCAGCTACTAGACAGACTGAGGAAGAAGGGCTACTGGCGCCCAGGATGTTAAGGCTGCAGTGAGCTATAATAACACCTGTAAATAGCCACTGCATTCCAGTCTGGGCAACATAGCTGCACCAGTCTTTAAAAAAAAAAAGCCAGCACGGTGGTTCACACCTATAATCCCAGCACTTTGGGAGACTGAGGCAGGCAGATCACGAGGTCACTAGTTCAAGACCAGCCTGACCAACATGGTGAAACCCCATCTCTACTAAAAATAAGAAAAATAAAAAAATTAGCTGTGCATGGTGGTGTCCGCCTGTAATTCCAGCTACTTAGGAGGCTGAGGCAGGAGGAGCACTTGAACCCAGGAGGCAGAGGTTGCAGTGAGCTGAAACTGTGCCATTGCACTCCAGCCTGAGCAACAGAGCGAGACTCCGTTTCAAAATAAACAACAACAAAAAATCAAAGCAGCAAAATTAACAGCTATTCTAAACCTGGTTTATGGTGGAGAGGATGGGGTGAGAAAGGAAGGAAGTAAGGAAAGAAGGAGGGAATGAATCTCAAGTCTGCATCATTCAGGTGCGTTATTTAATTGATAAGCTATAACACATTCAAGTAGCAACATGAAATAAATTAAACCTGTTTGAATTACAGTGGATTTAAATTCATACCCAAGTGACCTATATGAAAACACAAATATTATTTCCTTGATATCTTCCTTATTGTCTAATAAAATTCTAAACCTCACAGGATCACGAGCAATGTGTGGAATTAATGAGCAATGTGTAACAGCAGAACACAGCTCCAGCTGCACTCAGGGTAGGAAAAAATGTTGTTTTTATAATTAACAACTTTTTATATGTTAAAAAAGTTAATTAAACCTCCCCAAGGAGCCCAGCTTGCTTTTCCCAGCCTTCTTAGAAACCTGCATTCCTAAAATTTCAGCCACGAGCACCTATGGGCTTCCTCACAGGGAATCACACATAAAATGGCAACTCCTACAGAGTGGCCACCACCACATTTAGTTAGGAAACTGTGTGACCGAAGGCTGTTTTCAGAAAGTATATCAGTCAGACTGTGGCTGTTCCGAAGCTATCACTGGAGACTGCTGAGGCTGACTGGTGTCAGCTGCCCTGAGGGCACTCCCTATGGATATGGGTCATGTCTTGGGACAGGCTCACTCAGCCATGTGTGTCCTCACCTTTGAGGCTTCAGGTATGCCTCCTGAGAACGTGCCACCTGCAGATACCCTGTTATTAGCAACTGACTACCATGAAGTATTTCTAGACGAACGAAGCACTCGTGTCACGCAAACATTCTGCGGAATTCGGGCACTAAGGAGAGCTCCTTGCAAGGACAGAGTCTTCACAGCAGCCACAGTTACTCAGTCGAGTCGGGTCAAGCATGTGGCATGAAACTGTCCTCAACTTCCCTCTGGATCCATGGGACAGAGAGAGGGAGGGAGTGATCTCTGCAGTAAAGAGTTGATCTTCAGGTCCCAGTCTCCCCCTGACTCCTTGGCCTCTCCCACAGAAAGCATGTGGGTGACCCAGTTTCCTCTAGATGGCCCTGGTTCACGGTAAAACTCTACCACAGGATAACAGTATGTAGAAGCATGAGCGCCACACAGCTGCAACAGAGCCAGAGGCCAAGGTGAGTCCGTTCAGTAGGCACAGCACAGCTGAATTGTTGGCAGAGTCCCTCGCAGCTACACCTGCCCTGGCAGGTGCAGCACCCAATTCGGGCCCAGCCACCACAGCCAGTTCTTGCTCACCAGTTTGGCTGCTGCCCACTGGATTTTGCTCAGGGAAATCTGATTTCCCACCAATTCCACTGTCCAGTCCAGGCATGTCCCTATCCCTAGGCTACTCCCGGTCTGCACACTGCATACAACTGCCTTCCTGGTGTTGCCTGCTCCCTCCAGGTCTCCTTTTTCTCTTCAGCCCCACTCTTGGCAGCGGCCGTTCTTTCTCCATCAAAGCATTCTGAACACTCTCTCTCCATTCTAGAATGGAGGCCATTCCAGAAGACTGTTGCTCCAGTTCTTGAACCTGAGGTCTACCATCTTAGACCACTGGTCTTTTTATTCTTTCTCCCAGCTTCTGTCAATTCCCTTTCTTCTGGGCTCTGTATCCTGCCCTGCACTCATCCCCTCCAACTCCATCCTCCTCCGTGTTCCTAATAAGTACCCGTCTTCATCCACAGCCCTTTACTTCTCTACCTCTGTGGTGAATGGCCATCCTGGTTTGCTGGGATCTAAGGGGTTTCTGGGAACATAGGACATTCCATGCTAAAACCAGGACAGTCCCAGGTGACCGAGAGGATTGGTTCCTTTACCTCCCAGGGCCATTTAAAATGACCTTCTGCTTCACAATCCAAAATATCATTTTTGTTTACACATCCCCTTTCTCACCATGCATTTGGGCAACTGAAGTCAACTTCTAATGATACCAATAAACATTTTAAAATATCTAACACTTCACATTGGCCTTTTAATGCCAGTTCAAGTAGCAAAGAATACACATTCATCCTGACTCTGAGTTAGTTCTTTGCAATGTGATTATTTTTCCATTTCTCCGTCATGTTTACCCTGCCTCCTTTTCAGTCAGGTTTCTCCCCTTTCTCGCTCACTGCTTCCATTCTTCTCTGCCTTTCTCTCCCCATCGCTCCCTCTTCTCCCACCTCCGTCCTCCCTTTGGGTCCCTTCCCTTCCTTTTTCCCTTAGTGGCCTCACAGCAGTACAGAGGGACAATAGTGGTTGTCACGGTAACCTCAGGAGGCTTCAAAGATGAAGCCAACCCTACAAAAGGCCTATTGGGACCCTGACAGGTAACCCCATCCAGGCCCCTCAGCCACTTTCCATGGCCCCTGTTTCCTCACACACTGTCCCCTTCCTGTTGACCCAGAGTCTCAGGTACTTAGCTTGCAGTTGTCGCCGCTCTAAATTGTCTTCAATTTTTTTTTTTTTTTTTTTTAATCAGATTCCTCTCCACCATGGCACTGCAAAATGTGAAGTATCTTCCTGGCACATTCCTTGGCTGCTACCACTGAACACATACAGCCAGGGAGCCCTTTTTCTTTTGGAGTCTTACTACTGAATACTTTAGAAAACAGAGGATCAACATAAGACATTAAAAGAGATGATAGGTACCAGAAATCTTGCAAAATTTGCTAGAGGGAATTAAAACACTCCTTAGAGGAAATTTTATTATTATTATTATTATTACTATTTTTAATAGAGCCTTTCTCTGTCACCCAGGCTGGACTGCAGCAGTATGATCACAGCTCACTGGAACCCCAAATCCCCAGGCTCAAGGAATCCTCCCACCTCAGTATCCCAAGTGGCTAGGATCACAGGCACAAGCCACCACATCCAGCTAATTTTTAAAAAATTTTTGTGGAGACAGCATCTATGTTGCCCAAGCTGGACTTGAACTCCTGGCCAAAAGTGATCCTTCTACCTCAGCCTCCCAAAGTGCTGGGATCGTAGACATGAGCCACCAAGCATGGCTGAAAAGTAATTACTGAGTGCTTATATTTAGAAAGTAGACCCCGGATGGGTGCAGTGGTTCACATCTGTAATCCCAGCACTTTCGGAGGCCGAGGTAGGTGGACTGCTTGAATCCAGGAGTTTGAGACCAGCCCGGGCAACGTGGGGAAACTTCATCTCTCCAAAAACACAAAAATTAGCCAGACATGGTGGCTAATGCCTGTAGTCTCAGCTACTTGGGAGGCTGAGGCAGGAGGATTGTTTCAGCCTAGAATATGGAGGTTGCAGTGAGCCAAGATTGCATCATTGCACTCCAGCCTGGGTGACAGAGCGAGACCTTGTCTCAAAAAAAAAGTAGAAAGGTCTAAAATTAATAATTTAAATTTCCACCTTAAAAAACTAAAGGGCAAATTAAACCCAAAGTAAGCTGAACGTAGGAAATAATAAAGATGAGACTGAAATCAATGAAATAGAAAACAGAAAAAAAAAATAGAAAAAAATCGATAAAATCAAAAGATGGTTCTTTAAGAAAAGCAATACAGGCCGGGCGCGGTGGCTCAAGCCTGTAATCCCAGTACTTTGGGAGGCCGAGGCGGGTGGATCACGAAGTCAGGAGATCGAGACCATTCTGGCTAACATGGTGAAACCCCGTCTCTACTAAAAATACAAAAAAAAAAAAAACTAGCCGGGCGTGGTGGCGGGCGCCTGTAGTCCCAGCTACTCGGAGGCTGAGGCAGGAGAATGGCGTAAACCCGGGAGGCGGAGCTTCCAGTGAGCCGAGATCGGGCCACTGCACTCCACCCTGGGTGACACAGCGAGACTCCGTCTCAAAAAAAAAAAAAAAAAAAAAAAAAAAAAAAAAAAAAGAAAAGCAATACAACTCGAGCCAGACTGATGAAATAAAAAACAGAGAAAAAAGAATTACAAATATCAGGGATGAAAGAGGACACATCACTACAGATGACACGAACAGTAAGGAGATGACAGACTAGAGGCAGGGGTAAGAATTAATTGCAAATGGACTCCAGAGAATTTGGGGGGGTGATAGAAATTTGGATGGGGGCCTAAAACTGGATTGTAGTGATGGGCCTATAAACTTATTAGAAATTACTTAATCATACACTAACAAAGGGTGAATTGTGTGGTACATACCTTTGTAGGGATGTAAGAAAAAGGATAAGGACTCAGCATGAACAACTCTAGGCACGTGAATGTGACAACTTAGATGAAATGTACATAGTCCTTCAAAGATACAAACTACCAAAGCTTACTCAAGAAGAACTAGATAATCTGAATAGCAATATGTCTATTAAATAAACTAAATTTGTAGTTTAACACTTTTTCCACAAAGAAAACTGCAGGTGCAAACATATACAGGCAAAATCTTACCAAATTTACACAAACTGTTCCAGGAAATAGAAGCGGGAACTCTCCAACACATCCTGGGACCGTCACCATCCTAACACCAAACCCAGACCAAGGCAATATCAGAAAACTATAGGCTAATATTCCTTATGAACATAGATACAAATAATGTTAACAAAATTTTAGCAAATGCAATCCAAACAATACATCACGATCACTGGGGTTTATTCCAGGAATGCAATGGTCAGCTTAACGTTTAAAAAGTCAATCACTGTAATTCACCAAATTAACGCACTGAAGAAGAAAAGCCTTATGATCAACACAACAGATGCAAAAAAAAAAAAATTATAAATTCAAATCCATTCTTGATCAAAACTCCATGCAGGCTGACTTCAGCAAAAACTACAGAAAAAGGACCTCTGAAAATCCCATCCTCCATAAAATCAATGAGAATATTGGCAAAAATGGTCAGAATCAACTTTTTCAGAATTCTAGAAATTAAAGACTTGCAGCAATATAGGGATCATTTATTCAAGAAAAATAGATAAATCTCAGGAAGAACAGCAATTGTCGTGGGGGTTTAGTTTACACTATCCGTTTTCCCCAGTTCTATGGTAGACTTAAAAATCAACAGCCCCCATCACAGTGAAAACCAGCAGCACGGCAGCCATTAGAAGGGGGAAAGCCCCATTTCTGGAAAATGTCACTATTTGACCTGTCTTGTGATTCCTTGACAGACCCTACTTGCAAAACTGTCTTTATTTGACCTGACTCAGAGCTTGCACAGTAGGAACAGTATTTTCCCGGAGGGCATTTGTCCAAACAATCAGAAGTACTTATTTAACATCACAGCTACTTGAGATGGAAGGTAACAGGGCAAACCACCAGCTAACCAAAACACTTAAAAGCTAAAAATGGAAAACGCGATATCCATATAGAACTCTGAAAAGTTGTGACAGGTTCCTGAGACTCTAGGAGGCCACACACACGTGCAAGGCTGTATACCTGCTAAGGAAAGACCTTAAGAGATCATGTCTAGCTAACCTTCAATCTCTGTGTAAGAAGGAAGTGGAAGCAGGGGCAGAGTAGCAAACTGTGGCTGAATGTTGAAGACATGTCCTGACACACACAGAGTCCCTCAGCAAAGACTAGGAGACTTACTGCTTCCAGGAATTTAAGGAAATCTTTGTCTAATTGTTAGACTACTAAGCTAACCAAGCAGAGACCGCAGTGGTCACACATGACAAAGAACACAATGCAGAATTAGTTTATTAAAGTCACTAAGCAAACAACAACAAAAAACCATGGGAAAAGGGAGAAATCTGATTTCCAGAGTTGCCCCATTATATTACTTAAAATGTCCAGTTTTCAAAAGAAATATACAAGACATGCAAAGAAACAAGAAAGTACGACCCATACGCAGAGGAAGAAAGTAGCCAGTACAAACTGTTCCTGAGGAAGTCCAGATGCTGGACTTACTAGTTAAATCATCTATTTAAAGTATGTTCAGAAAACTAAAGGAAACTATGCATAAAGAACTGAAGGAGGCCAGGTGCAGTCGTTCATGCCTAGAATCTCACTGCTTTGGAGGCCAAGGCAAGAGAATCATTTGAACCCAGGAGTTCAAGACCACCCTGGGCAACACTGCAAGACTCTGTCTCTTCAAAAAATTTAAAAATTAGCTGGGCATAGTGGTGTGTGCCTGTAGTCCCAGCTACTGGGGAGGCTGAGGCAGGAGGATCACTTGAGCCCAGAAGCTGCAGGCTGCAGTGAGCTATGATCGCACTACTGTACTCCAGCCTGGAGACTCTGTCTCTAAGAGAAAGAAAGAAAAAAGAGAACTAAAGGAAAGTATGAGAATGATGTTTCAGTACACAGAGAATATCAATGAAGAGAGAAAGTACAGAAAAGGGCCAGGCATAGTGGCTCATGCCTGTAATCCCAATACTATGAGCGACAGAGGCAGGCAGATTGCTTGAGCCCAGTTCGAGACCACCCTGAGCAACATGGCGAAACCCTGTCTCTACAAAAAAACATAAACAATTAGCCAGGTGCATGGGTGCACACCTGTAGTCCCAGCTATGTGGGAGGCTGAGGTGGGAGGATGGCTTGAGCCCAGGAGGCAGAGGTTGTAGTGAGCCGAGACAGCACCACTGCACTCCAGCCTTGGTGACAGAATCAGACTCAGTCTCCAAAAAGAAAGAAGTTCTGGATTAAAATGAAAATGATTTGAGCTGGACAAGGGAGGAATCAGCAAACCTAAAGACAGGTTGGCTGGGCGCAGTGGCTCACACCTGTAATCCCAGCACTTTGGGAGGCCAAGGCAGGCGGATCACGAGGTCAGAAGATCAAGACCATCCTGGCCAACATGGTGAAACCCCATCTCTACTAAAAATACAAAAATTGCTGGGCGTGGTGGCACGTGCCTGTAATCCCAGCTACTCGGGAGGCCGGAGCAGGAGAATCGCTTGAACCAGGGAGTCAGAGGTTGCAGTGAGCCAAGATGGCGCCACTGAACTCCAGCCTGGTGACAGACTGAGACTCCATCTCAAAAAAAAAAAAAAAAAAAAAAAAAAAAAAAAAAACCTGGTCAATTGACATTGTCCAGCCTGAGGAACTGAAAGAAAACTGAACAGTCTCAAAGACCTATAGGGTTCTATCAACTACACCAACATACACGCAATGGGAGCCTCAGAAAGAGAAGAGAGGGATAAGAAAGCAGACTTTTTTGAGAGAACAATAGCCAAAAACTTCCCAAATTTGATGTATACACATCCAAGAAGCTCAACAAACTCCCAAGAGGATAAACTCAAACAGATTCACACACACCACAATAAAACCACTAAAAGACCAAGACAAAGAGAAAATCTTGCAAGGAAAAAAAAGAGAGATTCATCACTTACATAGAACCCTAATAAGATTAAAGTCTGAATTCTCATTAGAATACTGGAGGCAAGAAGACAGTGAGATAATACACTTTAAAATGCTCAAAAGAAAAAAAAATGCCAATCAAGAATCCTATATCCAGCAGGTAGACATGTCGAGAACGGAGCCAGTGTGCTAAGGCGGGTGAAGAGCACTGTGAATTAACCCCCAGTGCTGGCGTGGGGACTGTGCTTGCTCACCGGACCCGCTACTGAACAGTCCACAGAGGCTGGCCCCCTCAAAAGGAGCCAGAAAAGGACCCTTCTGGACCAGCCTGGATACACTGCCTGAGCTGCTCCTCTGGGGCCAGAGGTGACTCCCACAGCCAGGGCCCTGTGCCAGAGGCAGTGGAGGAAATGGAAAAGTGGGATGCATACGATTAGGTGGGTCCTCCCATAGGTGGGTGACTAAAGAGGCACAATGCAAGAAGACGTAAGAAGTTCAGACTTGGCCGGGCACGGTGGCTCACGCCTGTAATCCCAACCTCTGGGAGGCCGAGGCGGGCGGATCACCTGAGGTCAGGAGCCCGAGACCAGCCTGGCCAACATGGTGAAACCTCGTCTCTACTAAAAATACAAAAATTAGCCAGGCGTGGTGGCGGACGCCCTATAATTCCAGCTACTCGGGAGGCTGCGGCAGGAGAATCGCTTGAATCCGGGAGGCGGAGGTTGCAGTCAGCTGAGATGGCACCATCGCACTCCAGCCTGGGCGACAAAAGCTAAACTCCGTCTCAAAAAAAAAAAAAAAAAAGAAGAAGAAGAAGAAGAAGTTCCAGACCACCAGGCTGGCTGTAGTGGCTCACGCCTGTAATCCCAGTCTTTGGGAGGCTGAGCGGGGTGGATCCTTTGAGGTCAGGAGTTCGAGAATAGCCTAGTCACCATGGCCCCTGTCTCTACTAAAAATACAAAAATTAGCCGGGGGTGGTGGTGCACACCTGTAATGCCAGCCACTCAGGAGGCTGAGGCATGAGAATCGTGGAGGTGGAGGTTGCAGTAAGCCGAGATTGCACCACTGCACTACAGCCTAGGTGACACAGCGAGACTCTGTCTCAAAATATAAAAATAAAAATGAAAGAAAGAAGAAAGAAAGAAAAGAAAGAAAGAAAGAAAAGTTTCAGACCAGGCGCCATAGACTCAGTGTTTGAACCAAACTCTCATTACTGGTCATAGAGCTTTGACAATCCTTAACCTTTCTGACCCTGTTTTTCATCTTTATAAACATGACACCCAACTTCTTCACATGCTGGTCAAGGGAAACAAATGAGACCATGTATGTGCACGTACCTAGGCGATGGGCAAGTGCTAGACCAGCGGTTCTCAGAGTGTGGTCCAAAGACGCCTAAGGGGATCCCTGAGACCCGCTGAGAGTGTCTGCTTGGTCCTCCCTTTCCCAACTAATATCTGCATCTGCAGGAGCCCAGCATTTCTTTCAAATACTTCCTCCAAAACAGCTGATATGAGACTCCAGCTGTCCTTTATTAAACCAAAGAAATTTTCAAAAATATAAAAACCATGAGCCAATCTTCTCACTTTTGAGAATATTTTCATTAAAGTGTTATTTGTATTAAAAGTTAATGGGTTTGTTATTAAGTGAATATTTTTTAAATTTCTGGTTTAATTCCTCATACCACAAAAATCAATAGATATAAGCAAAAGCTTTCGGGGTCCTCAAATTATTTTTAGACGTGTAAACAAACGGGTCCTGAGACCAAACCGTTTGGGAACCGCTGTGTTAAACGAACCGCAGGTGTTCTTCACCAGGCGAGCCGCCTCTCAGAGATAAAGATTGGCGCGTTCACGTTTGCCATTTGTGGCAGGCAGACAGTTTTGTTCCTTGGGGCTGAGTCCAGGTAACTCGACTATATGTACCCATTTTCCGGGTGCAACAAGGGCCCACCCACAGGGAGGCGCGGGCGGCAGCGACCTTGGACCAGGTCGAGCCAGCGCGAGGGAGGCGCATGGTGCTCCCGTCCGGCTGGGTTCCCATGAGGGATTGGGGAAGCCGCGCCCGGCCCGCGGGGTTGCAACGGGAGCCGACCCGCTGCAAGCCGGGCCGGGAAGGCGGGGAATGGGAACCTGCACTCACAGCCTCAGCAGCGCCGCCGCCGCCGCTCCGCGCGCCGCCCTCCGCAGTAGACGTAGCGCCATCTTCCCGAAGCGCGCGCCCCGCCCTTTGCCTTTAGCCACGCCCACCCCACTTTCCACTCCCCCACGGCTACATCCCCGTCCCAGTCCCCGCCTCGCTCTGTCTTCGCCCCGCCCCGCCCCCCCCCCCCCCCCCCCCCCGCACCCCCCGCACCCCCCCGCCCCCGCCGCCCCCGCCGCCCCCCCCCCCCCCCCCGCCCCCCCTCGCCGCCAGCCACGTTCTCCTTCCTCCCAGCACCCGCTCCGCCCCGCGGCCAGTCCCGAGGTCACCTGCCCCTCCCGGCCAGGGCTCAGGCCCTTCGTCCCCGCTGTCATGGGGGACAGAGCAGAGGATCTGAATGGATGGCTCCTCTTTGAGGGGCGTCTCTGTTGACCGAATCCAACTCTCCCTGAGCTTCTGAGTTTTTGAGGCAACTGTTGACAGACTGCGTTTTCCCAGCCAGAAGAGCCAACATTTCTAGGGATTTCTTTGCAGTTTTTGTTGTTAAAATACCGCCTAACACTTTGTGAGCCCCACCACGTTCATATCTTGGTTAGCAATTAATCTAGAGTGGTCAAAGAGAATACAGGAAGGTTGCATCCTGGAACACACATGCTTGCAATAGGTCAGAGCAGCTGTTGGCACTCTCTCGGCAGGGAAACTGGCAGCAGCTCTTTATTCTGCCCCCTGCAGTCGTTCTGCAGCGGTGAGAACGCCGAGGCGTTAAAACAGGCTGGGACCTGCACCTGCCTCTTCTTTCACCTTCCCCGATCCAGCCGGCCTCCACCTGCAGGTCATCACCTGCCCGAGTCCGTGTTACCCCTTAACCATGTCTTTTCCTTCGCACTCAGCATGTTTCTTTTTCAGCTGTGACTCCGTTCCATTCATGCTCTAAACTTACACCTGAAACCGTTTCTAAGAACCTTCCAGTGGAAACTGACTTGTGCTCTTGGATGCAAAAAGTGGCCGTTTCAACAAACAAAAGCCTGTTCAGCCAGAGTGGGTTCCAAGATTTGGAAAAGTCCAGGTGCCTGGGAACATGGATGCTAAACTTCTGCTGAGCCTAAGAATTATTGTTATATTCGATACCAACAGGAGAGACTGCTCAACCCCCACGCCTGCTCCACCTCAGGCCTCTCCTGTCTACTTAAATTTGGTAATTTTCTTGTCACCACCTTAGTCCCAGCCAGTGCCCAGCCCAGCCATACTGAAGACTGAGGCAAAGGCAATTTCAGTAACACCAATCCTGTCTTTAATTAAAATTTTGATATTTTGTTCATAATGGGATTTTTCCATTATCTTGGTTTTTAGTTTAGAATATTACTTTTTTTTTTTTTTTTTTTTTTTTTTTTTTGAGACGGAGTCTTGCTCTGTCGCCCAGGCTGGAGCGCAGTGGCACGATCTCGGCTCACACACTGTAACCTCCACTTCCTAGGTTCAAGCAATTCTCATCCCTCAGCCTCCCGAGTAGCTGGGACTGCAGGCAAATGCCAACATGCCCAGCTAATTGTTTTGTATTTTTAGTAGAGATAGGGTTTCACCATGTTGGCCAGGCTGGTCTCAAACTCATGGCCTCAAGTGATCCATCCACCTCAGCCTCCCAAAGTGCTGGGCTTACAGGCATGAGCTACCACGCCAGGCCAATATTACTTATCTTAATTACTGAGACTTCTCCTTAAATTTTGCCTCCCAGGCTGGTGCTGCACTCGCCTCACTCAAGTCTGCTTCTAGCCATCATCATCCTTTACCTGGATTATTTCAAAGCCTCCTTGCTCCCATTCTTCTCTCCTACAATCACCCCTTTGCCATACAACCCAGCTGACCTTTTAAAAGCATAGCACAGCTCCTAGTTCCAAAGTTGACTTGCTGTGTGACTTTGGTCAAGTTTCTGAAGCTCTCTGTTTCCTCATCTATAGAATGGGGGTATAAATACCTCATCACCTCATACGGTTGTTGTCATGATAGACTGAGTTTACACATACATAGAAAGAGAGTGCACACTTAAAATCTAAACAAGTTCTCAGTAGTGTTAACTATTCCTCATTATTATTGTTATTGCATCACTTCCCTTCTTAAAACCCTTTGGTGGCTTTAGAATAAAATCTGAATTCTTCTCCATGACGCTTAAAGCCTCACATGGTCTGGCCCCTGCCAGCCTCTCCAATTTATCTCCAGCCCCACTCATCTTCTGTCTGTGTTTTCTAAGTCCACGAGGCTCTCTCCCACCGTGGGGCCTTCACACATGCTGTTCCTCATCCCCAGAATGCTCATGGCTACACCTGCTCATCCTCCAGGACCTTCAGCCTACGTGCCACCTCTTCACAGGGGCCTGTGCTAATAACCTAAAGATCCCCCATGGCTGTCACAGTGCCTGGTCATCTCCACCACAATATCGATATATGAGTTTGTGAATTTATTAGGTTGGTGCAAAAATAATTGTGGTTTTTGCCACTCAAAGTAATGGAAAGAACAATTTCACCTTCTATGTATTGAATACCTGCCAGGTATGAGTCACTGAGCTAGGTGCTGGGAGCACAGCAGTGACAAGACGTACAAGGTCTCTGCTCTCAAAAAACTTACAGAATTGAAAGTAATGGCAAAAACCACAATTACTTTTGCAACAACCTGATACTTCTTTATTGTGTCTTTCCCCAGCAGTTCTCAGAGGGTGGGTTGGGATGGGATGACTAACCATCTATCAGGTGGGGTTTGGGATGCGGTGTTGTCATTTAGGGGGCAGGGCTAGTGATGTGCTGGGCAGCCCCCTTGGGAGAAAGGCTGTTGTTGTCTTAATTTAGAAACACCTTCCGTAGGATGAGACCATAACTTCTTTGAGAGCATGGACCTTATATTTCTTGTCGCTGCTGTACCCCCAGCACCTGCTCAGTGACACATACCTGGCAGGTATTCAATACATATAAGATGGTGGCTCATGCCTGTAATCCCAGCACTTTTGGAGGCAAGGCGGGCAGATCACCTGAGGTTAGGAGTTCAAGACCAGCCTGGCCAACATGGTGAAACCCTGTCTCTATTAAAAATATAAAAATTAGCTGGGTGTGGTGGCGGGCACCTGTATTCCCAGCTACTCAGGAGGCTGAGGCATGAGAATTGCTTGAACCTGGGAGGCAGAGGTTGCAGTGAGCTGAGATCGCACCACTGCACTCCAGCCTGGGTGACAGAGCGAGACTCCATCTCAAAAAAACAAAACAAAACAAAACAACACAAAAATATATATATATATGATGAAAATGTTCTACCAGCCTCATTACAGTTGAAAATTGCTATGTAACTAGTTATCCTTATTTAAAAGGCCTCGGATCTAAAGTAGGTCTTGCTATGACTTATTTGCTAATTGGTTCAATTTCAGATTCTGCTGGAAGGAACTGTAGCTGTGCCCATTCTCACTAACAATGGTATGGGGTTATTGAGTTTCTTCAAAAGATTACTGACTCATGCGTTTTGCTAATCTGTAGGTAGGTTAATGACTGTTTCCTAATGCTAGTACATGTTAAAATAAAGCTTTATTAACTTTACATAGCATGTGGGTGTCTGGAGGACACATGTATTCGTCCGTTTCCACACTGCTATAAAGAACTGACTAAGACTGGGTAATTTAAAAAGGAAAGAGCTTTAATTGACTCACAGTTCAGCATAGCTGGGGAAGCCACAGGAAACTTACGATCATGGTGGAAGGTGAAGGGGACGCAAGGCACCTTCTTCTCAAGGTGGCAGGAAGGAGAATGAACACAGGAGGAACTACCAAACTTACTGAGTGAGTTCTCCGATCTCGTGAGAACTCACTCACTATCACAAGAACAGCATGGGGAAAGCTGCCCCCATGACTCAGTGACCTCCACCTCGTCTCTCCCTTGACACGTGGGGATTTGGGGGATTATGGGGATTACATTTCAAGATGAGATTTTGGATGGGGATACAGCCAAACCATATCAACATATTTCCAAATATAATAGAGAAAGGGATCCAGAATTCCCTCTTCAGGGCAGTCAAATCCGTCTTTACTCACAGCCTCCAAAACTGAAAAGAAAAGAAAAGTACCAATTTTCCAAGTGCATTAAGAGAGCATATGAAATTTAGTAGGGTGAATAATTTCGAGATTCACTATCCTGTTGAGTTGAGCAGTCTGGAGGAATAGGCACTTGGCAGAGACGTGGGAAAGAAGGATGGGGCGGGAGCATACTAGGGATAGGGAGCAGCCCCTTATGCTCTAGAGGTTTGATGTTTCTAGCCCACCCATTCTAGGTTTATGGGCAAGGCCCCTGTAATAAAATACAAACAAACAAAAGAAAAACATGAATGTATTTAATGTAAATTTTACGTGACATGGAAGCCTTCTTATGAAAATGAAGACCCAAAGAAAAAGTGAAACGCATACTTTTTCATGCTTAGGTTTAATGAAGAATGGACAGTTGTGGGGAAATGTGATTGGAGGGCAAAAGAATCTGATCTAATGGTGATAACCTGGAAGAAACTTAGCAAGGCATGTTTGCTCAGGCTCTTCTCTGTGTCTTCACAGATAAGGGTGTTCCTTTCCTCCACCTAAAGGTGGGGGAGGCACTTATCCAGTGAGAATCTTATAACAACCAGGCACGGTGGCTCACGCCTGTAATCCCAGCACTTTGGGAGGCTGAGGCAGGCGGATTACCTGAGGTCAGGAGTTCAAGACCAGCCTGGCCCATATGGCGAAACCCCCTGTCTACTAAAAATACAAAAAAATTAGCTGGGCGTGGTGGTGTACCCCTGTAATTCCAGCTACTCAGGAGGCTGAGCGAGAAGAATCACTTGAACCCAGGAGGCAGAGGTTGCTGTGAGCCGAGATCGCACCACTGCACTGCAGCTTGGGTAACAGAGCCAGACTCCATCTTTGAAAAAAAAAAGTCTTATAACCTGCTTCAAGGGAGAGGGCAGGAGAAAAGTCAGACAGACCTTTCCGCTTCTGCTGTTTTTCAAATGCCAAGGTGCCATATTTTGAGGAAATGTGTCTTGAACCCCATCAACCACAATTTAAAAAAATTTTGTTTAATGTTTTAGAGATGGAGTTTCACTCTGTCACTGAGGCTGGAGTACAGCGGCATGATCATAGCTCACTGAAGCCTCGAACTCCTGGGTTCTGGTGATCCTCCTGCCTTGAGCCTCCTGAGGAGCTGGAATTACAGGCATGAGCCACTAAGACTGCTCAAACGATTTTTCAAAGAAGTCACCTGTGTGGTGAAAGAGGTAGACAGATAAATGGGGAAAGGATGGGTTCTGTGGTCCACTGGTGGCATGGGGGAAGGGGTACAGAACTGCCGCAATTGCTTCTGCGTGAGAGGCCAGGGAACTGGGGGCTTTGCAGAGCAGGGAACGGAGACCTGGAATGTGGTGGAGACTGAATCAGTGAAAGTCTTTAGAGGAAGAGTAGAGCGGGCAGAGAGAACACAGCAGGGATCTGAGGGATTGTCTGGGGCCAGACTGTAAATGACCTGAATGCTCAAATTTTAGCCAATGTGGCTCTCAACAAATACAGGTCCCCTGCAGAAATGAGTTACATTTTCACCACGTGGTCTTGTAACTGTGATGATCTTGCAATTGTAATTGTGGTGGTGAGTAAGTAAATAACTCTCACTGTTAGTCTTAGAAATATTTGGATTTTGTATTGGCTCATTTTTTGGCAAATAGGAACATCCAAGGAGATACTGGACGAAAATATCTAATCAACCTATGGTTTACCGTAACATGTAAATAACTTTCACGTCGCAAGGAGCAGGAACGATTAGGAAAATGAAGCTGGATTCGTCTTTCGTGATCAACACCAAAGGCTCTGTATCAGAAGCCGGTTTTCCCTTCCTTTTGGTGTCCGGCCGATACAGGTTATTTTCACCAAAGTTGAGTCTCAAAGGCTGAGCAGGACCGGTGTCACTGATTTAAGACATCAGAATAGTGCACTTAGAAAGAGGCATATTAGAAGTTCTGTGGAATGATTTTTAAACAGTGGCACAGATAGAACTCCACTCTGAGATCATCCATCCCTCCTGCTGCTATGATACAAAACCCTCCTAGCCTCCCCTCCTGGCAGAGCCGCCTTTGATAACACTGATGACTCTGTCTGGCCTCCTTGGGGAGAGAGGAGGGGACTGTCTCTCAAATTTAGGCCAAATACAGAATAACTAACGACCACCTTGTGGCCTTCCAGTCCGTAGCTTCCTCTGTCTAAACTAAGGGAGTTCGTCTTCATGACCTCTAAATCCTTTTCTAATCTCAGCCCCCAAAGCTGTACTGTAGCTCCCCCTAATGTCAGCAGGTGGATGGTTATCCCCACACGCCTCATGACTCTCCGGGGCCCCCTTCCCTGATCCCCCTTCCCTGATCCCCCCTCCCTGATCCCCCCTCCCTGAGCCCCCCTCCCTGAGCCCCCCTTCCTTTTTTCATAGCACATCTGCTTCTAATTACTGGAGAATGTACTTAATATATGATGTCCCTGTTGAACATAAGACTTTTGGGGGAAGGGTTTTGGCCTGTTTTGTTCACCAATATATCCCGAGCACTTGAAACAGTGCCTGGCACCTGGTGGAGACCTAAAACATATTTGTTGAATTCAAAGTGTTGAATCTTGAGCCATCTTCTGCCAAATTAATTTTTTTCGTAACTTCTCCTGTTGTTTTTCACTTACTTTGTGAGTTGGTCATTATCTTGTTCCCCAGCGCTGATTCTTAATTCCCTGGTGTGGTCGACTGAGTGATGGCCCCATAAAATGTCCACATCCTAATCCCCGGCACTTGTGAATATGTTACTCTGCGTAATGAAGTTAAGGATGGGAAGTTAAGGATCTTGAGATGGGGACATCATCCTGAATTATCTGGGTGGTCCCAATGTAATCACAGATTCTTCATATTGATAAAGAGATAGAAATTATAGAAATGGGCTGGGTGCAGTGGCTCACACCTATAATCCCAGCATTTTGGGATGTCTAGGTGGGCAGATTGCTACAGCCCAGGAGTTCAAGACCAGCCTGGGCCACATGGCAGAACCCTGTCTCTATTTTAAATTATAAACATTAAAAAAAAAATTTAAAGACTGCTTTTAAGGCTATTTGTAAGTTCAAAGTGACACTCTATGGTTTAAATGACCACAAATCCCTCTGTTGATGTATGGCAGAACCAACAGGTTTTTGCTTTGACCAGAGCTTTCTTGAGTACAAGAGTTTCTAAAGACAGTAGCTTCAGTAATTTTTCTAGATGGACTTGGAACCCGTTATCTGTATGCTGTTTTAAAAGAATTCTCCACTAAAGACTTAACTGTAAAACCCCACACTATAAAAACCCTGGAAGACAACCTAGGCAGTACCATTCTGGACATAGGAACAGGCAAAGATTTCATGGGGAAGACACCAAAAGCATTTGCAGCAAAAGCAAACATGGACAAATGGGATTTAATTAAACTAAAGAGCTTCTGCATAGCAAGGGAAACTATTAAGAGAGTGATCGGACCATCTATAGATGGGAGAAAAATTCTGGAAATTCTGCATTGACAAAGGCCTGATATCCAGTATCTATAAGAAAATTAAACAAATTTACAAGAAACAAATTAACAACCCCATTAAAAAGTGGGCATAGAACATGAACAGACACTTTTCAAAAGAAGACATATATGCAGCCAACAATCATATGAAATAAAAGCTCAGCGTCACTGATTATTAGAGAAATGCAAAACAAAACCACAATGAGATATCATCTCATACTAGTGAGAATGGCTATTATTGGCCGGAAGCGGTGGCTCACGCCTGTAATCCCAACACTTCGGAAGGCCGAGGTGGGTGGATCACTTGAAGTCAGGAGTTCCAGATCAGTCTGGCCAACATGGTGAAACCCTGTCTCTACTAGAAATACAAAAATGAGCTGGGCATGGGGATGCGCACCTGTAATCCCAGCTACTAGGGAGGCTGAGGCAGGAGAATCACTTGAACCTGGGAGGCGGAGGTTTCAGTGAGCCAAGATCGTGCCACTGCATTCCAGACTGGGTGACAGAGCGAGACCCTGTCCCCCACCCCACAAAAAATGGCTATTATTAAAAAGTGAAAAAAAACAGCAGATGCTGGCGAGGTTGAGAAGAAAATGGAGTGCTTATACACTGTTGGTGGGAGTGTAAATTAGTTCAGCCATTGTAGATGACAGTGTGGTGATTCCTCAGAGACCTAAAACCAGAAATACCATTCAACCTAGCAATCCCATGACTGGGTATATACCCAAAGGAATGTAAATCATTCTATCATAAAGACACATGCACATGTATGTTCACTGCAGCACTATTCACAATACCAAAGATATGGAATCAACCTAAATGCCCATCAGTGGTAGACTGGATAGCAAAAATGTGGTGCATATACACCATGGAATATTATGCAGCCATAAAAGAGAGTGAGATCAGCAGGGATGGTGGCTCACACCTGTAATCCCAGCATTCTGGGAGGCTGAGGCGGGTGGATAACTTGAGGTCAGGAGTTCGAGACCAGCCTGGCTAACATGGTGAAACCCCATCTCTACTAAAAATACAAAACATTTGCTGGGTGTGGTGGCAGGTGCCTGTAATCCCAGCTACTCAGGAGGCTGAGGCAGGAGAATCACTTGAACCCAGGAGGCGGAGGTTGCAGTGAGCCGAGATCATGCCATTGCATTCCAGCTTGGGCAACAAGAGCGAAACTCTGTCTCAAACAAACAAACAAAAAAAAAAAAAAAAAAAAAAAGCATGAGATCATGTCCTTTGCAGGAAGATGGATGGAGCTGAAGGACATTATCCTTAACAAACTAACACACAAACAGAAAACCAAACATTGCATATTCTCACTTATAAGTGGGAACTAAATGATGAGAACTCATGGGCACACAGAGTGGGACAACAGATGCTGAGGCCTACTTGAGGGTGGAGGGTGGGAGGAGAGAGAGGGTCAGGAAAAATAATGTGTACTAGCTTTAATACCTGGGTGACGAAATAACCTGTTCAGAAAACTCCCATGACACAAGTTTACCTACATAACAAACCTGCACATGAACCCCTAAACCTAAAATAAATGTTAAATAATTTTTTAAAAAAATATATACAAATAAAAGGGTTCTCTGCCCTGAATTGTTTAAGCAGGGATGCAGAGCATTATCACTGCCTGAAATTATACTATTAATACATATTTATGTTTATTGCTTGCCATTACTGTCATTTCATTTGCTTATGATCTGTTACTTCCATGAGGGTGGGAACTGAATTTATTTTGTTTGCTACTGTATTTCAATGCCTCAATTGAGGCCTGAGACTCAGTAAGTACTAAATAAGTATAGGTTGAATGAATGACTGAGAAGTTGACTAGTGATGAAAATGCAAGAAATTATTCAGCAACACTTTGGGCTACCTCTCAGAAGAAATCAATGATTGCAATCCATATGCAGTTTTAAATGATGAGATTAGAAAAGCAAAAGCAAGCCATCTTGGTGTGTTAGTTGTGAGTGTCAAGAGGCAATTAAAAAGGAAACCTGTTGACATGTGAAGGATGAACTGAAAAAATAAATAAAAGAAAAATAAATTAAAAGGAGACATGTAAGCATGGGGGGTGGGCACAGGAGTTCTATCCAGGTTTAGAAATTATCTCTTGGCTGTCTCTTTGCAATTCAAGTATTGGGGAAATAAAAGAGGATGTGGGGCCATTATAAAAATCTATTAAGAATCTTGGGTTTTGGCGAGGCACGGTGGCTCATACCTGTAATCCCAGCACTTTGGGAGGCCAAGGCAGGCGGATCATGAGGTAAGGTGATTGAGATCATCCTGGCTAACACGGTGAAACCCCGTCTCTACTAAAAATACAAAAAAATTAGCCAGATGTGGTGGTGGGCGCCTGTAATCCCAGCTACTTGGGAGGCTGAGGCAGGAGAATGGCATGAACCCGGCAGGCAGAGCTTGCAGTCAGCAGAGATTTCACTACTGCACTCCAGCCTGGGCGACAGAGTGAGACTCTGTCTCAAAAAAAAAAAAAAAAATCTTGGTTTTTGCCTTACAGGTCAATGGGAGAGGCCCCTGTCTTGGCCACTGTATTAGTCCGTTTCCACACTGCTATAAAGATGCTACCTCAGACTGGGTAATTTACGAACAAAAGAGGTTTAATTGACTCACAGTTCCATATGGCTGGGAAGGCCTCAGGAAACTTATAATCATGGCGGAAGGTGAAGGGGAAGCAGGCACCTTCTTCACAAGGCGGCAGGAGAGAGAGAGCACAAGGGAAAGTGCCACTTTTAAAACCATCAGATCTCGTGAGAACTCCCTCACTATCACGAAAACAACATGGGGGAAACCAGCACTTTTCCTACCAGGTTCCTCCCTTGACACATGGGGATTACAGTTTGAGATGAGATTTGGGTAGGGACACAGGGCCAAACCACATCAGCCACTACTAGGCAGCCCTTTGAAAAAGAAATAATCATAACATAGGAAAGAATTTATGTGCAAGGTGATTCATGGCATCTTTTTTTTTTTTGAGATGGAGTCTCACTCTGTCGCCCAGTCTGGAGTACAGTGGCGCAATCTCGGCTCACTGCAACATCCACCTCCTGGGTTCAAACAATTCTCCTGCCTCAGCCTCCTGAGTAGCTGGGATTACAGGCACCTGCCACCATGCCCAGCTAATTTTTTGTATTTTCAGTAGAGACAGGATTTCGACAAATTGGTCAGGCTGGTCTTGAACTCCTGACCTCAGGTGATCTGCCTGCCTCAGCCTCCCAAAGTGCTGGGATTACAGGCATGAGCCACCGTGCCCGGCCTGTTTTATTTTTTTATGGTGGTAAACATACATAACAAAATTGACCATTTTCAACATTTTAGATGTGTAGTTCTATGACATTGAGTACATTCACATTGTTGAGCCATCAACATCATCATTCTCCATCTCCAGAACTTTTTCATCATCTCAGACTGAAACTCTGTCCCCATTAACCACGAGTGCCCCATTCCCACTCCCTGCAGGCCCTGGCAACCCCCATTCCACTTTCTGTCTCTGTGAAATTGACTGCTCTAGGAACCTAATGTAACTGGGCTATATTTGTTCTTTTGTAACTGGTTTATTTTACTTAGCATAATGTCTTCAAGGCTCATTCATATTTGCCTGTATTTATCTTTTTTTTTTTTTTAACTCTGAAAGGATAAAATAGTGCTGATGACAGAGATTACCTGTCAGGGAAGTGGGAATAAAGCAAGAGAAGAAAGGGATAGGAAGAAGACTTTTAAAATATCCCTTTTTGTCATTTAAGATTTGTTTAGCTACTTCATATATTATTTATTCAAAATGCCATATTTTGAACACCATGATGAATAAAGTGAAAGGAAGAAAAAAGAAACTTCAGTCTTTCCTACCTGAAGCTGTGGGTCATTAGCTGGACCTGACCCAGAGCCCCTGGTGCATCTTTGTGGCCACTGAGTTTTTATGTTGGTTCCATATCCCATACTGGATTAAAAACTCCCCAAGTCCAGCCTGTGTTTTGCACAGGGTGGTGGGCCCAGTGACTTGTACAGTTGACAGAGAGCTTGCAGCCTCTGCAGAGGTGATGCTTGGTAAGACACGTAATGTTGAACCATATAAAGAAGGCAGTTTGGCTAAGACCCTCTGGGTTGTGTGGAATTATCTTTAATGCACCAGACAAGAACATTGTTAACCAGCCTTATTACCAACAATTTCTTATGACCATGGTAGGGCAGGCAGATGATTTGAGGATTATCGGGACGCTGACAAATCCCCTGGGCCCTGACAATCTCATTTAGAAAAGAATCGAATCTGTTTATTGCTGATAATAGATGGCATGCCCCCAGGTTTGCTTGTAAGTAATATGTGCCTTGCTTTTTATTTTTTTCTTTTAGCAACAGGAGCCAAACTTGGATTCATCCTGATAAAGTAGACATTTGCGACTTCATGTGATCTAATTGCTCTGAGCTGTTGCTTAATCCCCATTCGCTAAACCTTTGCATCGCGGCCCACAATGGCATAAACTACCTTGATCCAGGATTGCAAAATGGTCCACCCAACAAAGAAGCCTCATAATTGTTGATGTGGCTGAGATTCTCTAGTGCACCCTTCCTTGTTTTTATTTGTTGTTCTAAGACTTATTTAAGTAAAAGAACAAAGCAAATCTTAAACTTGTCTCTGTGATAAGGTGAACCTTGGAAGGCAAAGTCCATTTCTTCATTCATCTCTGCATTCACAGTAACAGGTACAGGGGCTCATATATAGTAAGTTCTTGAAAATGTTTGTGGGATTGTCTCATTCATAAACTATCATAATTGCTCCAGTGAAATGTTCTCAGATATATGAATTTTGGTAGACAACATATGGAAAACCAAATAGAGATTAATTTAAATTAGATCTGTAATTCTCTTGGATTTATAAGAAATAAAATGCCAGCCAGGCATGGTGGCATGCATCTGTATTCCCAGCTACTTAGGAGGCTGAGGTGGGAGAATCACTTGAGCCCAGGAACTTAAGTCCAGCCTGGGCAACATTGCGATACCTTATCTCTTTAAAAAAAAAAAAAAAAAAAAAAAAAAAAAAAAAAAAAAAAAGCTATATGACAAAATCTAAACCTATGCATATTGCTAGTATTTCTTACTTTTTTTTGAGACAGGGTCTCATTGTTGCCCAGACCAGGGTGCAGTGGTGAGATCATAGCTCACTGCAGCTTTAAACTCCTTGGCTCAAGCAATCCTCCCATCCAAGCCTCTTGAGTAGCCGGGACTACAGACACATGCCACTGCACCTGGCTAAATTTTGTTTGTTTTGTAGAGATTGGGGTCTCACTATGTTGCCCAGGCTGGTCTTCAACTCCTGGCCTCAAATGATCCTCCCACTTTGGCCTCCCAAAGTGCTGGGATTTATAATATTGCTAGTATTTAATCTTATCCATCGTATCGCAATGCATTTTTCAAAGTATCTTCACGAGAAAAAACTTCTAAGCATATAAGTTATTATCTCCTTTAGCAGGATCTGCCTGAACCTTGAAGGTCTTTTGACTGCTTCCATATGTAAGTTGCAGATAAAATCTGTTACACAAACTCCAGACTAAGATACCTCTAGATGTCTATACTGTCCTTCTACTCTGGGGATTCATCAGTGCCAGCCTCAGGAAAAAGGCATTTACTGGTATCTAAACTCATGCTTTCTCATCTTTCTTCATTCTGATTTTCTGCTTAGTGAAAACGATATTGCTAGCCATATGATTTCCAGCATTCAAACAAGGCCCCACATGGAGATTTTGTTATTAGTTTCCTTAGACTTAGAGAAGTTTTACAATTTCTCAGGAAAAAAAAGACCAAACTGTTAAACATCTATTTCTTCTATTAAAAAGAAATCCCATTTAGTATTATGAATAATAACATGTTTATCATAGACAAACTGAAACATGCAAAATAGGTAAGTACATAGGGAGAAAGCTAACACCTGCTATGGTTTGAATGCACCCTTCAAAACTCGTAGTTAAATTTCATTGCCATTGTGATGGTATTAAGAGGTGGGATCGTTAGGAGATGATTAGGTCATGAGGTCTCTGCCTTCAGGCACGGATTAATGCCATTATCACAGGAGTGGGTTTGTTATTGCAGGAGTAGGCCCCTGATGAAAGGATGGAGTTCAGCTAGGCACGGTGGCTCACACCTGTAATCGTAGCACTTCGGGAGGCCAAAGCAGGAGGGTCATTTGAGCTCAGGAATTCGAGACCAGCCTGGGCAACATAGTGAGAGCTCGTCTCTACAAAATTTTTTTTGAAATTAGCCAGGCAGGATGGTACATGCTTAATAGTCCCAGCTAATCGGGGGGCTGAGGTGGGAGGATCACCTGAGCCTGGGAGATAAAGACGCAGTGAACCACTGACTCTGGACTGGGTGACAGAGTAAGACACCATCTCAAAAAAAAAAAAAAAAAAAAGAGATGAAGTTCAGCCCCCATTTCCTCTCAGTCTCACACACTCACTTGCCCTTCTGCCATGTTAGGATGCAGCACAAAGTCTGTCACCAGTTGCCGGCACCATGTTCTTGGACTTCTCAGCCTCCAGAACTGTGAGGAATGCATTTATTTTCTTTGTAAATTAATATTTATTTGTGGTATTCTAGTATAGCACCAGCAAATGAACTAAAACAACATGTGGAGCTGGGCGCAGTGGCTCACACCTGTAATCCCAGCACTTTGGGGGGGCGGGGGCGGGTGGATCACCTAAGGTCAGGAGTTCAAGACCAGCCTGGTCAACATGGTGAAACCCTGTCTCTACTAAAACTACAAAAATTAGCCGGGTGGGGTGGTGGATGCCTGTAATCCCAGCTATGCAGGAAGTTGAGGCAGGCGAATCACTTGAACCTGGGAGGCAGAGGCTGCAGTGAGTGGAGATCATACCACTGTACTCCAGCCTGGGCAACAGAGCAAGACTCCATCTCAAACAAACAAACAAACAAACAAAACCAACACCTGAAGGTAACTTCATATTCTGTCTTCCTTATAGTCACGTCTTGCTCTTTTTTTTTTTTTTTTTTTTTTTTGAGACGGAATCTTGCTCTGTTGCCCAGGCTGGAGTGCAGTGGCACGATGTCAGCTAACTGCAAGCTCCGCCTCCCGGGTTCATGCCATTCTCCTGCCTCAGCCTCCCAAGTAGCTGGGACTACAGGCACCCACCACCACACCCGGCTAATTGTTTTTTTTTTTTTTTTTTTTTTTTTTTTTTAGTAGAGATGGGGTTTTACCATGTTAGCCAGGATGGTCTCGATTTCCTGACCTCGTGATCCGCCCGCCTCGGCCTCCTAAAGTGCTGGGATTACAGGCGTGAGCCACCGCGCCTGGCCGTCTTGCGCGTTTTTATACTAGTGCATTTATATATCTCTAGAAAGATAGGTGATGGGTAGATAGATAAACACACATATATAGTTCTTAGCAAAAGTAACATCACATATACATACAGTTTTGAAACTTGTTTTTCTCCCCTCAATATATCACTGAAACATATATTTAGGTAATACTGTAAAACCCATACACATGAGAATATTCAGATGTTTGTGGGAAAGAAAAGAAACCAAATATATATAGAAAGATACTAAAAACAAATCTACAGGAAGTGCCTACGTAAGCTGGGAAAATAAGTTCAGAGGTTTATGAAGTTAGTTTCCTTTAATTCAAACTTTTTTGCTCTGGTAAACTTTGAAAAATATTTTCACAGCATATATTCTTTATAAGAATACAGCTGGGAAATTCTTCCACTGTCATGCAGTCTTAAGCTTAAAGTTTGCAAAATATAGTTTTTGCTTCTTCTTTTTCTTCTTCTTCTTTATAAAAAGCCTTTTAATTTAACTTATTGACCCCAGTATTTTTGCTGCATCCATTGCTAGGATCAAATCATACTTTTCAAAAGCGTTCCTTTAACCTGAGGTGAAACGAATGTGAAATAGGAGGAAGTTATAAAAAGACTGAAATCTAGAACACCCATAACCCTCATGTACTTTATCCAAATTTTTATGACTTTGAAGTGCACTGAATACAGAAAGAATGCAGAGCTTTTATTTTCCAGCCAGAGAAACCACACACAAAAAAAGAATAAAAAAGTATTTCTTTCTCATTTCTGTAGCCAACCTCTCAATCCAAAAAAAGGAAGTGGGGGAGGATCCAAGGCAAGCCAACAAAAATAAACTGTTGCCATTGTTTATAGAGAAAATAATTCCTAGAGATATTTTTCCCCAAAGAGCCAAAAAAGAAAAAAAAAATCACAAAGAGAATCCCTGGCTCAGTTTATTTCCTAGAGGAGAAATTGTTTTACATTTGTTTATTTTGTAAAAACTACCAATAACAAGTGGGTCCAGAAAATTCCTCCCTCTTCCTCGTGTGGTGGGAAAGCAGAGACCAGGCAAAACCGGGCCTACTGTTGGAACATTGCTCACTGTCTGGAACTGCTCAGTCCTGTCCGACTTCTGTAAGATTCCCAAGATCTGTGACAACCTGAAGTCCCCAAGGGAGGCGTTTGAGTTGGATGGATGGGGTGAGGCCAGACAATGGAAGACTTGGAAATGCAGGCGGTGAAGGTCAGCCTTGACTTTCCCTGTGGTGGATTGGATTGAAGCCTCCAATTCTTACCTCTTCTCTGCCTCCACATCCTTGTCATGAGCTCAGTGTGGGAAGAATATACCTCTTTGTCCCACTTTGAGCTCTGCCAGTGACTGTGTGCCATCTCCAGCCGCAGCCTTGCCCTCTTGTCCTGCAGCCATCGCTGTGAGATGAGCATGTCCTAGCACAGCCCATGATGGAGAGGAGGTTGCCCTGCAGTGAAACAGAGCGCTCCAGCTGCCCAGCCTGCTGCGGAGCCTGCAGCCCAGCCCAGCCCATGTCAGCCAAACTGCAGCAGACTCACAAAGGCATCAGCAGTAATAAATATCTATTGTGTTAAACCCCTGAGTTTTGGAATGCTCCTCGTTGCTGCATTGTTACTGTAATACAAATGAATACATACTTTTAAGTAAAAATAATAATAATTATTATTATTATTATTATTCTGAGATGGAGTCTCACTCTGTCACCCAGGCTGGAGTGCAGTGGCGCCATCTCAGCTCACTGCAACCTCCACCTCCCAGGTTCAAGCGATCCTCCAGCCTCAGCCTCCCAAGTTGCTGGGATTACAAGCACACGCCACCATAACTAGCTAATATGGGTATTTTTAGTAGAGACAGGGTTTTGCCATGTTAGCCAGGCTGGTCTCGAATTCCTGACCTCAAGTGATCCACCCGCCTTGGCCACTCAAAGTGCCGGGATTACAGCAGTGAGCCACTGCACCCGGCCAGTTCTTTTAATACTTGTACTGTAAGGAGTTTAATATGTGGCTATGTATAGAATAGACTGAAGTAGGGAACAGATAGGATCATATCCAGATGTCAGGTAATGAACCCACAAACAAGTGTGGAGATTGTGGATATGGGAAAGAACGGGAAGAGGAAAGAGATAGACAAAATGTTGGCTGCAAGAAAGAAAGAAAAGGCTAAATTTTCACACTTGGGAGATGAGGGAATTGATGATAACTTTTGGAGAATTTGAACTTTTGAGATGATTTTAGGAAAAATAATAAGTTTCGTTTTTGCCCTGCCGGGTTTGAAGTGACAGCAGTTTAATCTAACGATAGTATGCTGTAGTGGAAACGGCTCTGGTTTTCAAATAGACCTGGCCGCTGATTCTGGTTTGGCCTCTTACAGGGTGAGGGGCTTTTCTGAATAACTTAAACTCCCTGAGACTCAGCGTCCGCCCCTGTATCAGCCCTCAGGGTTGTGAGGACTGCGTAGGTGGGTAGTGAGGTAGGCGTCGGTGGGCGTTTGGTCTTCTTAGCGTCTTTCCTGTTGAGAATGGCACTGTGCTGGTTGGTGGGGCTATAATTTACATGACCAACTTCTATGCCACCATGATGGATCCAGGCATGGGCACATGACCCAACCAGGCAATCGGAGTCCATTTTGGGGAAACGGATATGAATGTTTGGTGAGAAAGGGTCTTTTCTTCTGCTATCAAGAGTAGTAAGGTCATGGTAAGCCTGATAGCATTATCTTCTAGGCTGTTCTGGGGAGAGAGATTGCCTGAGAATGAAGCTCACACAGAGAAAAGCAAAGATGAAAATGGAGAAAGAGAGGAGAGAGCCTTGTTGATATTGTTTGAACTCTTTGATCAAATAATGTCATTCATTGAACTTCCCAGCTGCCTGAACTAATATGTATGCATTTTTTAAATTAAGGGCATTTTAATTTGGTTTTTGGCTCTTGCAACCAAGAGTCCTGAATCAGCAGGTGTTCAAGTAATAGTATGGGAGGCTGAGGTGGGCGGATCACTTGAGCTTAGGAGTTTGAGACCGGCCTGGGCAATATGGCAAAACCATGTCTCTACTGAAAAATACAAAAATTAGTTGGGCATGGTGGTGCATGCCTGGGAGCCCATCTGCTTGGGAGGCTGAGGTAGGAGGATCACCTGAGCCTGGAAAGGTTGAGGCTGCAGTGAGCCATGATCATGCCACTGCACTCCAACCTGGGCAGCAGAGTGAGACCCTGTCTCAAAAAAAAAAAAAAAAAAAAAAAAAAAAAAAAAAAAAACAGAAAAAAGAAAAAAAGAAAGAAAAAAGAAGGAAAGAAAGAAAAAAGAATGAAAGAAAGAAAGAAGAAAGAAAGAAAAGAAGAACGAAAGAAAAGAAAGAAGAAGGAAAGAAAGAAAGAGAAAGAAAGAAAGAAAGAAAGAAAGAAAGAGAGGCTAAACAACATTCAGTGGGGAATGGCCCACTTACAACTTGCCTGACTTCATATTCCCTTCTTCTTGAAAATGACTTACAGCCAAATGTCAGCCAAAAAGGTACGAAGAAGTCTGCATCACTGAAATAGATGTGGATTCATGGGCCTTTGAAAGGAGATATGAAGAGGTTCACACTGTAAGACATGAAGACATACTTCAAAGCCATAGTAATAATAATAAAATGTGCTGTTGGCAGAGAAACCAATAAATAAACCAGTGGAGCAGAGTAAAGAGCTCAAAAGCAAATCTGTTGACTTATGAGAGGCAACAGCACAAACCCGTGTGGGAAGGACAGGTGATTCACTAGACGGTGCTGGGAAAACTGGTTCATTCTATGGAGAAAAAGAAACACCATATGCAAAGGTCAGTTTTGGATAACCCAAAATCTAAATGTGAAGGTAAAAATATAAAACCAATAGGGAAAAAGATGCCCAATAATTTTGTCATCTTGAGGTTGAGAAGGACTTCTGAAATCACCTGCCACGATGTTATGAAGGCACAAGCTATGAAGCAAAAAATTGATGAATTTGAGTCCATCAAAATTACATTGTTCTGCTCAACAAAGGACACCATAGACTGAGTGGGGGAAGATAATTGTATGTCAGAATCCAACAAGGACTTCTAGTGAGATAGATTTGTCGAGAATAGCAAACCATGGCCTACTGACCAAGTGTGGCCCCTCCACCTATTTTTACAAGCAAAACAGAAGTTTGGTTGGACACAGCCATGCTCATTCATCATGTACTGTCTCTGCTCTTGAGCTGAAATAGCAGAGCTGAGTTGGTGCAGCAGAGAACTTCTGGTCTGCAAAGCCTAAATTATCTACAACCTGGACTCTTTATAGATAATTTTATCAACACCTCATCTAGAATATACAAGGAAATCATCTAGAAAACAAAGAAATTGTCTGGAGCCCAGTAGAAAAATGGGGCAAAAATATGAAGAAGTGTTCAACCTCACTATTAGAGAAATGCAAATTATAGAAAACAATGAGCTACCACTTTACACCCACGACAGAGGAAAAATTAGAAAATCAGATGATAGCGATGGTTGACAAGGATGTAGGAAAATGGATATTATTATGCACTACAGATGGGAGCGCAGACTGTGTAGTCTTCTGGGGAACAGCCTAGCAGATCTCAGTGAAATTCATCTGTGCATGCCCCATGACCCAGCCATCCCGGGGTGTAACGCTGAGAAACGTATAGCCAGGTCTGTAGGAGAATGTGTACAGGGATGTGCATCCTGGCCGTTTGTGGTAGCTGAGCTCTTAGAGTCAATCTTGTAAGGTGAAGTGGAGGAGAGGAGAAATAAACTGTCACTGGTGCTTCCTTGGGGAGGGCTAGGCAGCAGTTAGCAATGAACAAGAGGCACGTATGGCCACATGGCTAGATATTAAAAACATACTGTGGATGAGAAAAGACAGACACAGAATGAGACCCATAGCCCAACACTGTGTGGATGTAAACGTGAGTATGCTACATACACAAAACAATGCTAAGTCTTTTTCAGAATTCTGTACATGTCCAAGCGCATACACAGAACACACGCCAGGAGATGGGGTAGTAGAGTAGAAACGGGAGCGGGGTTTGGAGACTAAGAAACAATTAAAATAAAAGAAGAGAAGGGCCTTCCATATACAGAAGATGAGAGTGGAACGAACCAAACTCTGTGAATCTGAGGTCCAAACATTTGGCTGTGAACTAGAGGATCTTCAGAGAAAGCAGCTTCCAGCCTGGAATAGAACTGGGGTGAACAGACAGGGCTAGAGATGAAGAGTTGGGAGTTCTCCATAGAGTGTTGTCACTGGAACTCTGCCATGCGTGCACTTTCACAGGTCACGTATCTAGTTGGACTGGCTCTGCCACTGTGGAGTGTCCCATTTGAACCAGTTATTGATGTATGGCCTCCAAGCTCCAGATCCACCCTTTCTGGCTCTGCTGGTGACATCAGAGATGGACTCTGTAAACATGCCTCCCTTGCCACCGGCCACGATGTTATGTTTTGTCAGTAGCCAGCCCTTGAGGGACATTGCAGGTGGCAGAGGCTTTCTTCCTGGTCCCAGTGTTTTTCCTCTTGCTCCTGCAATACAGCAGCTGGTAGGGCCAGTGGCAGACCTGGAGATGTGAACCCTCCTGGAAGGTTCACTGTCACCCCAACAGGAGGCTTCCTGGAAAGTTTCCCCAGCACCCAGCAGGTGGTTTTCTCCTTGCCAGCCATGGTCTGCAGCACCTCGGCAAACTCTTATCCCAGCCAGTGGCCACGTCTTTCATCAGCGATGTGCTTCTCAGCCTTGGAGGGGAGCCTTCTTCCAAGCTTGTCTTCCTTGAATATTTTGCCTCGGCCCCAGAGGTAGTGTTTTTTCTCTACATCTGCTATTCCTATAATCTGTCTTGTTTGGTTTTCTAATTGAAGTCTCTTCCTGGTCCTGCTTCTACGAGTGGTGGTGACCAGGTGAAAAGGGAGAGGAACCAGCCGGCCCAGGGAGGGGTCACCTTCACCACATTCCACTCACATACAGAATGGAACACACAAGCACAGAGTCAATAGCTCTTGTGATTAGAAGTTGCTAGCATGGGGTGGGCAGGTGCGGTGGCTCACACCTGTAATCCCAGTACTTTGGGAGGCTGAGGCAGGTGGATTACCTGAGGTTGGGAGTTTGAGATAAGCCTGACCAACATGGAGAAACCCCATCTCTACTAAAAATACAAAATTAGTGGGGCATGGTGGCGCATGCCTGTAATCTCAACTACTCGGGAGGCTGAGGCAGGAGAATGACTTGAACCGGGAGGCAGAGGTTGCAGTGAGCCAAGATCATGCCATTGCGTTCCAGCCTGGGCAACAAGAGCGAAACTTTGTCTCGAAAAAAAAGAAAAAAATAAGGGTGTTGTTTAAAAAAATGTAGGTTAGGCTGGGCACAGTGACTCATGCCTGTAATCCCATAACTTTGGGAGGCTGAGGCTAGTGGATCATTTGTGGTCAGGAGTTCAAGACCAGCCTAGTCAACATGGTGAAACCGCGTCTCTACTAAAAATACAAAAAAATTAGTCGGGCGGGCAGTTGTGGTGGATGCCTGTGATCCCAGCTACTAGGGAGGCTGAGGCAGGAGAATCACTTGAGCCTGGGAGGCGGAGGTTATGGTGAGCCAAGATCGAGATCATGCCACTGCACTCTAGTCCGGATGACAGAGTGAGACCCTGTCTCAAAAAACAAACAAACAAAAATAAATAAATACAGGCTCCTCCCAAACTAGGGTGCATGAGGGGAACTTGGTTTGCTTCAATCCAAGAGGAATTAGAAGGTCAAAAGTGGCCTGGGAAAGCCAGAACCATCAGGGATGGAGGGAGGAGGAAGGCCTGGGGGTGAGGGCTGTTTGGTAACTGGGGTGAAGGGATTATCCTCCCCTTGCTGGGATCCCCCAAACCCCTCTGGTCTTGGAGGAAGGCGACAGACAACTCTCTGAAGACAGGTCAGGGGCTGCCAGATGCTCCAGGCAGGGGGCTGAAGGGGGTTCACAAAGGCGTGCCCTCCAGGAGATGATGGCAGTGCCTCCAAGCTTCTCTGCCAGGGTGCTATGGCACTTGACCTCCTTGTGATTCATGTTTGATCTCCATCAGCTTCTCCTTGATGACATCCTTAGAGCTGGCATAGGTCACTTAGCTCTTAGAGAGTACAGACTCAGGGCCCCGGAAGATAAACTCCAGATCTTCCTTCTTGCTGTGCTTGATCTCATTGGTTGCATCATAGAGGATGGAGGAGCAGTCCTTGTCTGGCAGCATCTTGACTAAGGTGGCGTAGGGCCATCAACAGTCTGGCCTGCACCATCTACTAGGATCTCCTTGCCCCTTCCAGGGCGACATTCTTCTTGGCCTCATTATGTCAGAAGAGCACTACCTTCTTGCACTGCTTCAACTCCTCTGATGTCACCAAGTTGTGTGCCTTCACGTCATTGGACACCTTGATGTCACCATCAGAGACAGCCACACTGAAGGCCATGTTTCTGGAAGTGAAAGGGAGATGTCAAAGAGGGCCAGAGAAGATAAGAGCTGTTGCAGCTGCTGCTGGAATCCTCTATTTCGGGGTGTGTGTGTGTGTGTGTGTGTGTGCAAGACAAGGTCTTGCTCTGTCACCCAGGCTGGAGTGCAGTAGTGCAATCACAGCTCACTGCAGCCTTAACTTCCTGGGCTCAAGCGATCCTCACACCTTACCCTCCTGAGTAGCTGGGACTACAGGCGTACACCACGATGACTGCCTAAATTTTTAATTTTTTATAGAGACAGCGTCTCCCTATGTTGCCCAGACTGGTCTCGAACTCCTGGGCTCAAGAGATCTGTCCATCCTGGCCTCCCAAATTGGTGGGATTACAGGCATGAGCCACCATGCCTGATCTATCGCTGTATTGGTTAGGGTTCTTTTTACTCCTTTTACTAGTTATGATGGTTAATTTTATGTGTCAACTTAACTGAGCCACAGGATGTCCAGATATTTGATCACATATTTTTCCAGTGTGTCTATGGGGGCGTTTCTGGAGGAGACGCAGCTTTGAATTGGTGGACTGAGTGAGGCAGACCACACTCCCCAATGTGGATGGGCCTCACCCAATCCACTGGAGGCCTGGATAGAACAGAAAGGTTGACCCTGGCCCAGGTAAGTGGGAATTCTTCCTGCCTTTGGACTCAGACTGAAACATTGGCTCTTCCTGGGTCTCGAGACTGCCAGCCTTTGGACTGGTACTACACCGTCACCCTTCCTGGGCCACCAGATTGGGACTTGCCAGTCTCCATACTCTCGTTAGCCAATTCCTTATAATAAATCTCTCTTTATATCTACATACAACACTAGTATTGTAATATGTGTCTATATATTATATATCTATATATACAGATACCGCTTAATAGATACATAGATTATATATAATGGGTAGACATATCCTATTGGTTCTGTTTCTCTGAATAATCCGAATATGGTACTTAATTCCCTTTTTACTAATTTAAGAACTCTTTACATTAAATGTTCCCTGTTCACATTACCGGTGTGCTTTCTGTCTCCTGACTGGGCCCTGGCGGCTACACCATCCTTACAGTAAAACAACAAACAACACCACAAAACGAACCTTTCCTGTCTTTCTTACCCTTCACAGCTGACCTTCACTCTCTCCTTTGCCTCATCTCCTCAATTCATTGCAGTCTGACTCTCCCAATTGAAATACACATTTCACTGACAAATTCCTAATTGTCCAAAGAGGCAGCTGACAGGACTTCCCTCTCTTAATCACCTCCTTCCGAAAACATTATTCTCCCTGATTTCCCCATTGTGTTTCAGACCATTTCTTTTGAGGCCAATGTGGTTCATATACTGTAGGAAGAGTAAAAAGCTATTGGAGATTGGACAAAGCTGTTGAAGTTGGACAAAGCTATTGAAATCCCAGCTCTGCCCTTTACAAGTGATATGACCTTGATCTCTGTGAGCTTGGTCGGCCTTCTCATTGGCAAATTTGGGATAATAATAATAATACGTAGCTTGCAGTGTTGTTTTAAGAATAAATAGGCTGGGTGTGGTAGCTCATGCCTGTGATCCCAGCACTTTGGGAGGCCAAGCTGGAAGGATTGCTTGATACCAGGGGTTTGAGACCAGCCTGGACAACATAGCAAGACCCCATCTCTACAAAAAATAGAAAAACTTAGCTGGGTGTAGTGGCACAGCCTGTAGTTCCAGCTACTTGGGAACTGAGATGGGAGGATCACTTGAGCCCAGGAGGTCGAGGTTGCTGTGAGCATTCATTGCACCACTGCACTCCAGCTTGGGTGAGAGTGAGACCCTGTCTCAAACAGAAATAAACAAATAAACAAATAAATAAATAAATAAAGTAATTTATGTAAAGCACCAAGACATACAGCCTGGCACATAGTAGGTGCTCAATAAAGGTTAGTTGCTCTATTCTCCTAATGACCTTCATCTAATGAAGGAAGGTCATTCTCCTAATGACCTTCTTCCCATGGGTTAAGCTGGTGATACTAGGGGCTCCACTTTTCCACTCTCTCTACTCACTTTCCCTGAGCAATGTTACTACACTTGAGGCATTGCGTACCACCACTTATTCGAAGCTGTATCTTCTTTCCAGACTTCTCTTCTTACCCAGATTGGGGGCTGATGTTCCCTGAGCCCCCATCACACCCAGAAACCTCTGTGAACCACACAACTGTCAGGAGCGTCTTGCCTGTGGCTTCAAGGGCCTTGGCCACAGCTGATTGGACCAGGGGCTGGTGCTGATCTTAGGCTGGTCACGGTGCAAAGGCCCCACCCAAACGCAAGAGCTCTGTACAGAAACGGGACGTAGAAAGACCCAATTCAAGCCTCCCTGTGTGCTCTTTGAATGTGAGATGGAGAGGAGGAAGTTGGTATTGGCAGCCGGAACGGAAAGAAAACAAGAAAATCCAGGACACAGCTTCCTCGTGGCAACCAAACCTAGGAGGAAGCAGCAACATTGAGGAGAAGCAGAAATAGTCACAGTAGAAGCCGAGACACGTGTGTGCCGGGGTTCCTAGAGCCAGTGGCAAAGGATGCCTGATACTGTGCGGAAGCTGCTGGGAGTCACTACTCGTCATGGAGGGCACCCTGAGGCCCCATGGAGCCAAGGTGTTGGGACAATTTCCTGTCTCTTACTTTTCATTGCTTCGTTTCCCTCTTTCACAGAAATATATATGTTTCTTTGCTCCTTGGAGCTTAACCAACAAATATTCAGAGCTGCAGACCCATCTAGACTCATCCACCGTAGTTACTATAGGATATCCTTTTCTAGAGCCTGCTGAATGAATGAATGGATGAATGAATGAATGCATGCAGACACACATACAAACAGGGGGATAAAGGAGGAATGAGCCCGGACGGGACATAATGAAAAAGCAGGGAAGAATGAAGACAGTGCAGAGCCATGGGCAGCCGTGATGGAAGCTTTGGCGCTCAAGCATCCGTGGGCTCCTCGTTTCTGTAGTGGGGAGTAAACACAGAAGCAAAACGGCGCGAGTGGGCATCAGAATCCGCCCATGGCTTCTCAAAGCCCAGACTGCTGTCCCCACCTGCAGAGCTGATTCAGGTCTGGGGAGGCCCTGAGACTTCGAGTTTCTAACCAGTTCTCAGGTGACGCCTGGGGACCCACAAGGTCAGCAGAGTTCCAAGAAGCGAATGTCTACAAAAGCCAAAGAGCTCAGAGGTGCGGCAGGAAGTCAGGGACAGGTTGAGGGAACTTCTACGTTGTTGGTCCAGATAGCGATTTCCAGAGGACAGCATATTTTGCAGCTTCCTGCCCCCTGAAAAAATACAAAATAAGGATTCCTGTCTCATTGTGAAATTTTGCAGGTAGGGAGGGCGAGTTGTCTTCATTCAAGCTCTTGTCACACTGTCCCCAGCACCTGGCCCCGACCAGGAGAACGGTCTGCCTTGGTTAACGGGTCATTCAGTGTTGTCTCACGCAGAATCCCGCACTTTCAGCTAAAACCCACCTCAGGTCAAAGGCATTCAGTGCAATAAAGGCATTTGTGCTCCGAATCCAAATGTCAATAGAACAGAAACTAAAAATAATCAAAACCACTGAAAGGAGGTTAAGAGTCCTGTCCGGAAAACAGCTATTATTTGTCCATCCTCTAGGTTACAGTCAAATTAGGACTCAGGAAGCGAAGGCTCTAGAGCTCCCTCAGATGGATATTTTTATTTCAATTCTATCCCCACGTCAGAGTGTATTTCATTACTTACTAGACCTGGGACATTATTGGTTGCCTGCCGTATGAGTTTCCGAGGGCTGCTGTACAAAATACCAGCACTGTGTGGCTTAACCACAGATTGATTTGTTCACAGTGCTGGGGTCAAGGTCCTGAGATCAAGGGCCATGCTCCCTGTGAAATCAGTAGGGAAAGATCCTTCTCTCTTCTTCCAGCATCTCACGGTTTGCTGGCAATCCTTGGCCTGCTTTGGCATGCAGCTGCACGGCTCCGATCTCTGTCTAAGCTGTTGTATGGCATTCTCCTATTCTTACAGGGACACCAGTCGTCTTGAATTAGGAACCTGTTCCACTCCAGTACGACCTCATCTTAGCTAATTACAGCTGCAAAGACCCTATTTCCAAATGATGTCATGTTCAGAGGTACTGGGCGGTTAGGACTTCAACATATCTTTTTTGAAGGGGACACAATTAACATCGACCCTAGACCTTTACCATTTTCTCTAGTCAAATAAATCCCAGAATTTTCCAAAAGCATATGAACTGATAGGCCTACAAATAAGAGTACCCAAGCAGAGACCGGGAAGACCCTGCCAATGTGGCAATGGCTCGTCCCAACAAGTTATTCCTTGTGCATAACAGTTCTTGGGCTAAGCCACAGAATGTGCTCTTTTTATGTATTTACAAGATTACAAGATCTTGCTCTGTCACCCAGACTGGAGCGCAGTGATGCAATCATAGCTCACTGCAGCCTCTAACTCCTGGGCTCAAGCAATTCTCTTACCCCAGTTTCCAGAGTAGCTGGGACTACAGGTGCTCACCACCATGTCCAGCTAATTATTTTATTTTTTGTAGAGACGGAGTCTTGCTATATTGCCCAGGCTGGTCTCAAACTCCCGGCCTCAAGTGATCCTCCCACCTTAGCCTCTCAAAGTGCTGGGATTATAGGCATGAGTGACTGTGTGCAGCCTCTATTATTTCTTATAACTGCATATAAATCTACAATTATCTGTTAAAAAAAAAAAAGAAATGACTAGCTGGGGTTGGGGTGGTAGGGAGGAGAGCTGGGTTCTGGTCTCCTTTGGAGTGACGTGCTTTGATTATGTAACAATTGTGGAATTCCGGGTCCTTCTGCGGCTGGCTCTTTCTCTGGGGAATGGGAAGGGGAGAAAGACAGGGCAGGGAGAAAGTGGAGAAGTTGCATTGACTCCCTAGCCCACCCTACGTTTCTATGTGAACTGAACAACAAGCTGGGCCATCCTTCCCTAGGAGAATAACTGGTCACCTGAGCCCAGGGGCAACACCTCAAAACCTTCCAGAAAGCCCAAGAAATTACAAAGTCATGCTGCCAGTGGGCCCACAGGTGAGCACCATGCTGCCAGCAGGATGTCCTCTCCTCAGCCACACAGAGACTTGGATCTGCCGCTTCTGAACGCGGGCTGCCACCTCAGGGAGATGTCTGTAGGTCTTGCTTCAGCCATGTTCCCCCAGGAGGCGTGGCCTGGCTCAGGCTCTCCTTGCGCCCCAGTCCCCTAGTAGGTTCTAAAAACTGCCTTTGCCAAGGGGCCCATCAAATTGTGTTTGGAGGCAGGAGGGTTTGTGCGCCAGCAGGACAGTTGCTATATTGCCCAGGCTGGTCTAAAACTGCCCATAGAGAGTTCTGGAATGTCCCCCATGGCATCCCATCCACTGGGAACCTTTGCCCTTAGGGGCTTCTGGGGCATTCACAGACAATGGTACTGTTGGCTTCCTGCTCCACCCAGTGCAGACCAGAAAACAAGTCATAGGAACTGAGGGCTCTGCCCACTTCAGTCAAGAGGCCACCTGGCTTTTCCAGCTGGGCACGGTGGCTCACACCTGTAATCCCAGCACTTTGGGAGGCCGAGGCAGGCGGATCACCTGAGGTCAGGAGTTCAAGAACAGCCTGGCCAAGATGATGAAGCCCAGTCTCTACTAAAAATACAAAAAAAATTAGCTGGGCGTTGTGACGGGTGCCTGTAACCCCAGCTACTCAGGCAGCTGAGGCAGGAGAATCGCTTGAACCCAGGAGGCTGAGGTTGCCGTGAGCGGAGATCACGCCACTCCACTCCAGCCTGGGCTGTTAAAACAGAGCGAGACACTGGAAGAAAAAAAAAAAAGAGGCCATTTGGCTTTTTCCTAGCGCAAGAGGCACAATGGCAGGGAGGCAGGGAGATGGCTTCAGAAAGGAGACCTCCCGGGGCCTCCCCATACTTCGTCGTAGGTCACCCTTCAACTGCCGCATCCTCTCCTGTGTTTGGTGTTTTCAAATGTTCAGCAGCAAACCCGTGGAGCTGGGCTTCTCAACCAGCAGCTCCCAGTCTATGAGGTCAACCTCCAAACTGGTTTCCACAGTAAAACCATCCTTTCCTCTGGTTGGAAGGGATTTAGGCTCCCCCTCAACCCCCAATCAGCAACTTGCACACTCAAAATGAACTACTCCTGCTGAGCTGCCTGAGAGCAAGATTAGGGGGAGATACCCTCCCCTCTGCCAGTGAGTCACACCCTCTGACAATTTCTGTCCTGCCCATATGGTCCCATTATGACTGGGGAAAATAAAGAAAAATATGTTACTCTTTATAATGTATAGAAAATCTAAATATTATAGCAAATCTGGTAAAATCAACGTAAATATTGCCAATGCCAAAGCATTATGTCTGTGTGACTAGAACATGATGAGGGTCACAGGTAGTCCAGGCTTATTGTAAGTGACATCTCTACCCAATTCCCTTTCCACCGCTTGTTGCTTGCCCACAGAATTTCACATATAATTATTCACATGTCACTATAGCAACCTAAAGATGAAATATCTGAATGTAACGTAAGAAAGGATAAAAGCAGATTGCACAGATTCTTCAGAGCTTTGAAAATAGGCTGCATCTCCTTCCGTTTCTATGTGAGGTAATAACCTGGACCATGCTTGCCCAGGAAAACAGGGCGAGGCAACCCCTGGGCGCTGCGGTGCTGAGTTGGCCTCTCCCCAGAGCAGCCTCCACCAATGCTGCCCTTGAGCCAGCATGAGGAGGCGCCTTTGCCTCCCGGGGCCATCCTGGGGACACAGGAGGATGTTGTAGGGGCATTGCTGGAACCTGGAGCCTGCATGGGATGCCCATGCCCATGCCTGAGGCACGGATGCGCCCGGCCCCGCCCCACCTGAGCATAGGTTGGGGAGATTCCTAACCCTATCCCTAACCCTAACCCAGTGAAAGGGCGTTGCCTTCAAACCAGCCCAGGCTGGCTGCCCCAGAGCCAGCAAGGGAGCCATCGCCCTGCTTCCTGGTGAGTGGAGGACAGAGCCCCCTCCAGGCAGCTACCTCGAGGGTGCTGAGAAGGACCTGTCCTCCCCACCTGTCCACACTCATTTTCTGATTTTTTTGTTTTTAATATAAAAAGAAGCTTCTCGTTCCACTGTTACTCATATGGTTTAAAAAACTGCCCTGATTATGATAGAGTTTGAAAAGAAAAAGAAATTCACGCTGGGGTGGAACTAAACCTCAGGGTGACTTCTCCCGAAATGCAGTTTTTCAGATGAGACCGGGGGCTGGGGGAGGAAGCTCCAGGACAGCGTCCCTCTTGGGAGAAAACTGGAAGGCCCGTGTCCATACAGGCACCTGTACATCACAGTCAGACACCGGGTTGCCTTTTTTTTTTTTCAGACAGAGTTTCACTCTTGTTGCCCAGGCTGGAGTGCAGTGGCGTGGTCTCAGCTCACTGCAACCTCCGCCTCCCGGGTTCAAGCAATTCTCCTGCCTCAGCCTCCCGAGTAGCTGGGATTACAGGCATGCACCACCACGCCTCACTAATTTTGTATTTTTAGTAGAGACGGGGTTTCTCCCTGTTGGTCAGGCTGGTGTCAAACTCCTGACCTCAGGCAATCCGCCCGGCTCAGCCTCCCAAAGTGCTGGGATTACAGGCGTGAGCCACCGCGTCCGGCCCTGGTTGTTTTTACATTGCTTTTCAGAGATCATTAATAAGGCGCCACATTTCTGGGCAGCAACGGGCGAAATTAGATGATGCATTGATTAGTTGGGTTCTGACAATGCGTTTATTGGAGACGCTGTCATGATGTACTAACTGGGTGGCTGAGATATGGAGCAATGGTTTCCTCTTCACATTTCTGTAGACACTCATTTCTTTCCCCCAACAGGTCCTAAGATGCTGTACATATTTATTCAGTATCACAGAGGCACCATGTAGTAACACTGTCAGCAATGCTTTGTATTAATGTGCTGAACATCCTTTACATGGGAAGAACACAATATCCACAGCTGCCTCTAAAAAACCCACACACCAGCTGGGCATGGTGGCTCACACCTGTAATCCCAGCACTTTGGGAGGCCGAGGCAGGAGGATCACCTGAGGCCAGGATTTCAAAACCAGCCTGGGCAACATAGTGAGACTCAGTCTTTATAAAAACTTAAAAAAAAAAAAAAAAGCCAGGTGTGGTGGTACAGGCCTGTAGTCCCAGCTACTTGGGAGGCTGAGGTGGGCAGATTGCTTGAGTCCAGGAGTTCAAGACTAGCCTGGACAACACAGGGAGATCCCATCTCTACAAAAAATTTTAAAAATTAGCCAGGTGTGGTGGTGCAGGCCCATAGTCCCAGCTACTCAGGAGGCTGAGGCAGGAGGATCACTTGTTCCTGGGAGGTTGAAGCTGGCGTGAGCTGTGATGGTACCACTGCACTCCAGCCTGGGTGACAGAGTGAGACAGTGTCTCAAAAAACAACAAAAAACAAGCCCACACACTAGTTTTGAAACTAAATATCATTAATACTGTCATTAAATAGGAATCCAAATAAGAGGGTTTCAAGGACCTAAGTTAAAAATGAAGGTTCGGCTGGGCACAGTGGCTCATGCCTGTAATCCCAGCACTTGGTGGGAGGCCGAGCCAGGCGGATCACCTGAGGCCGGCAGTTTGAGACCAGCCTGACCAACATGGAGAAACCATATCTCTACTAAAAATACAAAATTAGCCAGGCGTGGTGGTGCATGCCTGTAATCCCAGCTACTTGGGAGGCTGAGGCAGGAGAATTGCTTGAACCCGGGAGGCAGAGGTTGTGGTGAGCTGAGATCACGCCACTGCACTCCAGCCTAGGCAACAAGAGTGAAACTCCGTCTCAAAAAAAAAAAAAAAAAAAAAAAGAAGGTTCAATTTCTGGAAAGATACCTAGGAGACGGTTAACAGTAGCTGTCTTCAGGGGAGAGTCCTCGGTGATTGGGACATGACTAGAGTCTTAGTTTTTTCTTTATTCTTTTGCGCATTTTGAATTTTACCTATTCCAAAGGAAAAATTGAATTAAAATAAATATAAATAAAATATTCAGAATCTAAGCTGAAGCCTTAGCCACTGAATATCCCCATTAAAATGCTTTTCCTTAAATCTTCAAAGAAAGGAAAGCAAGCTTTGATTTTTGAAAGAACCCCTCACCCCACATTTCAATAGCTATGTATAATTCCTTTAAGGAGCCCAGTCAGCGTGTGTGGGAGTTGAAAATGCTTTTTATCATTCCCCCTCAAGTTTGACAGAAGTGTGGCAAGGAGGGCCATCTGTTTTGCTTGAGTGAGAAGTGACCCAGCATTCTGATTTCAATTAGCCTCTTTGTAGCTTTCTGTTTGGGCTGGTTCCATGGGTAACGGTTCAGCTAAGTGTGGAGAGGAGCCGGCCAAGTTCTGCCGGTGCTGATGTGTTTTAACAACTGTCAGTGAACGTAGAACAAGCGTACGAGGCGGTGTTGTGGACACACAGTAAAACACATAATTTTACGGAATCAAGATAGCACGTCCTAGAGTCTGAGAACTAAACAAAATATTGAAATGGTGTCTTTAAATCATCCTATGAAACGACGATTGAGAGATTTAAAATCAGTATCACTTCTCATCTAAAGTCCTAGTTTCAGTCAATGAATATGTGCCTCCTATGTGCAAAGTACTGTTATGCCCTGGGTGTGAACCAGAGACGAACAGAAGGGGCCCTTCCTGCCTTTGAGAAGTTTGTGATGTATTTTGGAGGACGGGCCAGCAGAGGTAGACAATAATATGCATGATATCTGAGATAGGAGGAGAGCTGGCAAACGTCGGCGTTCTAAAGTATTAGGAGTGCAGTATAGGAGACATTCCTCTGGCCCAGGGCTCTATATTGAGATGCTCAGGGGTCCTAGAGCCAGAGTGAAACACACCCTCAGCTGACACTACAGCCTGTGTCCCTTCATGCCACCTCCACTTGCACTTTACACACACTCTCACACGCACACACGAGTGCGCATTCGTGCACACACACCACAGATATGTTGGGCAGGAGGTTGACGAAGGCAGTGGATGGCTCTGGAATGATGAAAGCTAACCCAAACACGCATCTCTACATCTAGTTGTCACTGTCTGCCAGCATGTTTGCCAAAGTAGGAAGGGATTTTTGCCGGAGCTAGTTTGTGCAATTCCAGCAACAACCAATTCACATTTCCCCAGCGTGAAGTGAACCCATTGCACCCAGGTGTTCCCAGTCCTTCCCACCTGGGTTACTGATGTCCGGAAAGAAGATTGTGCCACTTCAATTCTGTGGTGTCATCAGTGTGTCAGCACGTCTCCTCTCCTCAAGGGGGTGGCAAAGTTCTTCCAAGTCACATCATCCAGAGCAGAGTAGTGGCAAGTCTGGAAGGTGGCTCTGGGTCCTGGCGGTGGTGGCCACCGGAGAGGGGACCTGTAGTGTGGCTGCGGCCCCGCGGCGGTGTCTTGGGATTAGTTCTAAGTCCCCAGCTCCTTTCCCTTGGCACTGCTGAAGCAGGAAGCCGGCGGCAGTGCCTTGCAGTGTGGCTCACGCCAGCATCAGTACCTCAGCTTAGAGCTGGCTATGAGCCATTCCCAGTCAACAGAGTCACTGCCTCAGCTCACCACTGTCTATGAAATGGTCCTAGTCAACTGTGGCACAACTTGTCTGACTTTAGCCTGAGCCAGAGGAGCCTTGTTCTCTCTGACCTAGACAGCCTATGATTTTCTTAGATAATAATGCTAACCCCAAAACGTTTAGCATACTTTTTAAACCTGATTTAAATTCGAATGTATACAATGTCATTAATTGTAAGTTATAAGTAAAAACCTTTAAAAAAGTGGACTCTAATCCTTAAATATATCATTTCCAACTTATATCTCATATTTAACTCTTTTCGGAGAAATTAATGACCTGTGACCTATTATAGTGCTATTTATTTATCATGGTCAACACCATTCACGAGGCCTAGAACGCTTTGGGCTAAAAATATCTGAAGGAAATAACAGGACTTTTTAGAGCCATGCTTTCGTCTTCACAAAATAAAGGAATTAATTATATTTTTTTAAATTTATTTTTTGAGATGGAGTTTCGCTCTGTCGCCCAGGCTGGAGTGCACTGGCGCAATCCTGGCTCATTGCAACCTCTGCCTCCTGGGTTCAAGCGATTCTCTTTCCTCAGCCTTCCGAGTAGCTGGGATTACAGGCGCCCACCATCACGTCCGGCTAGTTTTTGTATTTTTAATAGAGACAGGGTTTCACCATGTTGGCCAGGCTGGTCTCGAATTCCTGACCTCAGGTGATCCACTTGCCTCAACCTCCCAAAGTGCTGGAATTACAGGCGTGAGCCACTGTGCCTGGCCAAATAATTCATTATTAATGATAATGTCAAATAATCATTAGGTCAAAAAATAAAAGGGAAAAAAATCAAATTGGAACATGTGGATATAAAGTTCAAGAGAGTGAGGTGAAGAAATCCAGTGGAGGCCGGGCACAGTGGCTCACACCTGTAATCCCAGCACTTTGGGAGGCCGAGGCGGGCGGATCATGAGGTCAGGAGATCGGGACCATACTGGCTAACACCGTGAAACCTCGTCTCTTCTAAAAATACAAAAAATTAGCCAGGCGTGGTGGTGGGCGCCTGTAGTCCCAGCTACTCGGGAGGCTGAGGCAGCAGAATGGCGTGAATCAGGAGGCGGAGCTTGCGGTGAGCCGAGATGGCACCACTGCACTCCAACCTGGGTGACAGAGCGAGAGTCTGTCTCAAAAAACAAAAAAAGAAAAGAAAATAAAAAGAAATCCAGTGGAATTCCAAAAGCTAGAGAATGTGCAGAAACAGTGATTTTTAGTGTTTAGACTTCAAATTACATAGTAAAGGAGAGAACAAATCAATCATAGAAAACAGGTTTAGTTCCATCGAACTATCTGAGAAAGAAAAGCATGATTTTCTACATATAGAACTGTAGGCAGAGAAATTATGGCTACCATCTACTTGGGCTATAGGATACAAAATACAAATACGAAAACTTTTTTTTTTTTTTTTTTTTTGAGATGGAGTCTTAGAGTCTCGTATTGTTGCTCAGGCTGGAGTGCACTGGCGCAATCTCAGCTCACTGCAACCTCTGCCTCCCAGGTTCAAGCGATTCTCTTGCCTCAGCCTCCTAAGTAGCTGGGACTATAGGCATGCACCACCATGCCCGGCTAATTTTTGTATTTTTTAATAGAGATGGGGTTTCACCATACTGGCCAGGCTGGTCTCGAACTCCTGACCTTGTGATCCACCCACCTCAGCCTCCCAAAGTTCTGGGATTACAGGCATGAGCCACTTTGCCCAGCCAGAGAAAACATTTTCTTAATGACATACATTTATATATTAATGAAGTCCCAGAATGTCCTGCTATTCATAGGGAGAGACCTTTATTTCTGAGGGTTTTAAAAGGTTTTAAAAACCTTTCCAAACAGCTGAGATTTATTTTTTATTTATTTTTTATTTTTTTGAGGCAGGGTCTCACTCTGTCGCCCAGGTTGGAGTGCAGTGGTGCAATCAGGGCTCACTGCAGCATTCACTTCCTGGGCTCGAGTGATCCTCCTGTGTCAGACTCCTGTGTACTGGGACCACAGGCACATGCAATCATGCCGATTTTTTTTTTTTTTTTTGTAGCAGTGGGGTCTCACTTTGTTGCCCAGGCCAGTTTCAAACTCTTGGGCTCAAGCAATCCTCCTACCTCAGCCTCCCAAAGTGCTAGGATTACAGACATGAGCCATTGCATCCACCCCCTCAAGCCCGCTTTTTTTTTTTTCCTGAGCAGTTTTGGTCATATCAAAAGCAAGACTTCTCAAATAAAACAATTATCTGATTATAGAACATAAACGTAGCCCAGGAAAAAACCCTTTATCCTCCGTGGGGTATAATTCTGCAGTTGCTTGCAGAGGCCTCATTATGGCGCCAATACCCTTGTTGCCTTTTTACTCTCCAGGCTTTGTCTGTCAGGTGTGGGGGCCCTGGTCAGAGGAGTGCCACCCCAGACGCTAGACACTGAGTTCCTTCTGGCGGGGGTCACCGACATAACAGTGATCTTAGAGTGAATTCCCTGTGGCGCTTGGGTTAGTGGATGGTTTTGACTTTACTGCCTAAAGGATTCTGGTAAAGAAAAAAAGAATCCTGTTGTTCTCAGTTAATACAGCATCTTTAGAAGGAAGTGCATTATTACGGGCCAAATTGTGTCCTAAAATTCATATTTGAAGCCCTAACTCCCAGTACTTCCAAATGTGACTGTGTTTGAAGATAGGGCCTGTAAAGAGGTGGCTCAGGTTAAATGGGGTCATATGTATTACAGGTGGGCTCTCTCAGTCTGACTGGTGTCCTCATAGGAGGAAATTGGGACACACACAGACACCAGGGATGTGCATGCATGGAGAAAAGACCATGTGAAGACGCAGGGACAGGGAGAAGTGGCTGTCTGCAAGCCTCAGGAGAAACCAGACCTGCAGACACTTTGCGCTTGGACTTCCAGCATCCAGAACGTAAGAAAATACATTTCTGTTGCCTAAGGCACCCAGTCTGTGGTACTTTATTATGGCAGCCCTTGCAAACTAATACATGTATTAAAACAAACTAAGCCAGGAGTGGTGGCCTGTAGTCCCATCTACTTGAAAGGTTGAGGCAGGACTGCTTTGAGTCTGGGAGGCCGAGGTTACAGTGAGCTGTGATTGCACCACTGCACGCCAGCCTGGGCAAGAGTGAGACCCTGTTTCTAAACATAGACACACACACCCCTAAAACAGATCTATATTAAAATGCTTTGTCTTGATATTTTTACCAGGTCTGAAACAAGGCGTTTGACAACATGAGACTCATGTGGTCCAGAACTTTGAAGCAGCTACATTTGAAAGACTTTTAGGTTTTCTTCACTTGTCACCAAAATCTGTTACAAATTCCAATGTGCAATTGAATTTGTGTATTAAAACAAATTTATATGACCAATGTCTGAAATAGTTTGCTTAAGGAAGCCCTTAACCGCTTCTATGTGTTTTAAGAAGTTTTAAGATTATAATTTTTACGCTTTCGTCACACCTTTAGGAGGGCTTTTTCTTTTTTTTTTTTTTTTGAGATGTAGTTTTGCTCTTGTCACCCAGGCTGGAGTGCAATGGCCTGATCTTGGCTCACTGCAACCTCTGCTTTCTGGGTTCAAGTCATTCTCCTGCCTTAGCCTCCAGAGTAGCCGGGATTACAGGCGCCCGCCACCATGGCCAGCTAGTTTTTGTATTTTTTAGTAGAGACAGGGTTTCACCATATTGCCCAGGTTGGTCTCGAACTGCTGACCTCAGGTGATCCGCCCGATTCGGCCTCCCAAAGTGCTGGGATTACAGGTGTGAGCCACCGAGCCCGGCCAAGTAGGGCTTTTTGTAATTTCCTGGATAGACATGAGCAAGTGGTTTGACATGGATGGCTTGGGTCACGGAGGGAGGTGGACAGCACAGGGGTGTGGTTTGTGGCAGCTCTAGGTTTCCCTGCAGAGGAACATGCATAGAGCAGGGAACCAGCAAGCGTCGCTGCAGCGGTCCAGGAGGATGTCACCGCAGGCGCCAGGGGTGGAGGGGGCGGGCAGGAAGTCACGGATCTGAGGACTTCGAGGATACTCGGTGACTGACTGAAAGGGGCACCCAGGGGACCTGTGAAGCTCCGCTCAGGGGATGAAGCAGCTAACGGCCCCTCCGGGCCTCTGGGGGAGCGGCAGCTGGGGACGGAGGGCAGGTGCACTCACTTTTGTACACCACGAGCTTAGTGTTCGCGAGGACCTCGCAGGCTGTGCAGCAAGCAGGTGCTGTGACTGGAGATGGAGGCGATGACTAAACACGAGAGTGAAACTGGACAGAGGACACCAAGTAAGAAGTAGGTCAAAGGGGGAAAGATGGAATAGGGCCGCAGCAACTCCCGCTGGGGGCAGAAGTGGAGCCCCCAAAGGAGACTGTGACAGAGGAGGAATTGCAGGGAAGAGAAGTGGGTAAGCAGCATCTCCCGTTTTAATGCACTTCTCCAGAACACGTGCAGGGCAAGGATATATTTGTGACAATCTCCTTGGGATTCTATGCGGAAGGTTCAAACCCAGACTATGAGGAACATGGCTTTCAGCACAAGGTTTCCAAGGAGCTGGTCAAATTAGGGCTGGACCAGTTGATGGGGGCGCTGGAGAGCTCGGCAACAAGGTTCCCAGCAGAATCCTCGGAAAGCAAGAAGCCGATGGCAAAGCCAGGTGGGAGAGGCAAGAAGAGGGAGAAATGCGTCACACGAGTTGTTTTCATTAAAAACAAACAAACAAAACAAACAAAAATCTAGCAGCAAGTTGGACGTGTTTTAAAATGGAAAGCATGGAGGGAAGGTTTGAACACAGAAGGGAAAGTAGAGGCAAGACTCTCAAATAGACAGGAAGAAAGCAGGGTGAGGCTGTAACTGAGCTCGAGGTGAAAGCACAGTTGGAGAAACTGTGGGAGACACCAGGGAGTTGGGGTGCTGCCTGAAAGCCTGGGGGGCCTTCTTGATGTGGCGGGCAAGGAGGCAGTTGCAGACAGAATGCCGCCCTTAGCTAGCGAGCAGGACGGCCCTGCAGCACGGCTGGGTCTCTAGAAATGACCTGGGCAGACAGAAGGCATGGGAATGGCAGAAGGCCATTTCTCCAGCAGGAAAACACTGCAGTAACCTAGCTTCCCGGTCTTGGCTACACGTCCCCCTCCTTCGCAGCTGCCTGTGGCTATCATCGCTCATGGAGAAGACGTCTCCCCGGGATTCGTGGTCACTGGGGTCTCACAACATGCGCAACACAACTGTTTCTGTCCTGGGATATACTCAAACTAAGGAGACGGACCGCTGCTTCTAACCGCCTGCCATGCCGAGGGATGCTTTCCTGGAGAACTTTCTGGGAAAGCCACAGCAGCGCACCCCTCAGGACAGCGGGATCCAAGCCCTGGAGAGGCGTCTTTTCTCCACCGCCCTCCTCACTTGGCTCGCCTTCCTTGTCACTGTCTCTTTCCTCCGCTTTCCTGCCTCCTAAGTCTTTTCTTTTAACCCTCCAATTTCATTTTCCCAATTGCCTCTCCACTGTTTACGTGTGAAATACGATCACTTAAATACATGAAGAAAAAGGCCGGGTGCGGTGGCTCACGCCTGTAATCTCAGCACTTTGGGAGGCCGAGGTTCCGGGGGAGGATCACTTGAGGTCAGGAGTTCGAGACCAGCCTGGCCAACAAGGTGAAACCTCATCTCTACTAAAAATACAAAAAATGAGCTGGGTACGGTGGCGGGTGCCTGTAATCTCAGCTGCCCGGGGAGCTGAGGCAGGAGAATCACTTGAACCCGGGAGGCAGAGGTTGCAGTGAGCCCCGATCATGCCACTGCACTCCAGCCTGGGCAACGAGAGCAAAACTCCATCTCACAAAAAAACAAAACAAAAAGAAGAAAAAGTTACACCAAATCAATCAGCTGACTTTTAAATCACTAAGCTAACTGTTCACTAAAGGAAAGCTAAAATTGAAGAAACTTAACTTTGGTCAATAAAAACTAACCTGGTATCTGAATCAGAATTTTTAAAAAGTAAAACCTTCTCTCTGTTGAGTCAACCAGCCTATCTCAACAGCTCCTTAAGAGAATCACAGTTGGCCTTCCTTATCTGAGAGTTCTGCATATGCAGGTTTCAGTAACAGCAGATCAAAAATGCTTGAAAATAAATTTTAAAAAATGAATGCAATAAAAATACAAATGGAAAATACAGTATAACAAGTATTTACAGAGCACTTACATTGTATTAGGTATTGTAAGGAAACTAGAGATGATTAAAGTACATGGGAGGATGTACACAGATTATTTGCAAATTTATTTGTTCTAACTGGACACACATTTTTATACCAAGGACTTGAGCATCCATGCATTTTTGGTAAGCACAAGGGTCCTGGAACCAATCTCCCATAAATACTAAGGGTGAACTCTACCCATAAAAAATAAATACAAGAGATATATAAAATAAAACTGAAAAGAAACTCTTCTATCTTAAATACTCCATATTAAAAATGACCAAAGCTCCTCCTTCACTCTTCAAAACCAACAGGTCCGTTTTCTTAAAAAACGACAGTGACATAAAATTATTCAGTAAGGCCGGGTGTGGTGGCTCACGCCTGTAATCCCAGCAGTTTGGGAGGCCGAGGCGGGCGGATCACTTGAGATCAGGAGTTCGAGAACAGTGTGACCAACATGGAGAAACCCCGTCTCTATTAAAAATACAAAATTAGCCAGACGTGGTGGCACATGCCTGTAATCCCAGCTACTCGGGAGGCTGAGGCAGGAGAATCGCTTGAACCCGGGAGGCAGAGGTTGTGGTGGGCTGAGATCACGCCATTGCACTCCAGCTTGGGCAACAAGAACGAAACTCTGTCTCAAAAAAAAAAAAAAATTATTCAGTAAGAACCCAGTAACATCATGTAAGTGGCAGCTAGTAATTTCAGTTGTAAGTTTAATGACAGTATCTGATTTGCTCTCTTAAGCAGCAAGCAGAGACCCTAAAATACAAATGAATATGCTCACGGATACAAGCAGACTGATATTTCTGAATCACCCCACATGCCTATATTCTACATAAATGGATTTCAATTAGTGAGATGAATGTGAAAGACAGTGCATTTCTTAACTCTTAGAAGTAAAACTGTTTGTGAAATTAAATTAAAACAATGAAATCCTAAAGATGAAGACTTGCTAGTCACTGCTAATGTACAGGTAATAAAACCTGACTTAAAATACTGTATTTTGAAAAACAAGTCAAAACTAGAAGCTCCTTGATGACAATGCAGTAAGGCCCACCTTAAGTACTTGTGGATAATCCCTCTGTCTAGATACGCAGGACTTCAGCCTCCTCTACTGCCCCACAGCGAACATTTTAGACAATGCCTTAAACACTGAAATGCCATTCAGATCCAAACTCAGAAAGTGTTACATTAACAAAATCCAGTAAAACCTGATAACATAGTATAAATCATTTCAAAACACCCTTGGTAAATAGATCTGTATTTACAGAACCTCCTTGAACATATAATAGGTAATGATGCAATGAAGACATTTTTATAATATTTATTAAGATAACAAATTTATAAATTGAAAGACTCAGAGGCACATAGTTTAAAAGGCCAATACCATGGGAATAATGAAGTCAACACAGAAAGGTAAGAAGATATGAACAGTTACAACCAATACAAGATTTTCTTTAAAAGCCACACTCCCCTGGTGAACACATCACAGGAATCATCCTTCAAAATTACCATGATAAAAAGTCATTTCCTTCAAAGAAAAATAATTCTTTCCACCTACCGAGCCTAGAAAATCCTATTTACAATCCTGTGTCCTGCCTTTCATCAGTATTATTTAACATGGCCTCCTCTATTCTGCCATTAGAAGCATGGAAAATTTTATAGCTACTGTATTTACAAATGCACATAATATTTAAATTTGCTCTTCATTGAGAACAACCGAATATATACTTAATCAAATCACAATACAAATGCTTTATAGTGTTGAAGACACATCTCATGGGAGAAAGGTATGTGGGAAGAGGTGTATTTAGAATTACGGTGTTTCTGAAGGATTACTAGGCCAATAATTCTGATAAAACTCAAGGTAGTCACAAAAACAGGTCTTTGTTGATGAAGAGTTTAATTTATTTCTGTTTTAACTGGACACACTGGACTTCTTCAGTCAACCTTCACCACACTGTATATTTTGGTAACAAACCAAAAGCATGCAAAGAAGCCAATTGTTCCTATAAGAGAAAAAATAAAAATAAACCTTTTCAAAGGAAGTGTCATACTTTACACAAAAATACAGACTTACAATGACTGGTTCCTTAAAAAAGTCCCAAAACTATAAACTATTACCCGCCAGGAATATATTAAAGATCTATGAGCACGTCTGAAAAATATACGACCACATCAAGTTTCTTACAAAAACTGATAGAATTTTTTTCTACTCTAAGATTACCTAAGCTTTCTACAATACACATTATTTTCCTTACTACATAGAAAAGACTGAAGGATGTCAACTGTCCTTTCCTATTTAAGAATATTTTATAACAAAATGGAAAATGCTACTAGAATTTTTTAAGGTATGAGATGAATACATTAAAACAGGTTCAAATAATGATTAAATGGGGATATTTTCTAAGTACAGTTATTGGAAGTTATCAGTCTTCAAAGAATTATAATAAAGTAACTCAGTAAGTTTTTACATAATGTTAAAAGTGACATGATTAGGATAATAACAGAAATGCATCCTAGCTGAAAATGAGAGACAGCATGGCAGCAGAGAACACAGCAGCTCTGTCATGAACTGTGTGTATCATCCTTGGGCAAGTCCACTGACATCTCCAAGCCCATTTACCATATTAACTAGAGAGAAATTTGTCTGTCCTCATTGCCTCCATGGACTGTTATATAGAGTAAATGAGATAATTCATGAAAACAATGTATGGCTTGATTTTCAGGTATCAGTCGAGATTCCAAAGAATTTGAACGCTAGATGGGGACACACGGTTTGTTTGTTTTTTTTTTTTTTAGTTAAGCAAAATTAGCTAATGTTTATTTTCATATATGAAAAAAACTCTACAGTCAAATCACGTAGAGTTAGAACAGAAAATATGGTTTTATGATATAAAATACATTAATAATATTTATCATGAATAGCTAGGAGGATAGTCATAATTATCTCAGTACTGGGAAGACAGTTGATGATGAAGTATTCATTCCTGATAAAAACTCTTTTTTTTTTTTGCTGTCTCAAGAACTTTATTAACAGATCATTAAGTGTTTTTTTTTTTTCCATTTTTTAAATTATACTTTTAAGTTCTAGGGTACATGTGCACAACGTGCAGGTTTGTTACATATGTATACACGTGCCATGTTGGTGTGCTGCACCCATTAACTCGTCATTTACATTAGGTATATCTCCTAATGCTATCCCTCCCCCTCCCCCCACACAACAGGCCCCGGTGTGTGATGTTCCCCATCCTGGGGACACTCTGTCAATGAGACAAAAATGAGGTTCAAAGGGGTTAAGTGACTGTCTCATGGTCACATGGATGGTATTTGTGGCCAGAATTCAAATGCGTTTTTTCTGACTTCAAGCATAGTACTCCTTCCACATGCACACATAAGGGGCTATAAATAGTCCTTGTATAAATTTTACACTTAAAGTCTCAATGGTTTTCACCATTGTTTTAAATGCAGTACTCAGAGACAATATTAAAGGAGATTTTCTAAATCAAGAGACTATACATGGGACATTACCGTGGGAAATTACAAACATCATTATATCCATCCTTCTTACATTGTATATGTACTGAGGCCCTACTTTGTGCAAGGCACTGATGTGTGTTTTGGAGAACATACAAATATACCTTTTGCATACTCCAAAGGGTTATTATTCAGGCTAGGATTGGGGTTAATTTCAGAAAAGCAATAATGAAAACATCAATATATTTATATAACCTTGTACTTACTTGCATAAATTTCAAGATGACAAACAATATTTTAAGATGAGAAAAACATTTAATCACTATCCAGGCAATTCTAAGAAACTGAAGTTTAGTTACTTAATTTTGTTCTTTTTTTTTTGAGACGGAGTCTCGCTCTGTCACCCAGGCTGGAGTGCAGTGGCGCGATCTCGGCTCACTGCAAGCTCCGCCTCCCAGGTTCACGCCATTCTCCTGCCTCAGCCTCCCGAGTAGCTGGGACTACAGGCGCCTGCCACTGCGCCCAGCTAAATTTTTGTATTTTTAGTAGAGACGGGGTTTCACCGTGTTCGCCAGGATGGTCTCGATCTCCTGACCTCGTGATCCACCGTCTTGGCCTCCCAAAGTGCTGGGATTACAGGTGTGAGCCACCGCGCCCAGCCAATTTTGTTCTTAATATGGAATATATGTACATACTAAAAGTGGCTTCTTTCCTTTTGTGACAGAATAATTACTTCTGTTTTGTAAAATGGATTGACTTAAATACAGTAAAATGGCATTGCTTTGGAGTTCTGAAGCAAATACAGACCATACCCTATTTTAGAGAAAGGTAAGGCATTTAAAGGGCTCACTACTCCCTTATCCAGAACCCTTCCACCTGTTCACTAAAGGAAAAATAAAATTGAAGAAAGTGAAACACACTATAAGTCACTGGTTTAACTGGTTGGTTCAATTGGGATGTGGCTCCATAATTCAGATTACAAAACTCAACTCTGAATGAATGAAAATGTAACACTTTAAAAATCAAACTCAGCCAGGTGCAGTGCCTCACGCCTATAATCCAAGCACTTTGGGAGGCCAAGGTGGGCAGATCATCTGAGGTCAGGGGTTCGAGACCAGCCTGGCCAACATGGTGAAACTCTATCTCTACTAAAAATACAAAAATTAGCCAGGTGTCGTGGTCACGCACCTCTAATCCCAGCTACACGGGAGACTGAGGCAGGAGAATCACTCGAACCTGGGAGGCAGAGGTTGCAGTGAGCCAAGACCGCACCACTGCACTCCAGCCTGGGTGACAAGAGCGAGACTCCACTTCAAAAAAAAAATCAACATCAATAAAATTTAGGTGATGGTTAAGCTATCATTTTCTGTATGATATGCCTGGAAAAACAACAGATTTTCATAGTGATCATTAGTTTTTGTGTGTAGGCTAGGAATAAATTATTCCCTATATGCATTTATGGACACACAGGGCACAAAAATAGTTATTCCTTGTTTCACTGGCTACTGCTGTTTTATAGATGATTTATTAAAATTTACAGCTCTGGACCTAAATCTATCACGTAGCACCAAGACACGCACCCCACCATGTCTGATCAATGACCTGGAATACAGAATTGATGTAAGTGCCTTAAACCTGAGACAGCAGCACAGACGCTTCAAAACCCGACTCCAGGCTCTGACATGCCAACAGATGAGTGAAAAGCAGAACAGGTTTAATTGGGGAAAAAAAAGAAATTTTTTTTTTTTCTTTTTGGCTCCTGTATTTTCTTCCATAACATGCATGATGAGCTAAAATTTCAGATGCACACTTCGTGCAGTATTACTTGTGACAAAGAAAGGTGCTATAATTCTTTTTTTAAGTTCAGTCACTCACGCCACAAATGTTTACCAAGCACCCTGGGCTCTGAGATACAGAAAACCTTTATCTAGTTAAGATACAGAAGATATATACACATACAAAATTAATACCAATATAATACACACTATATCCTATTCAGTACTTGAATTTTAAAGTGGAGATAAAATCTTCTAGATTAAGGAATGTCCCATTATCTTTCCTTGATATCCCCGACCTACTCTCAGTCTCATCTTGACTTCACCTCCTCAGTTTCTACTTAGTCCTAAACTTAAGTCACTATAGCTTCTACCCCATTTCTGAAGTGGGAAAAAAAAAAAAAGACTGTGTGTACCTTTAAGAGATTAACAGAGGAAAACTATGAGCTGTACTGGCCCACGTGTCCCTGAACCCTTACCACAACTATGACCCTGTTTAGCCGCCTTCTCCCGGCTTCTGTTTCATCATCTTTATGCAACTCACAGGTGGGCAGACCAAACTATGCCTAGTTGAGAGGAGGACTAAATACAGGAGCACTAACAGAATAAGCCTTCATGGGTTTTAAAAAAGATAAACATTTATAAATTATTTGTCTAAAAACTTACAAAATAAAAATAATCACTTAAATTCTAATTTTACCTGTAAAAAGAAAGAAGATCAAAACCATTATCATGGTATAACCAAAGTACAGAATTGTGCTTGCTGTTCCTGTGATCTGCAGTTTTGAAAAGAAGTAATGTATTGCATATATTAAGAAATAAACTGCAGTAAAGCCGCTGGTAAGGAATGAACGCCATTGCCAATGATAATCCTAGGTAGTAAAGAAAAAAGAACAAGAATTACATTCCAATTAATAGATAAGATGTAGTTAACTAAGGTTCAAAGCAAGCATAATAAATGAGACAGCCCCCAATCTAATTTCTGCTATCAGTTCCAGGCTCTTTCTCCTACTGAACTTCACCCATTCCTCTCTCCTCACTAAAGGTGCTAAGAAGTGCCCATTGTCTTTGGTGCGGCTGCTTAAAAACTGGCTAAAAATGTTTGGAAGCAGCTTAAACTGTTTATGAATAATAAAGCATTAGGTTGTATTTCAAAATTTATTCTTCCCAAAGAAAACCAATGTACAAATAGCTTACAACTTACTTACAGGGTTTGACATTAATATTATTATATTAAATAAGTCTGGTCAACTCTGTATTAAGAAGAAGATTATTCTATTCAGGCCTGGTTGGAATCCAATTTCACTTATTACTAACATAATTTAAACAAGGCAGATGATTAAAATAGCTCTTCTTGCTTTTAAGTGGCTTATAGCTTAATAGAAGATCTTTTAAAAGAGAACACTTCACTATCTCTCTTGCCCTTTGGAATATGTGAAAAATAAATACATTCAAAAAGCAAACTAAGATTAGAAAATCCTAAAAATACACACATGCACACGCGCACACACACACACAAAATGCAACAGCTAATCAATAAATGCAACAGGTAATCAACAAATGCAGCAAAATTGCAGGGTAAAAGATCAACATACAAAAGTTGGTTGTGTTTTTACACACCAGCAATGAGTAATCTGAGAAGGAAATTAAAAAACCCAATTCCATTTAAAATAGCACCCAAAAGAATAAAATACCTAGGAATAAATTCAACCAAGGAAGTGGAAGACTTGCACAATGAAAACTCTAAAATTCTGCTGAAAGAAATGACAGAAGACCTAGGCAAATGGAAACACATCCCGTGTTTAGGTACTGTTAGACTAAACATTGTTAAGACAGCAATACTCTTCAAAATGATCTACAGATCCAATGTAATACCTGTCACAATTCCAATAATCCAACGATTCAATTTCTGCAGATATGGAAAAGTTAATCCTCAAATTCAAATGGAATTGCAAGGGGCTCCAAATAGTCAAAACAATCTTAAAAAAGAACAAAGCTGGAGGACTCAGCCTTTTTTATTTCAAAACTTACTACAAAGCCATAGTAATCAAAGTAGTGTGGTACAGGCCTAAGGAAAGCATATAGATCACTGGAATAGCATTGAGAGTCCAGAAATAAACCCATACATCTATGGTCAATTGATTTTTGACAAGGTTGCCAAGACCATTAAATAAGGAAAGAACAGCCTGTTCAACAAATGGTGCTGGATAACTGGATATCCATATGTCAAATAATGTAGCTGGACACTACATCACACAAAATACAAAAGCTAACTCAAAATGGATCAATAACTTAAACACATGAGGTAAAGCTATAAATCTCAGAAGAAAATATGGGGGTAAATCTTCATAACCTCGAATTTGGCAATAATTCTTTTTTTTTTGGTGGGGAGAGGGGGACAGGGTCTCACTCTGCCACCCCAGTTCTGGAGTGCAGTGGTGCAATCATGGCTCACTGAAGCCTAGACCTCCTGGGCTCAAGTGATCTGTCCACCTCAGCCTCCCAAGTAAGCCACCACACCCAGCTAATTTTGTTATTTTTTATAGAGACAAGATCTCACTATGTTGCCCAGACTGGTCTCAAACTCCTGGGCTCAAGCGATCCTCCCGCCTCAGCCTTCCAAAGTGTTGGGATTACAGATAGGCGTGAACCACCATACTCAGCCCTAGTTTGACAATCATTCTTAGATATGACACCAAAAGCATAAGCAACAGAAGAAAAAAAATAGATAAATCTGACTTCATCAAAATTTAAAACTTCTGTGCAAAGGACATTATCAAGAAAGTGAAAAGGATAACCTATAGAACCAGAACTGCAAATAACAATCTAACAAAGATCTACTATCCAGAATAAATAAACTGTTACAACTCAACAAAAAGACAAATTTAAAAATAGGCAAAGGACTTGAATGGCTATTTCTCCAAAGAAGAAATACAAATGGCTAACAAACACAAGTACAAATGCTCATCATTAGTCACTGCAGAAATGCAAATCAAAACCAGAATGAGACACCGCTTCACACCCACGAGGACAGCTACAATTTTTTCAAAAATGGAAGGTAATTGTTGGCAAAGATGTGGAAAATTACAACCTTTGTACATTGCTGGTGGGAATGTAAAATGGCACAACCACTGTGGAAAAGTTTGGTAGTTCCTTAAAAAATTGAACAGAACTACCACATGACCCAGTGATTCCACTCCTAGATATATACCTCAAAACCAAAAACAGGTACGCAAATGAACACTTGTACATGAATGTTCACAGCAGCACTATTCACAACAGCCAAAAAGTAGAAACAATACAAATGCCCATCAATGGACAAATGGATAAACAAATTTATCATTCTGCCATAAAAAGGAATGAAGTGGCCGGGTGCGGTGGTTCACACCTGCAATCCCAGCACTTTGGGAGGCCGAGGCGGTGGATCACAAGGTCAGGAGATCCAGACCATCCTGGCTAACATGGTGAAACCCCGTCTCTACTAAAAATACAAAAAAATTAGCTGGGAGTAGTGGCGGGTGCCTATAGTCCCAGCTACTCGGGAGGGTGAGGCAGGAAAATGGCGTGAACCCGGGAGGCAGAGCTTGCAGTGAACCGAGATCATGCCACTGCACTCCAGCCTGGGCGACAGAGCGAGACTCCGTCTCAAAAAAAACAAAAAAAGAAAGGAATGAAGTACTACTATACATACCACAATATGATGAACCCTGAAAACATGCTAAGTCAAAGAAGCCACACACAAAAGGTCACATATTATATGATTCAATTTATAAGAAATGTCTGAACAGGCAAAACAGACAGAAAGCAGACTGTTGGTTGCTAAGGCCTAGGGGAAGCGAGGAATGAGGAGTAACTGCTTAGCAAGTATAGGGCTTTAATTAGGGGTGATAAAAATATTTTGGAACTAAACAGAGGTGGTGGTAGCACAACACTGTAAATGTTGTAAGTGCCATTAAACTGTCCACTTCAAAATGGTTCATTTTCTGTTATGTAAATTTAACCTCAATTTTTTGAATAATATACCAAGTTTAATAAAGTTAGATTTTTCTCCAATATAGACAATACATATTAAATAATAGATTTAACACAACCTAAATCTTTAAAATTCAATTCTACTATTACATAAGGATACTATCATTTTGGTGCTGCCATGAAGAGAACTTATTACAATGTGATTATAGAAACTTTTTAATGAATTTTCTTACTAGTTTACTTCTATTAAATGTTCAGTCTAAATTTGTTTTTAATATATTATTTTATATTCTTTTATCTCAGGCATGATATATATATTTATATCACAAGAGTATTAATTTTTAAGTTGGTTAAAAACCAACAGTGAAAAGTTAGCACAACTTACTATTTCTGGAAAATTAACATGTTAAAGTCTCTAATAGTAATCTCTAACTAAATACACTGAACCGGGATATCTTAATCCTAAAGAAGGTTGCATTTGATTTAGGAATATAGGTCAATGTCTATCATAATAAACATACATCTACAGAAATTATTTTAATAATATACAAATTGCAATATGCCAAAGTTATAAATACTGTCTATAAATTAACATAAGTGAATACTGCTAATACATACCTCTGCACATAGGTGGAAATAGCAAAGAAGTATAGTTGCTTCAGAACAGGTAATAACCAAAATGATAAACACCAGAAATAGGAAGCCAAACATGTAATACATCTGGTGTGACCTGTAATCAAACACGTCAAGATGAAACTATACATATTTTCAATTTGACACCACACATAACACAATCTTTTCATTCTTCTTGAACTGAAAAGGTTTGCTTTTTCTCTCAACTAACCGAACAAGACGAATTATCACAGGTTGGGATAGTGATGGGGTGGGGAAGGGGAGGAGTAGGAAGGATATGTCAGTGTCACTGGACTTTACCTTCCTGCTCAGGGAGGCCTGAAACTTCTACTTGTTCACATATGGCTAGTCTACTCATCTCCTGGTGAGCCAGACATATTTGATAAACACTGACTGAAAAGACAGAGCCAACTAAGAATAGGTAACCGTTTCTTATCACATATAATAAAACCAGTTGAATTTGGAAAATTAATATAACAATTGAGAAGGAAAGATATGTTCCAATCACCAAAAAGCTCAAATTTAGTTCTAATTTTCTGTAACCTCCAACCTTGGTACTTTCTGTAACATATGTCAGTGTGATCCACTAACAGTCATGATATAACACTATATATATACACACACACGGAATGGCTCAAAATGACTATTATGAGTTTTTACATGTGAACAAGGAATCGGAGAATGAAGGCATCTGAGAATTGGAAAGGACTCTGCAGGTCATCTAGACCAATCCCTTCATCAATCCCCTCCAACAAGTGCTCAGAGGATCTTCTCCGGAGCAGTGCAGGTTAGTTAGGAACACAGGTTTGGAGAAACTTCGGTGAATTCTCTGTCACAGGGTTGCTGTGTAACAAGGCAAATTACTCAACTTACAAAGCCTCATTTACATCTCTGTAAAATGGGGATAACACTCACCTCACAGAGTTCTGAGAATGAAGTAATAAGAATTAAGGAAAAGGAAGAATTAACAAGCCTTCAATTCATATTATACTAACTGTTATCACTACTGTTCTTCTTCCCACATAGAAAAGATAAAAATAAGCTTTTGGCTTTTAAGATTTCTGGTTACTGAAGAACTGTCTACATTTATAGGATACAAATAGTAACCCATAAAAACAAACGAAAAGCAAATATTATATATAACGGTAGTAAGAATGAGAAGACTTTGTCCTTAGCTTACCAAATACTATTCAGAATGAAGAAAAGCTGTATAAAGATGCAGCCAAAGGGCAAAATCCCTCCCATGACAATACCAGGCAAGGGCTTTGTGTAGAACGATTGTTCAGGAATCTGACGTGGAATCTGATTGGTTCGAACTGGGTGTTCAATGGCCTTCAGTAAAGAAAGGAAGGAAGAATTCATAATTATGTATCTGTCTTAAACATTCTTCTCTGCACAAGATTATTTGCCGGCTTTTTTCCAGCTTCCACGCTGTCACTAATGGCAATAAAGTCTACTTAAGACATCAAATTGAAATTTGTCTTTAGAAGCCATCAACCAGGTACCATCAGGTACAGTACTCGGTCTGTCTACTGGAACAAGTTAATACTGTCTCCAGCAGTGATCCACTGACTAACGGCTTCAGACACAGGAAGAAGTACACAGGAGATAAGAGAATACTTGGAAAATAATAGTTAATAAAAAGGTAGAGTTAGGCTTTTCATTTTCATTACCTATGTACTGTAAGAAATCAGCTGGTTCTGCAATTTTGGTCAATGTATTTTTATTTGGAGGTGGGCAATGTCATCTTTATTAAAATTGCTCAATTTTACTAAGACTTAAGAACATGAAGACAACAACGAATGGCTGTATGAAACTTTACGACCATAAGGAGTTGGTGATGTTCTCAACTATTCTCCCTTTCATGACACTACCTGGTGGTATGAAAACCACTGGAACCTGAAGTACACAAGCAGCCACGTGAGAGGGGAAAGGAGTACAGATGTAGAAATTTATTTTCTTGTAAAAAAGTTCAAAAATATCCTTCTATAGTTTTTGTGATGATAAATCAAAATTTAAAACTTGGTATTTTCATTCAGACCATACTTCTGCAGACTAGATTGTTATTTTACATGTAGATACATGAGTATACAGGCAGAGAATCATGTATATCATTCTCCAATACTTACATTTTAAACTTTTATTTATTTCCCACGCTGATATTAAACAGAAATATTATAAACTTCAAACCAGCAAAGTTTTGGAATTTCAAGTAATTATTTAATCAATGTAATTAAAAAATTCAAACCCTGTCAGTTCACTACTTCTGAGGTATAAAGTCATAAATTAAACAAAATGCCAAAGTTGTTTAAAAAAATCCTTCAGCAGCTAGGCATGAAAGTGCAGTGGAGGCTGTGGAACAAGCACCAGCTTCTGCCAGGGCCTTCCGGGTCCTGCTCACCAAGTGTACTAAACACACAGTCTTTCTTTTACCCTGTGGACTTGATATTTTCAGAGAAGGACAGGGATACCGAAGTGTGGTTAAAGAAGGATACTGGTAAGACGGAAGAATAATATTTCATTTTTTTCCCTTTTAGCCTGAGGGCAGAAGTGGGCAGCAAAGTGAGAGAAGGCCAACTGGAGGGTGAGAGAGAAACCAGAGGAACGACTGAAACCTGATTATGATCTTCCTTAAAATCCAATATTAGCAGGGAAGCAGATACAATTTATTTCAAGCAGATACAATTTATTTCAAAGCTACATATCAATCACAAACATTTGCTACTCTTACTCTGCAGCCACTTTTCTTATAGTGACTTCTTAACCCACCCTCTCTGCTTACTTAGTTAAGCTTTGTGCATTCTGGGATGCCAAGGGAGGTGGATCACCTGAGGTCAGGAGTTAGAGACCAGCCTGGCCAACATGGTGAAACCTTGTCTCTACTAAAAATACAAAAATTAGCTGGGTGTGGTAGCACATGCCTGTAATCCCAGCTACTCGGGAGGCTGAGGCAGGAAAATCACTTTAACCCAGGAGGTGGAGGTTGCAGTGAGCCGAGATGGTGCCACTGCACTCCAGCCTGGGTGACAGAATGAGACTCCATCTCTAAATAAATAAATGAATGAATGAATGAATGTTTTCATTAGTTTATATTAGCATTTCTTTCCCAATTAATCTATATTAGCTTCTATTTACTTAAAAAACTTTGAAACCAAAGTTTAGATCTGTAACCTCTCTACCACGCTCCTAAATAATACTACTATTTTTAAAATATTCTATGAAATCCGGATCCTAAAGGACAAGTTTACATCTTTACACACTTCTATGATATCTTTTGAGATGGCATATGCTAATTTCTGCAGCTAAAATTCACCTAAGTTAACACCTATATACTTACATTCTTCTTAAAACCAAAGTATGCACCAATAAACGTCAGAGGCACAGATATGCAGAACCAAAGGGCCAATATGGCAACCAATGTCCCAAAAGGAATAGCCGCTGAAGATCCTTCTCCCCAGAGGATCAGATTCATTATAAAGAAGTCAGCAAAGACAATCCTGAAAGACACAACAGGCTTTTGGGTAAAACCAGAGATAACAAAATGCAACAGTAGTATGCAATGAATATTACAACTTCTATGTCTCTAAAATATATATACAAAGAAAGTGGAATTGCTGCATCACAGGATGTGTGAATGTAAAACCTGACTGGAAACTACCCAATTGCTCTTCAGGTTGGGCTTGCCTGACTTAAACTCCTACTAGCAGCCCATGAAAGTCAGTTCTTTACATATTTTCATTACACTTGCAACTGTCAATTCTGTTGTTTTAATCTGTATTTCCTATTGAAAACTGCAGCAAGTGTCTGCTGTTTGCCGGCTTTTCTGGTTTTACCTTCTGTGACGGGCTGCTGACATGCACTGCTCGGTTTTCACTTGGCCTGCATGTCTTGCCAAGTCATGTATGTGAGTTATTTACATACTCTACTTACTAATTCCTTGTTAAATGTCTTGTTGTCACAGTCTGTGGCTTTTTCTGAACCCAAACATCTAAATGTGTGTAGTTAATCTCCGTTAGGTCTTTCTTCTGAATACATTTTAAAAAATATGGTTGTAATCATACAATAATCACTGTACTTACCCCACACAGTTTTTAAGTGCAACCACTTTCCCCTTTATCCTTTGTGCACTCTGCTTAAGAGAAGAAAGCCTTCCCTAACCTGGGATCATGAAGCTGCTCTTCCGTATTTTCACACAGTAGTTACGCCTGGTACATTTAGGTTTGACTCCACCTAGAACTGACGACTTTCTCCCTTCATGAAGAGAATCAGTTGTCCCAGCATCACTTATCTAACCGTTCCTCTGGCTCAGGGTGCCACATCTAGCAAGCTGCCATGGATACAGGGCCTACTTCTGTATTCTCCATCCCAGCAGCCACTGGACTCTATAAACACCTTCACGGTGCTTGATCTTTTCATCAAGAAACATGGCAAAAATCCATCTCTTTCGAGTTAATAACCTTGTAGGCCTCTCATATGGATTATGCATACTTTGAGAGGTTATTTTAGGCGCTGTATAGGTTTTCTGTGAATACAGCCCTCTTCCAGCACAACTACCACTACCATTAAAACATTTAACTGGCTAATGGTGATATTTAAGATCTTGGAATATTAGTTGATACCTAGCCATTCTGCCAAACTCTTTTTATTAATTCTACAAGTTTTACAGTTAAAACTTGTTGGTGTTCTTTGTATATAAATAATGTCATCTATAAATAATAAGATGAAATCTACCTTTTTGTTTCCCCCTTTACTAGGCACAGAACTTAAATAACAAGTCATGAAAGAGATTTACTGAGAATGTCCCTAATGTTTTATTATCAGTGATGTTGGTTCTGAATTAGAGATAAGATTCTTTTTAATACAAGGAAACATTTCTTTATTAAATTTTTTTAAAACCTGAAAACAATGCTCAATATTATCAAAGGCCATTTTACTGCATCTGTTGCAGTAATTATATGCAGGTGTTTATTTATGTAGAATTATATGACTAGATTTCCTGTTATTAAATGATCTTTCTATTCCTAGGTGAACACCAAGTCCCCCTGCCCCTGAATACTTGAGTTCTTAGCACGCTCTATTTACCTGCTGGTAAACACCTACTATTAAGAGTAGGATGAAGAATATCAATCAGAGAAGGGTTGATCAGAGACATAAAAGAAGAACCAGCACAGGAAAATTTTTATGAAGCCAAAAAAGGAAGGAGTTTCAAGGAGAAAGTATTCCAAAGTTAGACAATACAGAGAAGCAGAGACAAAATGGTTTCTAGATTTGAAAATGGTAAACTTAAAAGTTTCAGTAAAATGATGGAGAAAAATATGAATGACGTGGATTTACACTGCAAATGTTTACTGAGAAAATGAGAAAAAAGGAGTATAGACTATTTTTTTCAAGGCATTTTGTTGAGAATAGAAAAGAAATGAGAAAGAAATAAGAGGAGAAGATGCTTATGATCCCTTTTTAGGGGACACATGAGCATATCTGGAGGAATAAAAGAACCACATAAGCAGAACATATGAGAACGGGGCAATGGAAGATGAAAAGCAAGATTCGGAGATTCTGCAGGAAATCACAGTCTTGGTAAGGAGGGTTACCTTCGTGAGTTGACAGAGGGAAAGAAAACAAAGGACATGGCTTGAGAAAAGCATAGACATTTGAATAGAACCCATAACCGAGAAGACTGTGAATCTTCGGTGGGGGTGACAGAATATTTACCCCAAATGTGTATTAAAATGCTGCTGCCATCACGCTTGCATTTCTAGCCTGCAAATGGAACAGTTCTGGTTTCTAGACTTCATCATCTTTGGCTTTCTTTATTGCTGTAGCCTGTTCACATGTCAGTTCTCGCCCACCAGAAAAGTGCAGGCTTGGGAGGAAGTGGGTTCTGTTTCTAGGACCAGAACCACATCAGATAACTGAGAGCAGAAGCCGTTCCAGAGAGTGAAGGATTTTTGTTTTGTTTGGATTTGTGGAGGCTGTTTATTTTCTATTTTTGGCGTATATTCGTTTATTTAATGAAATAAACTCTAAAAAGCAGCAATGCTTTGGATAGAAACGGGAAAACATATGCTTTCCTGAACTATCTTCAGGTGCGGATTCCTTCCGTGACTGGGTCAAAAGCTTTAAATACAGCCCTACAGAACAACATGTCAGACTGACCACTAAAAACCAAGAAATAGAAAGACTTTGAAGAGAAGGAATTAAAACATTTCTCATGTCTAAAGGTACTTTCCCCAGATAAGACATGTGGTAATCATTTGGCAAATGTTTATAAAATATTTATTTTACCCCTTTTCAAAAATTAAATGTACTTTCTTAGGTACATGATTTAGAGACACAGAGGATTAAAGACTCAAGGACTGAAAATTTGGGGACTAACATGTAACTATGTTAAGAAAGTAATTCTTGAAAAATTCACTTACCCAGGACAAAGAAATGATGTTAATAAAACATTTGTTTTCCACTTCTCACCTCCAAAGGCTATAGAAGAAAACAAGAGTGGTATAAATACAGATTTTTCTTTAAAGCAAACCAAATATCCATATTACAAGTCTGATATTTGCCAAACTGTCAGATAGCACTGAGTACTCATTCCTAGAAAACGGTACTACCAAATATGATGTGATAGTCCCTTATTAAATCATCCAAATCCGAGATATACAGCATGGGATTCCCTAGGTAAGTCCTGCTCTAGAGAATCAGAGGCAAGTCATCAAGATCAGTTCTTCTTTCCCCCTCACAACCAAAAGAATTCTTAAATCCTGAGCCAGTACCAATCAACGGGCCTATGTACAAGAAGGGCACACGGGACTCTCACTTATCTTGCAGTCAGTTTCAGAATTTGTTATAAAACTAGGAACCGTCAAGCCTGATGTGCAACACATTTACATTTCCACAGCAGGCCGACTCTTCCTCTAGCACTGTGGTTTCTAGGAGGAACTGCGGTTCCTAGGAGATGCGTGTGTCAGGTGAGGCAACTAAGAAGAGTAGAAGGGTTATGACCATTTGACAGAACATGTTTGCTAATATATCTTTTACTCTCCTTTGCCTCTCTCCAATTTGTTTTTTCCAATTTAAAAAATTCAAATACTGAAGTAGCTAGAGTGAAAAATGAAAGTATACCTCTGCTCCCAGTCTAAAAGTCAGAAATGAAACTGGCTGAGATCTCAGAACAGCTGTGAATTTTAAAAAAGTTTTAACATAGTTCATTGGCAAGTTTAAGTGCTACTTCCCCTAAAAGAAAATAATGAAATTTTATATACACATAAAATCATATATATGTATCATGATTTGAATTCACAGTGTTTCTGATAAACAGACTGTTATGAAATGATTAATTCTGGGTTTACTACAATTCCAGTCAAAATTCAGGTAATACATGATCTGCAGCTGGGAGACCTGAAGGATGGGGAGGCATTAGTGAGAGGAGCATGGATGGGAGTGGGATGTGGGAAGGCAGGCAGCCTGGCCGAGGAACCCGCAGAAAGTCAGTGTGGCTGAAATGGTG